>NC_133101.1:34611563-34929432 GCF_022965805.1 Primulina eburnea | reverse complement strand
TACGTACCTACTGAGGAAAGGAGTTTCCGTTTTCACTAGAGGGTAGTGAAAATGTCAAAACAGTGGGAGCGATAATTTATAAAGTAAAAGTCCAAACTTTATATCTTATTAAATATTTTAAAATAGTCATTAACATTTATCTGTTTACTTTTCAGTACAAATTGTGACAATGTCATCAATTCGCAACCCGTTTTCCGTAATTCTCGAAAAACACATTCTAACCGGACCAAACTATATCACTTGGCTAAGAAATTTAATGATTGTCTTAAACTCGGAGAAAATCGCATATACACTGACTGAGTCGCCCCCTGATGAGGCTCCAACTGACTGCAGTCCCGAGGAATTGCAGACCTACAAGGATTGGTGCGACCATGACTTGAAGGCGAAGTGTTATATGCAGGCTTCAATGAATGATGAGCTGCAAAGGCGATTCGAGGATGCTAAGAATGCTGCTGACATTCTATTGCACCTCAAGGAGCTCTTCGGTGAGCAGACTCGGCCTTTGAGGCATGCACAGTAAAGGAGCTCATCACTTTACGCATGCGAGATGGGACTTCGGTCCATGAGCATGGCCTAAAGTTGATTGGGCTCGTGGATAAGCTCGTAGGCATGGATTTGATCTTGCCATCGGAGTTGACCACGGATGTGTTGCGTTGTCACTGCCCAGCTCTTTCGATCCTTTTGTCGTGAACTTCAATATGAACAAGCTTGAGCCCAGCCTTGAAGAGTTGGTGAAAAATGCTTGTGACCTTTGAGTCCACAATCAAAAAGGAGAAGCAGGTTTTTATGTGGGCTCTTCATCTGGCACGAAGACCGGTCCACCTGGGAAGGGAAAGAAGCGTTCTTTCCAGCGTACCAGAAGAGCGTGCCCTTGAAGAGGCAAAGTCCGAGTCCCGTAGTGGCAAGCCGCGCCAGTGAAGGCTGAAAAGACTGTTGACAATCTGTCACCACTGCAGAAGCCTGGACATTGGAGGCGTAATTGCAGGGAATATCTTGCGCAGAAGGGTTCTGGCAAAGGTATGTTCTACATTGAAGTAAATATCTCTATAACTCACTTCTTGGTATTGGATACCGGCTGTGGCTCACATCTCTGTAATGATTGCAGGTGATGGGAAGAAGTAGGAAGCTCAGGGAGGTGAGACCTTTTGAGGTTGGGCAATGGAGCAAGGGTTGCTGCCAAGGCTGTGGGAAATGTTTATTTATGTTTGAACAATGATTTTAATTTGGTTTTGAGAGATGTTATTTGTACCAGACTTGATCAAAAACATTATTTCCATTCCTATGCTTGATATCGATGGATTTTCTTGTTTATTTGGCAAAGGTGTTTGCAATATTACAAGAATGAATGTTTAGTTGGTACCGGTGAACTTGAAAACAATCTCTACACCTTAAAATTAAAAGATATTCCACTTAACATGTCCAAACGATAAACAACACAAATAAGCGCAAACAAGATACTCTTAATTCGGCACAATTATGGCATGCTCGATTAGGACATATTTCCTCAAGAAGGATGAACAAGCTAGTGGGAGTTGGCATGTTTGATATGTCCGATGTTAATGCTCTCACGACTTGTGAATCCTGTCTAAAAGGAAAGATGACCAAAATTCCCTTTAAGGGCCATGCGGAGCGAGCCAAAGGGTATTGGATTGATCCATACCGATGTGTGCGGTCCGCTTAGCATCACCACTAAGCATGGACATGCCTACTTCATCACCTTTACCGATGACCATTCGAGGTATGGGTATGTGTATTTGATGAAATACAAGTCTGAAGCCTTTGAACGGTTCAAAGAATTCAGAAGTGAAGTAGAGAAACAATTGGGACGAAGCATCAAGACACTTCGATCGACGATCGATGGTGGCGAGTACTTGAGTGCCGAGTTCCAAGAGTATCTAAGGGATAATGGGATTCTCTCGCAGTGGACTCCGCCCGCTACACCACAGTTGAATGGTGTTTCGGAGCGTCGTAACCGGACTTTGATGGACATGGTTCGGTCTATGATGGGGTTCACGGAGTTGCCGCCATCCTTTTGGGGATATGCGCTTGAGAAAAGCGGCACTGTTGTTGAACCATGTCCATACAAAAGCAGTTGAAGACACCATATGAGATATGGATGGGTAAGCCACCCAAATATTCTTATTTTAGAATATGGGGGTGCCCTGCTTATGTGAAGCAGGTAGTGGGAGATAAATTGGATAGTCGATCCATTTATGCTACTTTGTGGGATATCCAAGGAATTCAGCTGGATATTATTTCTATCATCCTCAAGAAACAAAGGTGTTTGTTTCTAGGAACGCAACCTTTTTTGAAAAGGAATTTCTATTGGATAGAAAAGGCGAGATGATAGAACTCGAAGAGGTTCGAGAGACACCCACAGTTGTAGAACCCACACCCGAGAAGCCAAGTGAGGAGATACAAGCTCCTAGAAGAAACCGAGAGAGTCTCGAGACCACCTGTGAGGTATGGTCTGATTCTTGAAGAGGGCCATGATGAGCCTAATCTTGGATGTGATCCAAGGACCTTCAAGGAAGCGTTATCAGATGCCGATTCATCCAAATGGCTTGAAGCAATGGAATCGAGATGAATTCCATGCATTCGAACCAAGTGTGGAATCTTGTGGATCCACCTGAGGGAACTGTTCCATAGGATATAAATGGATTTACAAGAGAGAACTTGGGGCGGATGGGAAGGTATTGACCTTCAAGGCGCGATTGGTAGCAAAAGGGTAACTCAAAGGCAAGGTGTTGACTATGAGGAAACCTTTTCTCCAGTTGCGATGTTCAAGTCATTAGGATATTGCTAGCCATAGCTGCATGGTATGACTATGAGATATTAAGGAAGAGATTTACATGTCTCAACCTGAAGGTTTAACCATTGGAATGGGATGCATATGGTATGCAAACTTCAAAGATCTATTTATGGTCTTAAGCAGGCATCGACGGAGTTGGAACCTCAGATTCGATAGTACAATCAAAGAGTTTGGTTTTTACTAAGAATCCTGAGGAACCCTGTGTGTAATACGAAGGTCAGTGGTAGTGCTGTGACATTCCTTGTTCTTTATGTTGATGACATTCTACTCATTGGGAATGATGTAGGAATGTTCAATCAACTAAGATATGGTTACATACGTAAGTTCTCAATGCCAGGACTTGGGTGAAGCATCTTTTTGTATGGGAATACAGATCTATAGAGATAGATCAAAAAGATTGCTTGGTCTCACACCGTCCACATAGCATGTGATACATCGTGAAGCGGTTTCTCGATGGATGAGTCCAAGAGAGGATCATCTATTCCAATGTGTCATGGCGTGTCCATCCAAGTCTATTGCTCCCCAAGACTGATGCAAGATAGCGGCGATGACACGAATTCCGTATGCTTCGGCTATTGGTAGTATCTAGTATGTGATGATGATACTACACGTCCTGACGTGGCAGTTTGCACTAAGTGTTAGTGAGTAGATATCAATCCAACCCTGGTCTTCCACACTGGAAAGCTGTGAAGACATCCTTAGTATTTGAGAAGGCACATAAGTTGTTTTTGGTCTATGGGGTGGAGAACTAAATTGGAAGGCTATAACCGACTCTAGTAACTATAAGCGACGTTGATGACTCGAAGTACAACCTCCGCGATCATGTCATTCATGCTCAATGGTGGTGCTGTCTTCTTGGAAGAGTTCCAAGCAAGACATGTACTGTCAGGGGACCTTTCCAACCACCGCCACCGGCCAGTATATTATCTTGCCCTCTGCCATTCCTTTGCTTGTTCAGCCAAGCAGGCTGTGTGGATTAGGGACCACTGTCGTCCAATGAGTTTGCGTTTGCCAGTCATTCCAAATGGTATGTTTGCTCCCAGGTCCAATTAGCGAATTATGATCCCGATTATACAGCCAATCACAATTCCTAAAAGGTAGTTTCCCAATTGCATCACAATGCAACCCTTAACGTAAACTTTTGTCTCACGTTTGATTAGGACCCATTATAGACGTCGTTCATCTTTACGTGTCAAGCCTAACCCATCGATATTGAACCTTAATGGACGGTCGCCATGAGTTCCCTCAATAATATGAGCCGAAATCATGGGAGTTCCACGTAGTTCACATCACCATGTCAATGGATGTCACAGCTTTCCGGCACCCAAGGCTCCCCCAATAATATGAGCCGAGCCCCGAGTACGGGTAGCGTTCATCATGCACCCATTGTCGATGGAAGACAAGGAAATTATAAACAAATTTATAATTCCCCTTTTCGGACTTGATATTAATTTTGAATCTTATTCAAAATGAGGGTTTTTAATTTTGAAAGGTCTCATCATTAATATTATTTTAAAAGCTCGCCATGTTTGATCGTATGTTTGCCGGATTCATGCAACTTTGTTATTATCATAATAATAACGCACATACTCATTATTTATAACATATCATGCATATATTATAAATAGAAAACAGTACAAGGATGATCAATTGCCCCAACACTAATGGCCCGTGTGAGCCAAACACGGGCCTAGGTCCAATCCTAGGGTAAATGCACGGGATGCAATGCAACTATACTATTACATTAGCATCCAATAATACATGTCTTCGATCTTCATAATCACCAAGGCCACCATCTTCCAATCTTGATCTTCCCCTATTCTAATATTTACAATTAAATATCCATGGCACATAGGGATACATCTCATGGGGTGGGAACGGGCCATAAACCAAGCCCACTTTATAAATTGATAATTATTACAATCATACAACACAAATATCCTAGCATACACCTAGCAAATTGGGCTTGGGCTTTTGATCATCCTTCATGCATAATATCATATATCATACACCATCAATTAATTATCACTATAATTAATTGATCCAATATTAAATATCTTGATCCAATCACTAACCGCCACAATTATAAATTAAATTAACAAAGTATACAAACACCTTTGTCTACTTTCAAATTAATTTATTTATAATCGAATTTCTTGTAAATCACAATTTACTATAAATAATTAAAGTCCAACTTCAATTATTTATTTTATGAGAAAATATGTGCAACAATTGTAAATTTAAACTTAAGGGCCCAAAACTCATTTTTCACAAAAATACTTAGGCCCATTTAAATTTCACAAAATATGTTGACCATCTAATGGCCCAACATCTCAAGGCCCATGACACTAAGATTGTCCAAAACACTTTTGGAAACCCTAGCCGTCATCGCCGTCGCCGGAGCTCCGTCGCCGGATTCCGGCAACAAAAAAAATTTTTTTTTTTATTTAAAAACTGCACATTTCGGGCAGCCCCGAAAATTTTTTATTTTTTTTTTTGTTTTGTAAAATTTCGGTCCTTGTATTTTATGCACAAAAATTTCTCAAGCGGTTAGAAATCGATCTCAACATAATATTATGCAAATATTACACAAAAACCGTAACCATGGCTCGGATACCACTTGAAAGCGGACCGGTTACGGTGGCCGGAAGCGCAACGGAAGTCAAAAATATTTAAATTTCATCAAGAATTTTCGGCCACCATAGAATTTTGTGTAATATTTACAAAAACTAAAAACATGCATAGGATGTATTAGAATTTTTACCTATCAACTTCAAGAAGTTGATGATGGCTCCAACTTAGTTGCAAGCAACTAAGCTCTTCTTGGCAAGATAAGTCTACAAGCTTCCTTCCTCCAAAAATCAAGCCCACCACTTAACAAGGTAAATCCCCTCAAGTTTTGCACTAGAAAAACTTGAGGATTTTTCAAAGAGAATGATTTTTGCTCTCCAAAAATGAAGAACAAAAACTTGAAAAATGAGAGAAAAGAACAAGCAAGTTTCGGCCAAGTGAGTGTGCAAGGGAGAGTGGGAGACTAGCCTAGGTATTGTGAAAAGTTGTCTCTCAAAAGTTGTATGCCTTTTGAATTTTTTAATAAAAAGTATTCCACACCTCTTCACCTCCCAAGCATGCAAACCCTAGCATGTCATGCATATATAATATGGTTTTTAACACATTAAAAACCATGGACTAAATTTTAATTATCTCAAACATTTTGAGATTAATTAAATATTACTTGAATTTATTCAAGTCCCACTAGTTAAATAATTATTTTAAATTGAGCTCTACAAGACTCAATATAATTAATTCAACACTTGAATTATTTTTAATTATTTGGACTCTACTAGGTCCACTAGTGTTTAATTAATTCAACACTTGAATTAATTTAATTTAGTCTCCAATAATGTTTATGAAAATCACAATTTTCAACTACATTATTTACTTGGCCAAATTTTAATCTTAGGAACACTTCCATAAATTAAAATTTATATTTCTCTCTTAGAAGTCATACTTCTATTTTTCTTAACGCTTATAAACACATTTATAAGCCGTTCAACACATTGAACTATTTTACTTCTCATCGGGATTTACAAAGCAAGAACTTGTGTGGCCCTCAATGGTTCATTGATACAACTAGCCGTGGGTTCACATCTCAATGTGATTCGGACTAAACATGTCCTTATTCGAGCATACCCCAATTGCTCCATTCTTACTTATCAACTCCTTGATAGTAAGAACGTCAGAACTCAAGTCTGATAGTACCCAACCAATCACTTTAAACGCCTAGCAGCATCGCTTACGTGATTCCCGAGGTATCACATGATAGTGCCTGCAAGAACCATTCAATTATGGTTAGCGTACAGTACGGTCCCTTCAACTCATATATCCCGACCGATTCGACAACTATTGGTCTATCGAGAGTTGTCAATGAATCGATACTATGTGTCATGTCGTGGTTGCATCGATGGTGTAATCTATGAAACCCCTTTCATAATTACCACCATACTCTGATCAGAGATTTCAATCCACACATACATGAAAAACACATAGGATATCCATACCCGTAGGTAAGCGGTGAATCCCCGACTACAATGCATCGACTCCTATACGTTTCGCCGTAACACCCAACCTTGCCACCTGATGACCCCATAAGAGTCGGTAAACAAGTCAAAGTGAAACGCTAGCACATAGAGTCTCAATGTTGTCCCGGGTCATAAGGACTAATGGTGTACAACCATAAACTAGGACGTTTCCACTCGATAAGTGAGAACCACTTGGAAAGTCCTTTATAGAGGGTTGTTCAGTGCACTCTACAAGGAGCACCTATCTGCATGTTCGGACATCACAATGTCCCCTACCAATGAAACATGGTACTCACATCGCAGATACTATTCTCTAACTCGAGCGGCCTATATCCTTCTTAATGGCGGCTGAATCGACTAGGAACCGTTTAGAATATACAGTATTCCAAATATGAGTTTCATGATACTCATCTTATGAGCATCTCATATTCTTTCTACTATTTGTATATTCAAGGACTTTATCTATGCAACTAGCATGGGTATAAAGATAAAGATGCGCCAAATTAATAAATTCAAATATTATTAAAATAAAGATCGTTTATACATAGAGTTTCATTGTGAACACTCGGTCAACACTTGGCTCGACGTGCACCTACTCTAACAGGAGTTTCAAAATAAATTTCTTCAAACATCTTTTCAATAAAATATATACATGATCATTTAAATGACAAAGAAAAATACAAAATATCATTCTTATGATCATGTCCAAAAATCTTCCTTCCAACATGGCATGCATATGACCCCCCTGTCCACAGTCAACGTCCCGGTCCGTCGCTCTTATCTGCATCACATGAAATAACTGAAATGAGTATAAAACTCAGCAAGTGGAACTCTTACATAGCAATGAACATACCATACTCTAAAAATCATAGCTTTAAAAACATAAATACCATCAACTCTGAAATAAATATCATAGCAATAGGATGGTATTTCTCTTTTCTCTGATTGGATTGATATCAATAGTAACTCTGTCTGTGGTGCTCGTATCCCATCGATATAAATCGACAACTCTGAGGGATAAAAGCCTATGGTCGTTGATCAACTAATTGCATGCAATCTCTGACTACGTATCTATCAATCCATAAAACATTTAAACTCTTTCTCTTTGGCATTAAACCAAACACTTTGCAATCACTTACTCTTTTGTATTCCCTTTTCAATATTGAGACATCAATTGCCTCCACAATATACCACAAAGGTATCAATACATAATAATGATTCAAATGAAGGGAATAACACATTAAAACCTTTGAAACACAATACATATATAATCATGTGAGCACAAGAAGGAGATTCCACTTACAAACCACTAGAACACCTTGAATCTAACTCCTTGGTTGAAATCCTACAACAATAATCCATAAATAACACCATCATCAACTCAATATCCAAGAACCCAAGTCAAATAACCCATAAATCCAACAAACACAACAAACCCAAATAATCTCTCCTCCAAACCAAGAAATAACAACACCAAAAGCTTACCTTAGCTTCTTAGAGCAACCAAGAACCTCGATCTCAACTCAAAAATCCAACTAGAAGCTTGAATCAAAGATGGGAAGTGAAAGAAATGAGGGAAAACCCTTGCCTTCAAGAGAGAAATCGAGAATGGAGAGGAAAGAAAAGGGGAAAAGTGAAGTCAACTCACCCAAAAAGCACTTTAAATCTCGACCATACCTCTACAGTTCATCACCGCGGGTGCGGTAAGCTCACGGAACTCCACCAAAAATTCTGAAATCGACGACCGCGGGTGCGGTCTACACCGCGGGTGCGGTACTAACATCGAGAATGGAGAGGAAAGAAAAGGGGAAAAGTGAAGTCAACTCACCCAAAAAGCACTTTAAATCTCGACCATACCTCTACAGTTCATCACCGCGGGTGCGGTAAGCTCACGGAACTCCACCAAAAATTCTGAAATCGACGACCGCGGGTGCGGTCTACACCGCGGGTGCGGTACTAACATCACCGCGGATGCGGTGAATCCACGGCAAAACCCACAAAATCCAACAATTACGACCGCGGGTGCGGTACTAACATCACCGCGGGTGCGGTGTCACTACGGGAAAAACACCAAAATCTAACAATTACGACCGCGGGTGCGGTCCTTACACTGAGCGCGGGTGCGGTCTGGTCACGGCCAAGACAAAATCTAAGGCAACTAAAATCGAACCAAAACACTGAAACAACGCAACAACCAACAACTACAATATCAACCACACCTCAAAAAAATAGTAACCAACAATACTATGACCCATAATAACAACTCTTAACATCACAACTAAACTAAATAATCCATAAACATACAAAACTTAAACCGTACCTTACACCGGGCTCGGCTATTACAAAGAATTTCAGCACTCAGTGTACGGGAGTTCATGGATCTTGTAATATTTGTGGGCAAGTCGGACATTACGCTAGGGTATGTCCGAATGCGGTAAGACAACAATTTCAGCAACCTCAGTTTGGTCAGGATTTTAGAGGACCAGCAACTAGACCTTTTGTTCCGACTCAGTCTTTTCAGCAGTCTAGCTATCCTCAGCCTAGAGGTTCGGTTCAGCAGCGTTTCCCAGGGCCACAGCAAGCTCGAGTTCATGCTTTAACCCAAGATCAAGTTCAAGACGCACCGGGCGGAGTTATCGCAGGTATCTGTCTTATTTTTTATCATCATGCTCGCATACTGATAGACACAGGAACATCTCATTCATTTTTATCTGCTATATTTGTTGATGAGCATGATATTGCTACTATTCCGTTGATAGATACTGTGTCAGTCTCTACTTCTGCGGGTGTATGTTTGATGTCTCATGAGATAATTCTGAATTGTGTGATTAGATTCGATGATAATATTATGATAACTAATCTCATCAAGCTAGATATGTCTGTCTTCGACTGTATTCTGGGAATGGATACTCTGTCTAATTATCGAGCTACCGTTGATTGTTTCCATGGAGTCGTCAGATTCAAACCGTATTATGGCAGTAAATGGAATTTTTACGGTAGTGATTCACAATCACGTATTCCATTAGTGTCAGCAATGGAAATGTTTAGAATCTTGTCGACAGGAAATGAAGGATTCATGATCTATGTAGTTGATGCGACACAGGGAAAAAGATTTGAAGTTTTTGATATTCCTGTTGTCAAGGAATTCCCTGATGTATTTCCCGATGAAATTCCTGGATTTCCACCCCAGCGGGAAATGGATTTTAGCATTGAGTTGGTGCCCGGGACAAATCCTATTTCGAGAGCACCATACCGTTTGGCTCCAGCGGAATTGAAAGAACTGAAAGAGCAATTACAGGACTTACTGGAAAAAGGCTATATTAGACCAAGTATGTCACCTTGGGAGCTCCGGTATTGTTTGTCAAAAAGAAAGACAGAACGATGAGGATGTGCATTGATTACAGGCAGTTGAACAAAGCTACTGTGAAGAATAAGTATCCTCTGCCACGTATTGATGATTTGTTTGATCAGTTGCAGGGTACGTATGTGTATTCAAAGATCGATCTTCGTTCTTGCTACCATCAGCTTCGAGTTTGAGAGGAAAGTGTTCCGATGACAGCATTTAGAACGCGTTATGGGCATTATGAATTTCTAGTTATGCCTTTTGGATTGACTAATGCTCTTGCGGTTTTTATGGATTTGATGAATCGTGTTTTTCGAGAATTTATGGACAGATTTGTGATTGTCTTCATAGATGACATTCTGATTTATTCGAAAACAAAGAAGGAACATCGAGAACATTTAAGGTTGGTCCTCCAGATACTCAGAGCAGCACAATTGTATGAAAAGTTTTCTAAATGTGAATTCTGGATGGACAGAGTTGTATTTCTGGGTCATGTTATATCAGCTCAAGGAGTATCGGTAGATGCTAGTAAAGTGGAAGCTGTTATCAATTGGCCAACACCGACGAATATTTCCGATATTCGCAGTTTCTTGGGATTGGCAGGATATTATAGGCGTTTCATTGAAGGGTTTTCTATTATCGCAAGGCCTATGACTCAATTAACGCAAAAAGATCGACGTTTTGTGTGGACTGATGAATGTGAGTCAAGTTTTCAGACTTTGAAGGAAAATTTGACAACAGCTCCTGTGGGGACCCGGACGCTAATCATCCTTGGGATTTAAATTATCAATTAAGATAAAACAGGATCTAAAAATTTTTCGTTTTAAGATATAACTGCGGAAGGTAATGGAATCTAAATACTATACATGTCTGTATAAATACATTTCAGTATTAAAAATACGATAATGTACAACATTCTAGTCTAAGGTTCACTACTAAAGTTCTAGTAGTAAAATCCAATCTACTGTAAGTCCGGAATCACCACACTAAACTCGTCTTCTCTCATCATCTTCTTGACCCCGATCCAGCCCCACCTGTTGTCATGCACACATACAAAACAAGACAACAGCCGGATAACTCCGGTGAGAATAAATCCCAGTATAAAACATGGTAAGCATGTATATAAACAACTAATTCATAAAACATGCGATCATGTATAAACCAATGTATTTCATACTCTATGAAATAAATCAAATAAGCATGCAACTCAAATCAGATAAACATGCATATAAACAATCTAAATCATAAAACATGCTAGCACAACTGAAAGCAATAACGATGAGTCCCATGATCTAGGAAGCCACATCCATATAATCATGCAGTCCTAATCAAATCATGTCTAGACTTGACTCGACTAAAACTTTAGGGATCCCGGGGTGAATAAGACGTCACTGGCTGTCACCTACCCTACCAATCGAGGTGATGTACGTCTTATTCCTAGACTTCGGCCCGATCTGTATCCACGTCTACAAAGGGGCGGTGATCTTCCCCAGAGCTGAGATATCGCCGAACGTCTAGAGTCTGCCTGATCTCCAGACTGCCCTATCTTAATGCATGAATAACAATCTATAATCATTGCATAATCATATAAACATAAACAAGAGTATAGTATGTGATTTATTGGGCAACTCAACGCGATCTCAATTGAGTTGTTCTTCCCGAATATCACATGAATTATACCTTTATCTTCCCCGTCTGAGGAAGACGAAGTCTCGAAGTCCAGTCTGTCCATATCCGATCTGAAATGACAATAACAAATATACTGTATCAATGTATAATTCAATTCACAATCTGTTCTGGTCAATACTCGACTCAGTACATAATCTGATCAATATCTGAACAAAATACCATCTGATTCATATCAACAATCTCTCGATATAATCTAAATCATATCTGAATCTGATCAATCTAATTTAACTGATGTTTCAACGGTACAACAATACAGTCTTGTTACCCCCGTCAACCTCAACATCACAGATATAATATAAGAATTTATAATCAATATCGATACAACTCAAACTCTGAATGATAATACAATTCTGATACGAAACCTCAGTCCAATCGACTCTGAAAATCATAGCAATTACATAAACACTCTGTTTCTCAATCTGACTTCGATTCTATGATGTCTAACATGACCAGAACATCATATATGAATCATATTCAATTCTGACAGCATCATAAATTCAAAACATGTCTAAACGTAATAAAACTTACGTCCAGATGTAGCCTGCTCTGACAGGAACATAGTACTGAAGTCGGATTCTAATTCGGACGGGCGGATTTCTCAGAAAAGGCGTAAGGATTTTCTGCTAACTTCCTGAAGCTTTTCCCCGTTCTTCTTTCTCGTTTTCTGAAAGGTTTCCCACGTGACATCATATATATATTCCAATGTGCATGTTAAGGAAACGTGGCTCCTCTTTACAAACTTAGGTGGCGCTCGAGCGGTTAAAATGTACCGCTCGGGCGCCGAACCTACTGTTCGGTTGCCTATATTGCTCACCACTGGCGCTCGAGCGGTAACTTTCTGCCGCTCGGGCGCCAGACGTTCTGTCCAAGGGTGAGCTTATGCTGCATTGGCGCTCGGGCGGTAACTTTCTGCCGCTCGAGCGCCGAGGGTTCTGTCCAATATTCTTGGTTAACCATTCCACCACGCCCGGCTTCTTTATTCGAGTTTGTATAACCTCACTCATATCCATTAATCAATGTCTGATTAAATAATTAAATCTCGGGCATTACATTTCTCCCCCTCTTAGATCTGAGTTCGTCCTCGAACTCGTAAGCAATCAATTCAGATATAACAGAAGAAATGTATAATAGAGTTTAACATCCAAACTCATTTCACTAGCCAACTCAATCCCATATTACTGGCTATACAACACCCATATACGCCGATTGCAATCCATAACAAAGCAATACCACCTATAGTTGCTATTCCATCTTTTTATCCCAATCAAGGACCTATGCCATCTTCGGTTTCAAGTACCAATCGTCATCATCCGACATAGGTTTCCTACATCTATCCATTCTGAATTATCTTGATAACTAGTGCTAACATTCAGCACTAGACTTCTACTAATATCTTTCAATATCTGAACAAGACACTCCGACTACCTGTCACTTTGTGAACAATCTGCCAGAGAGAGCTGATGTGGGGACCCGGACGCTAATCATCTTCTTAATCATATTTGGGATTTAATTATCAATTCAGATAAAACAGGGTCTAAAAATTTTTGTTTTTAAAATGTAACTGCGGAAGGTAATGGAATCTAAACAATATACATTTCTGTATAAAAACTACAGTTCAGTAGAAAAGTACAATAATGTACAACATTCTAATCTAAGGTTCACTACTAAAGTTCTAGTAGTAAAATCCAATCTACTGCAAGTCCGGAATCACCACGCTAACTCGTCTTCTCTCATCGTCATCTCGACCTTGATCCAGCCCCACCTGTTGTCATGCACACATACAAAACAAGACAACAGCCGGATAACTCCGGTGAGAATAAATCTCAGTATAAAACATGGTAAACATGCATATACACATAATAATTCATGAAAACATGCTGTCATGAAGAAAAGCAATAACAATAGTAATAGAGTTCTATCATCTATGAAATCTAATCTAACTAAACATGCATCTCAAATCAGATAAACATGCTATCATAACTGAAGGCAATAACAATGGGTCCATAATCTATGAATCCCATTCATATAAGCATGCAGTCTAGTCAAATCATGTCTAGACTCGACTCAATCTATAACTCTAGGGATCCCGGTGTGAATAAGACAGTCACTGGCTGTCACCTACCCAACCACTCGGGGCGACTGTACGTCTTATTCCTAGACTTCGGTCCGAGCTGTATCGACGGCTGGCAATAGGAGTAATGGCTACTCCTACGTTGAGATACACCGAACGTCTAGAAGTCTGACAATGGCTGTCAAGACTTTCCTATCTTAAATGCAATGAATAACACTCTGTAAACAAAGCATAATCATATTCATAACTGAATATCACAATTATCTTACCTGCTTGAATACAATTCTATAATCAAAGCATAATCAGGTAACAATATAAACACTAATCTAGTATGTGATTTTATTGGGAAACTCAAATTAATCTAATTTGAGTTATGCTTCCCGAATATCACATGAATTATACCTTTGTCGTCCCTGTCTGACGAAGACGATGACCTGTACTCAAATCTGTCCATATCGAATCTGAAATGACAATATCGAATACGCTGTATCAGTGAATAACTCAATACGCAACCTGTTCTGATCAATACTAAATTCAGTACATAATCTGATCAATATCTGAACAAAATACAATCTGATTTATATCAACGAATATCACGATGAAATCTAAATCATAACTGAATCTAAACAATCTGAATCAACTGATGTTTCGACGGCATAATAATACAGTCTTGATAACCCCGTCAGTTTGAACATCACAAATATAATACTGAAACTCATAATCGGTGTCGATACAATCATACTCTGAATAATAACACAATTCTGATATGAAATCTCAGTCCAATCGACTCTGAAAGTCATAACAATTATCTAAACACTCCGTTCTTAATCTGGCTTCGATTCTATGATGTCTAACATGACAAGAACATCATATATGAATCCTATTCAATTCTGACAACATCATAAATTCAAACCATGTCTAAACGTAATAAAACTTACGTCCAGTTGTAGCCTGTGTTGATAGGAACACAGTACCGAAGTCGGATTCAAAATCAGACCGGCGGATTTCGCACAAAAGGCGTAAGGATTTTCTTGGAGAATCCTCGATCTTCTTTTCTTCTAATTTGCTGAGGATTATCGTTTACTAACATATATATATATATCTACCTTGCAATGCCTTATGAAACGTGGCACATTTCATGATTCTTAGGTGGCGCTCGAGCGGTCGAAATGTACCGCTCGGGCGCCGAACATACTGTCCGGAAATTTCAAGTCGCACCCTTGGCGCTCGGGCGGTCGAAATCTACCGTCCGGGCGCCGAACCTTCTGCCCGAACGATGAATTACCGAGACATTGGCGCTCGGGCGGTGCTTTTCTACCGCTCGAGCGCCGAGGTTTCTGTCCAAAAACTTGGCTAACAATTGCAACGACGCCCGGCCTTGTCATATTCGGTTCATTTGAGTTCGTATAACCTCGATCACGTCAATTAATCAATGTCTGATTAAAATAATTAAATCTCGGGCATTACATTTCTCCCCCTCTTAGATCTGAGTTCGTCCTCGAACTCGCAAGCACTCAATTCAGATATATTAGAAGAAATGTATACAGAGTTTAAATCAAAAACTCAATTTTATGAATCCATTCTGAAATCTCAATCTCAGGCTAGATTCTGTCTTTCAGATAGTCTCGTAGACGTACTGACCATCTTACTATGGTTCACAATAGAACAATCTTCATTTCTGAAATCTCTTTCTTGCATCCACCTCTGATTGCAAATCTGGATTAAGACTTCATGAAGTATACTATCATGATACTTCTTAAACTAACTCTGACAGGATCAATCTTGCCATGTTGGTTATACAACATCCGTATAAACCAATCACAGTTCATAACAAAACAATACTAGCAGTTGTTATCAAACCTGTTAATCTCAATCAAGGACATATGAAATCTTCAGTTTCAAATACCAAGCATCATCATCCGATGTTGGTTTCTTTAATCTGTCCATTTTGAACAGTCTTGATAACTATTGTCATGCAATAAGTCATATCGTGACAATAAATCATAACAACTAGTGCTAACATCCAGCACTAAAACTCTACCAATATCTGTCAGTATCTGAATCACACACTCTGACTACCTGTCAATCTGTGGATAATCTGTGAAAGAGTTCCTGATATCTTCTATCACAAATACAACCTCAATCAAAATCACAATCTGATATAATCTACTTAAATGTTCTGTTCTATCTGAACATTTCTTTGACATCGACCTATGTCATTTAGTTCTGTTTGTACGTAATCTGGTACCAACCGATAGATATAGATTGAGAAATCTGTCAATCATAATCATATCATGTCATAATCTAACATGGCGGTAATTTCGTTACGAAAGCCATAGAAATGTACTCCCATTTATATTTAGAAATATACAAAATCGGTAATAATCTTCTGATTTCTATCTTTTTGTCTTTTTCATGTTAGCGATTCAGACTTATCAGTATGATTTCTGCCAACATTTCCGTACCAAATTCTGCCAGCACTGATATACCCTGTCTATATTACACTATATGTTCGAATACATACATTCCAATCATCAGAATGAAAACTGAACCCACTACTGTGCATTTCTGACACTATCTGTGCTTTCAGATTCGAACTATTCTGTATAAACAATCAGTTAATAATAAAAAAATAAAGAAGAAATACCTACCTGGTATCGGCTCTGACTACAGATATCAAATTCTGTTATACAATTCTGAAACATTCTGATATAACATTTCTGAACTGTTGCAACTCTCAACTGTTTACAATATTCTGTATCAAACATACATGCAAACCACAGTAATAACAGTCAGATTCGAAATAAAGACAACCTATACAGATCTAGTGAGTTTAAGAAAACTCATAAAAACAACGATTTCTGGCAATACTGATAATTCTGACTACTGATCACTCTTCACAGTGCCCAAATCATCTGCCATACCTCCTCTGCAAATAAAATATGCTCCCAAACAATATAAAATGTCTCAAATACTGATTTAGATCAATCACAATACGCAAGTAGATATAACATAATAAGAGAATAAGAAAATCTGCAAAACTCAGCAATTCTGACTTTCTGACATTCCTACTAATTCTGATATATCTGATATCTGTGTCGCTTACAGTCGCTGATTTCTGTTTCAACTGTGCAAATAATTCGGTATACACACTGCAGATATTACATATTCTGAATACAATCCGTTTCCATTATGATTCATACCTGACCCATTTCTGTATACAATAATCACCATTCTCTGAATATTCAGTAAAGTCTTCAATATTCATTTCAACCTAATCAGATGCTGCTAACATATCAAATATCATAGATATAACAAGCATACAATCATCCGAATATCTCCTGAATCTAAGAGTTAGCAATCTGTACCCTTCTAGTAATCTTCAATATCATTCTGTACTGAATTCTAGGGTATAACCATTACCTGGTATCGATTCAATTCTGAAATCTACCTTTCTGATGTCAAACACATCTGAAATCTTATCTAGGCAATTATCAATCAATCCTTACGTAACTATCAAATCTGTAGTTGCTAAACTCAATTTCAGTAGGTTTACTGAATACATAAGGATACCATCTGTTCCTTTCTGTATTAATCGAGTCATCAACAATGCATCTCTCACAGGAATTCTGAATCTAGAATCCTTACCGGAAAATCTCCGTTTATCAGCCAGATCTGGTCTGAATCTTACCATTTCTGGAACAATTTCTACAATATCTCTGTACTTTTTTTAGCATATAAATGTCAATAATGCAATCAAATCAGGAAAACACAAGTACATCAGAGTCTAACTTGATCTTATTCTTATCTTACTGTAGTATATAATATGTCACAGAAATCTCTGATATCAACATTTTCCTCAACAAGCTAGGAAATCAATACTACAGTACAACTAGACCCAACATATAATGCATATCTCCATGCAACTCAGTCACAGATACTCATAAAGAATGCATTAGTATATATCAATACATATGCATTATAATCGTAAAGAATAGTACCTGTTACTATGTTACCCAGTGTGACCTGGATCTGTCCCTCGATCACCATATCCAGATGGTCCAGCCCCCTGAAATCTTCGAGGACCTCTCTGGGGACAAACTCTAGCAAAGTGTCCTCGCTGTCTGCAGATATGGCAACTACCAGATACTCCCTGGCATTGCTCTGTGAGGTGTCTCCCACCGCAAGTCCTGCAATACACTCCAGTATCGCTGGGACTAGGACTGCTGGAGCTAGAGGAACCACTTCCCAATTTCTTGAATGACTTCTTTCGAGCTTTCAGCAAATCTTGCTTTCCACTCGTACTGCCTCGATCGAATCGAAGAGGGGATTGCTGGGTTTGGGGTGGCTTCACGCACAACCTCCCTAGCTGTCTAATCAGACTCGCCTCAGCCCTCTTTGCTTTACTCAAGACATCAGCAAAATGATAAGGTTGCTGCATGTTCATCAATGCAACTATCTCTGAATTCAATCCTCTGACGAATTGATTCACTACAGCTTCGTCATTTCCAGTCAAATGAGGAGCAAAATGCAGTAGCGTAGAGAATTTCGCAACATAATCTTCAACATTCAGTTGATCTTGTCTCAAATTCTCAAATTCTGCTCTTTTGTCTTCTCGGTATGAAACTGAGAAAAATCTTTGATAGAATTCAGCTTTAAAGACTTCCCACGTGATCACAGTACCACGTAGTGCTAATATTCCTTTGATTGTAATCCACCAACTTCTGGCAGCCTCTTGTAATTGGTGAAATACCAATTTAACTCTCTGGTCATCTGTACAATCCAGTAGATTAAACAATATCTCTATGTCATCAACCCAATCCTGACACTTTTCAGACATCTCTGTACCACTCAGAATCGGCGGCTGAAATAACTGAAATTCTGCCAACTTTACTTCTATCTGAGTTTCTGATGCATCTATCTGTTCAGACGAAGTACTACCTCTCTCTGGAATTCTCCGAGGCGGTATATCTGAATATCAAACCGATTAGTACACAAGCTATACCATCTGTCTCAGCCCTCCTCTGATCATATACCTCTGATTCAGACTCGGTTCTGATCCAGGCTTAGTAATTACATGCTGCAAACAACTCAGATAACAAGCAACATGTAATAGGGAAAGCAATAAATCATGCTAGCACACACAATGTAAGTCAACATTGAAATCATTTTCATGCTAGCAATCACATGCAAGGAAAGAAAATCAATCTACCCCGCTCATTCTCTTCTATCTCAATCTAAAAGATCTATCACTAAAGGATCTATTGCTCTGATAATCTAAGTCTAAAGGAACTATCAGCTCTGATACCACCTGTTGTGGGGACCCGGACGCTAATCATCTTCTTAATCATATTTGGGATTTAATTATCAATTCAGATAAAACAGGGTCTAAAAATTTTTGTTTTTAAAATGTAACTGCGGAAGATAATGGAATCTAAACAATATACATTTCTGTATAAAAACTACAGTTCAGTAGAAAAGTACAATAATGTACAACATTCTAATCTAAGGTTCACTACTAAAGTTCTAGTAGTAAAATCCAATCTACTGCAAGTCCGGAATCACCACGCTAACTCGTCTTCTCTCATCGTCATCTCGACCCTGATCCAGCCCCACCTGTTGTCATGCACACATACAAAACAAGACAACAGCCGGATAACTCCGGTGAGAATAAATCCCAGTATAAAACATGGTAAGCATGTATATAACTAAACTAATTCATAAAACATGCCGTCATGTAGAAGCACAATATATCTCATAATCTATGAAATTAAGCATGCAACTCAAATCAGATAAACATGTATATAAACAATCTAAATCATAAAAACATGCTAGCACAACTGAAAGCAATAACGATGGGTCCCATGATCTAGGAGCCACATCCATGTAGGCATGCAGTCCTAATCAAATCATATCTAGACTCGACTCAATCTATAACTCTAGGGATCCCGGGGTGAATAAGACGTCACTGGCTGTCACCTACCCAACCACTCGGGGCGACTGTACGTCTTATTCCTAGACTTCGGTCCGAGCTGTATCGACGGCTGGCAATAGGAGTAATGGCTACTCCTAAGCTGAGATACACCGAACGTCTAGAAGTCTGACAATGGCTGTCAAGACTTTCCTATCTTAACTGCAATGAATAACACTCTGTAAACAAAGCATAATCATATTCATAACTGAATATCACAATTATCTTACCTGCTTGAATACAATTCTATAATCAAAGCATAATCAGGTAACAATATAAACACTAATCTAGTATGTGATTTTATTGGGAAACTCAAATTAATCTAATTTGAGTTATGCTTCCCGAATATCACATGAATTATACATTTGTCGTCCCTGTCTGACGAAGACGATGACCTGTACTCAAATCTGTCCATATCGAATCTGAAATGACAATATCGAATACGCTGTATCAGTGAATAACTCAATACGCAACCTGTTCTGATCAATACTAAATTCAGTACATAATCTGATCAATATCTGAACAAAATACAATCTGATTTATATCAACGAATATCACGATGAAATCTAAATCATAACTGAATCTAAACAATCTGAATCAACTGATGTTTCGACGGCATAATAATACAGTCTTGATAACCCCGTCAGTTTGAACATCAAAAATATAATACTGAAACTCATAATCGGTGTCGATACAATCATACTCTGAATAATAACACAATTCTGATATAGAATCTCAGTCAATATCTTCCAAAAATCATAACAATTACATAAACAGTCTGTTTTGTAATCTGACTTCAATTCTTTAATGTCTACGGTAGCAGAAACACTATATCTGAATCATATTCAATTCTGACAATATCATAAATTCAAAACATGTCTAAACGTAACAAAACTTACGTCCAGTTGTAGCCTGTGTTGATAGGAACACAGTACTGAAGTCGGATTCAAAATCAGACGGACGGATTTCTCCCAAAAGGCGTAAGGATTTTTCAACCCTTTGCCCGAACCCTTTTCTCGATCTTTATCCTCGTTTTTCTTCTTTTAAAACTGAAGGATTCGTGTATATATATATGTACATCCACTTCCATGCAAAAGACGAGTGGCTCATTCTGCCTTTTACACGTCTCGCGCTCGAGCGGTAAGAAAGTACCGCTCGAGCGCGGCACTTTCTGTCCGAAGGCTAGCTTATCTCCATTGGCGCTCAGGCGGTAACTTTCTACCGCTCGGACGCCATACGTTCTGTCCAATTTTCTTACTTATGGTGTGTTGGCGCTCGGGCGGTCTTTTTCTACCGCTCGAGCGCCGAAGGTTCTGTACAAAATTCTTATTTTTCTTGCACCGACGCCCGGCCTCGTCATTTGAGTTCTTATTAATCTCAATCATGTTAACTAATCAATGTCTGATTTAATAATGATTAAATCTCGGGCATTACATTTCTCCCCCTCTTAGATCTGAGTTCGTCCTCGAACTCATAAGCAATCAATTCAAATATAAGAGAAGAAATTAATAAAGAGTTTAACATCCAAACTCCTCTCTTAATCAATCCATTCTGAAATCTCTTTCTTGTATCAATCTCTGATTTCAATTCTGGAATAAAACTTCATAAAGTATACTATTCTAATACTTCTTAAACTAACTCTGACAGAATCAATCTTGCCATGTTGGTTATACAACATCCGTATAAACCAATCACAGTTCATAACAAAACAATACTAGCAGTTGTTATCAAACCTGTTAATCTCAATCAAGGACATATGAAATCTTCAGTTTCAAATACCAAGCATCATCATCCGATGTTGGTTTCTTTAATCTGTCCATTTTGAACTGTCTTGATAACTATTGTCATGCAATAAGTCATATCGTGACAATAAATCATAACAACTAGTGCTAACATCCAGCACTAAAACTCTACCAATATCTGTCAGTATCTGAATCACACACTCTGACTACCTGTCAATCTGTGGATTATCTGTGAAAGAGTTCCTGATATCTTCTATCACAAATACAACCTCAATCAAAATAACAATCTGATATAATCTACTTAAATGTTCTGTTCAATCTGAACATTTCTTTGACATTGACCTATGTCATTTAGTTCTGTTTGTACGTAATCTGGTACCAACCGATAGATATAGATTGAGAAATCTGTCAATCATAATCATATCATGTCATAATCTAACATGGCGGTAATTTTATTACGAAAGCCATAGAAATGTACTCCCATTTCTATTCAGAAATATACAAAATCTGTACTAATCTTCTGATTTCTATCTTTCTGTCTTCTTCTGTTAGCGATTCAGACATATCTGTACAATTTCTGCTAACATTGCAGTACAATTTCTGTCATAACTGATTTAATCTGTTTATAGCAACACTGTCTGCTATCCGAACGAAAACTGAACCAATCACGGTGCATGTCTGACACTACTTGTGATAGCTGATACAAATTATTCGGTACTAACAATCAGTTAATAATATAAATTAAAGAAGAAATACCTACCTGGTATTTGGCTCTGACTATAGATATCAAATTCTGTTATACAATTCTGAAACATTCTGATATCACAAGATAATCAATCTGATACAAACACAAATCACATATCGGTTGCTCTGATCGAAACTCTGTTCTGATTATCGAAATACACACAACCTATACAGATCTAGTGAGTTTAAGAAACTCATAAAACAGCGATTTCTGGCAATACTGATAATTCTGACTACTGATCACTCTTCACAGTGCCCAAATCATCTGCCATACCTCCTCTGCAAATAAAATATGCTCCCAAACAATATAAAATGTCTCAAATACTGATTTAGATCAATCACAATACGCAAGCAGATATAACATAATAAGGGAATAAGAGAATAAGAAAATCTGTAAAACTCAGCAATTCTGACTTTCTGACATTCCTACTAATTCTGATATATCTGTTACCTGTGTCGTTTACAGTCGCTGATTTCTGTTTCAACTGTGCAAATAATTCGGTATACACACTGCAGATATTACATATGCGGAATACAATCCGTTTCAATTATGATTCATACCCGACCCATTTCTGTATACAATAATCACCATTCTCTGAATATTCAATAAAGTCTTCAAATATTCATTTCAACCAATCAGATGCTGCTAACATATCAAATATCATAGATATAACAAGCATACAATCATCCGAATATCCCTGAATCTAAGAGTTAGCAATCTGTACCCTTCTATTAATCTTCAATATCATTCTGTACTGAATTCTAGTCTATAACCATTATCTGTTATCGATTCAATTCTGAAATCTACTTTTCTGATATCCACACATCTTAAATCTTATCTAGGCAAACACCAGTCAACTAATACATTACGGGCAAATCTGTCACTGTTAGACTCGATTTCAGTATATCTACCAAACACGTAAGAATACCATCTGTTCCTTTCTGTGCTAATCGAGTCAACAGTACAATGATTTAAGGAATCCTGGATCTAGAATCCTCATTTCTCAACTAGATCTGATCTTAATCTTACCATTTCTGGAACACATTCTACGATATTTCTGTACTTGTTTAGCATTACATGTCAATAATGAAATCGAAATCATATATCACAAGTACATCATAATCTAACCCAATCCCGGGTTCATCTCACTGTAGTATATAACATGTCACAGAGATCTCTGATATCAACATATTCCTCAACAACCAAGAAATCAATACTACAGTATAATCAGATCCAACATATAATGCATATCTCCATGCAACTCAGTCACAGATACTCATAAAGAATGCATTAGTATATATCAATACATATGCATTATAATCGTAAAGAATAGTACCTGTTACTATGTTACCCAGTGTGACCTGGATCTGTCCCTCGATCACCATATCCAGATGGTCCAGCCCCCTGAAATCTTCGAGGACCTCTCTGGGGACAAACTCTAGCAAAGTGTCCTCGCTGTCTGCAGATATGGCAACTACCAGATACTCCCTGACATTGCTCTGTGAGGTGTCTCCCACCGCAAGTCCTGCAATACACTCCAGTATCGCTGGGACTAGGACTGCTGGAGCTAGAGGAACCACTTCCCAATTTCTTGAATGACTTCTTTCGAGCTTTCAGCAAATCTTGCTTTCCACTCGTACTGCCTCGATCGAATCGAAGAGGGGATTGCTGGGTTTGGGGTGGCTTCACGCACAACCTCCCTAGCTGTCTAATCAGACTCGCCTCAGCCCTCTTTGCTTTACTCAAGACATCAGCAAAATGATAAGGTTGCTGCATGTTCATCAATGCAACTATCTCTGAATTCAATCCTCTGACGAATTGATTCACTACAGCTTCGTCATTTCCAGTCAAATGAGGAGCAAAATGCAGTAGCGTAGAGAATTTCGCAACATAATCTTCAACATTCAGTTGATCTTGTCTCAAATTCTCAAATTCTGCTCTTTTGTCTTCTCGGTATGAAACTGAGAAAAATCTTTGATAGAATTCAGCTTTAAAGACTTCCCACGTGATCACAGTACCACGTAGTGCTAATATTCCTTTGATTGTAATCCACCAACTTCTGGCAGCCTCTTGTAATTGGTGAAATACCAATTTAACTCTCTGGTCATCTGTACAATCCAGTAGATTAAACAATATCTCTATGTCATCAACCCAATCCTGACACTTTTCAGACATCTCTGTACCACTCAGAATCGGCGGCTGAAATAACTGAAATTCTGCCAACTTTACTTCTATCTGAGTTTCTGATGCATCTATCTGTTCAGACGAAGTACTACCTCTCTCTGGAATTCTCCGAGGCGGTATATCTGAATATCAAACCGATTAGTACACAAGCTATACCATCTGTCTCAGCCCTCCTCTGATCATATACCTCTGATTCAGACTCGGTTCTGATCCAGGCTTAGTAATTACATGCTGCAAACAACTCAGATAACAAGCAACATGTAATAGGGAAAGCAATAAATCATGCTAGCACACACAATGTAAGTCAACATTGAAATCATTTTCATGCTAGCAATCACATGCAAGGAAAGAAAATCAATCTACCCCGCTCATTCTCTTCTATCTCAATCTAAAAGATCTATCACTAAAGGATCTATTGCTCTGATAATCTAAGTCTAAAGGAACTATCAGCTCTGATACCACCTGTTGTGGGGACCCGGACGCTAATCATCTTCTTAATCATATTTGGGATTTAATTATCAATTCAGATAAAACAGGGTCTAAAAATTTTTGTTTTTAAAATGTAACTGCGGAAGGTAATGGAATCTAAACAATATACATTTCTGTATAAAAACTACAGTTCAGTAGAAAAGTACAATAATGTACAACATTCTAATCTAAGGTTCACTACTAAAGTTCTAGTAGTAAAATCCAATCTACTGCAAGTCCGGAATCACCACGCTAACTCGTCTTCTCTCATCGTCATCTCGACCCTGATCCAGCCCCACCTGTTGTCATGCACACATACAAAACAAGACAACAGCCGGATAACTCCGGTGAGAATAAATCCCAGTATAAAACATGGTAAGCATGTATATAACTAAACTAATTCATAAAACATGCCGTCATGTAGAAGCACAATATATCTCATAATCTATGAAATTAAGCATGCAACTCAAATCAGATAAACATGTATATAAACAATCTAAATCATAAAAACATGCTAGCACAACTGAAAGCAATAACGATGGGTCCCATGATCTAGGAGCCACATCCATGTAGGCATGCAGTCCTAATCAAATCATATCTAGACTCGACTCAATCTATAACTCTAGGGATCCCGGGGTGAATAAGACGTCACTGGCTGTCACCTACCCAACCACTCGGGGCGACTGTACGTCTTATTCCTAGACTTCGGTCCGAGCTGTATCGACGGCTGGCAATAGGAGTAATGGCTACTCCTAAGCTGAGATACACCGAACGTCTAGAAGTCTGACAATGGCTGTCAAGACTTTCCTATCTTAACTGCAATGAATAACACTCTGTAAACAAAGCATAATCATATTCATAACTGAATATCACAATTATCTTACCTGCTTGAATACAATTCTATAATCAAAGCATAATCAGGTAACAATATAAACACTAATCTAGTATGTGATTTTATTGGGAAACTCAAATTAATCTAATTTGAGTTATGCTTCCCGAATATCACATGAATTATACCTTTGTCGTCCCTGTCTGACGAAGACGATGACCTGTACTCAAATCTGTCCATATCGAATCTGAAATGACAATATCGAATACGCTGTATCAGTGAATAACTCAATACGCAACCTGTTCTGATCAATACTAAATTCAGTACATAATCTGATCAATATCTGAACAAAATACAATCTGATTTATATCAACGAATATCACGATGAAATCTAAATCATAACTGAATCTAAACAATCTGAATCAACTGATGTTTCGACGGCATAATAATACAGTCTTGATAACCCCGTCAGTTTGAACATCACAAATATAATACTGAAACTCATAATCGGTGTCGATACAATCATACTCTGAATAATAACACAATTCTGATATAGAATCTCAGTCAATATCTTCCAAAAATCATAACAATTACATAAACAGTCTGTTTTGTAATCTGACTTCAATTCTTTAATGTCTACGGTAGCAGAAACACTATATCTGAATCATATTCAATTCTGACAATATCATAAATTCAAAACATGTCTAAACGTAACAAAACTTACGTCCAGTTGTAGCCTGTGTTGATAGGAACACAGTACTGAAGTCGGATTCAAAATCAGACGGACGGATTTCTCCCAAAAGGCGTAAGGATTTTTCAACCCTTTGCCCGAACCCTTTTCTCGATCTTTATCCTCGTTTTTCTTCTTTTAAAACTGAAGGATTCGTGTATATATATATGTACATCCACTTCCATGCAAAAGACGAGTGGCTCATTCTGCCTTTTACACGTCTCGCGCTCGAGCGGTAAGAAAGTACCGCTCGAGCGCGGCACTTTCTGTCCGAAGGCTAGCTTATCTCCATTGGCGCTCGGGCGGTAACTTTCTACCGCTCGGGCGCCATACGTTCTGTCCAATTTTCTTACTTATGGTGTGTTGGCGCTCGGGCGGTCTTTTTCTACCGCTCGAGCGCCGAAGGTTCTGTACAAAATTCTTATTTTTCTTGCACCGACGCCCGGCCTCGTCATTTGAGTTCTTATTAATCTCAATCATGTTAACTAATCAATGTCTGATTTAATAATGATTAAATCTCGGGCATTACATTTCTCCCCCTCTTAGATCTGAGTTCGTCCTCGAACTCATAAGCAATCAATTCAAATATAAGAGAAGAAATTAATAAAGAGTTTAACATCCAAACTCCTCTATCAATCCATTCTGAAATCTCTTCTTGTATCAATCTCTGATTTCAATTCTGGAATAAAACTTCATAAAGTATACTATTCTAATACTTCTTAAACTAACTCTGACAGAATCAATCTTGCCATGTTGGTTATACAACATCCGTATAAACCAATCACAGTTCATAACAAAACAATACTAGCAGTTGTTATCAAACCTGTTAATCTCAATCAAGGACATATGAAATCTTCAGTTTCAAATACCAAGCATCATCATCCGATGTTGGTTTCTTTAATCTGTCCATTTTGAACTGTCTTGATAACTATTGTCATGCAATAAGTCATATCGTGACAATAAATCATAACAACTAGTGCTAACATCCAGCACTAAAACTCTACCAATATCTGTCAGTATCTGAATCACACACTCTGACTACCTGTCAATCTGTGGATAATCTGTGAAAGAGTTCTTGATATCTTCTATCACAAATACAACCTCAATCAAAATCACAATCTGATATAATCTACTTAAATGTTCTGTTCTATCTGAACATTTCTTTGACATCGACCTATGTCATTTAGTTCTGTTTGTACGTAATCTGGTACCAACCGATAGATATAGATTGAGAAATCTGTCAATCATAATCATATCATGTCATAATCTAACATGGCGGTAATTTCATTACGAAAGCCATAGAAATGTACTCCCATTTCTATTCAGAAATATACAAAATCTGTACTAATCTTCTGATTTCTATCTTTCTGTCTTCTTCTGTTAGCGATTCAGACATATCTGTACAATTTCTGCTAACATTGCAGTACAATTTCTGTCATAACTGATTTAATCTGTTTATAGCAACACTGTCTGCTATCCGAACGAAAACTGAACCAATCACGGTGCATGTATGACACTACTTGTGATAGCTGATTCAAATTATTCGGTACTAACAATCAGTTAATAATATAAATTAAAGAAGAAATACCTACCTGGTATTTGGCTCTGACTATAGATATCAAATTCTGTTATACAATTCTGAAACATTCTGATATCACAAGATAATCAATCTGATACAAACACAAATCACATATCGGTTGCTCTGATCGAAACTCTGTTCTGATTATCGAAATACACACAACCTATACAGATCTAGTGAGTTTAAGAAACTCATAAAACAGCGATTTCTGGCAATACTGATAATTCTGACTACTGATCACTCTTCACAGTGCCCAAATCATCTGCCATACCTCCTCTGCAAATAAAATATGCTCCCAAACAATATAAAATGTCTCAAATACTGATTTAGATCAATCACAATACGCAAGCAGATATAACATAATAAGGGAATAAGAGAATAAGAAAATCTGTAAAACTCAGCAATTCTGACTTTCTGACATTCCTACTAATTCTGATATATCTGTTACCTGTGTCGTTTACAGTCGCTGATTTCTGTTTCAACTGTGCAAATAATTCGGTATACACACTGCAGATATTACATATGCGGAATACAATCCGTTTCAATTATGATTCATACCTGACCCATTTCTGTATACAATAATCAATATTCTCTGAATATTCAATAAAGTCTTCAAATATTCATTTCAACCAGTCAGATGCTGCTAACATATCAAATATCATAGATATAACAAGCATACAATCATCCGAATATCCCTGAATCTAAGAGTTAGCAATCTGTACCCTTCTATTAATCTTCAATATCATTCTGTACTGAATTCTAGTCTATAACCATTATCTGGTATCGATTCAATTCTGAAATCTACTTTTCTGATATCCACACATCTTAAATCTTATCTAGGCAAACACCAGTCAACTAATACATTACGGGCAAATCTGTCACTGTTAGACTCGATTTCAGTATATCTACCAAACACATAAGAATACCATCTGTTCCTTTCTGTGCTAATCGAGTCAACAGTACAATGATTTAAGGAATCATGGATCTAGAATCCCCATTTCTCAACTAGATCTGATCTTAATCTTACCATTTCTGGAACACATTCTACGATATTTCTGTACTTGTTTAGCATTACATGTCAATAATGAAATCGAAATCATATATCACAAGTACATCATAATCTAACCCAATCCCGGGTTCATCTCACTGTAGTATATAACATGTCACAGAGATCTCTGATATCAACATATTCCTCAACAACCAAGAAATCAATACTACAGTATAATCAGATCCAACATATAATGCATATCTCCATGCAACTCAGTCACAGATACTCATAAAGAATGCATTAGTATATATCAATACATATGCATTATAATCGTAAAGAATAGTACCTGTTACTATGTTACCCAGTGTGACCTGGATCTGTCCCTCGATCACCATATCCAGATGGTCCAGCCCCCTGAAATCTTCGAGGTCCTCTCTGGGGACAAACTATAGCAAAGTGTCCTCGCTGTCTGCAGATATGGCAACTATCAGATACTCCCTGGCATTGCTCTGTGAGGTGTCTCCCACCGCAAGTCCTGCAATACACTCCAGTATCGCTGGGACTAGGACTGCTGGACTGGAACCACTGCCTAACTTCTTGAACTGTTTCTTCCGAGCTTTCAGCAAATCTTGCTTTCCACTCGTGCTGCCACGTTCAAATCTCGAAGGGGATTGTGGTGTCTGGGGTTGCTTCACACACAACCTCGTTAATTGTCGAATCAGACTCTCTTCTGCTCTCTTTGCTTTACTCAAGACATCAGCAAAGTGATAGGGTCGCTGTAGATTCATGAATGCAACTATCTCCGAATTTAATCCTCTAACGAATTGACTCACTACAGCTTCGTCATCTCTAGCCATATGAGGAGCAAAACGCAACAGAGTAGAAAATTTAGCAGCATAATCATCAATATTCAATGACCTTGACTTAAATTCTCAAATTCTGCTTTCTTGTCTTCTCGGTACGAGGCGGAGAAAAATCTTTGATAGAATTCAGTCTTGAAGACTTCCCACGTGATCACAGTACCACGTAGTGCTAATACTCTTTTGATTGTAATCCACCAACTTCTGGCAGCCTCTTGTAATTGGTGAAATACCAATTTAACTCTCTGGTCATCTGTACAATCCAGTAGATCGAACAATATCTCATGTCATCAACCCAGTGCTGACACTTTTCAGGACGTCTCTGAACCACTCAGAATCGGCGGCTGAAACAACTGAAATTCGGCCAACTTTTTTCATCGAGTCGTTGCAATCTATCTGCGGTCTGTAATGGCTGCTTCATACGAAGTACTGCCTGTTCCAAATCCTCCGGGGAGGTACATCTGATATCAAACTTAGTAACCAATATACAATCTGTGCCAGTCTTTTCTGATCATGATACTCTAACTGCGATCTTAATCCGATTGATTCATGATTAAAAACAAATACCATTCAATCAATAATAGGTAAACATTGCTTAAGCAGTAACACATAGTCTCATGCTAGCACACACAATGTAATCAACATTAAATCAATCTTCATGCTAGCACACATGCAAGGAAAGAAAATCAATCTACCCCGCTCATTCTCTTCTATCTCAATCTAAAAGATCTATCACTAAAGGATCTATTACTCTGATAATCTAATTCTAAAGGAACTATCAGCTCTGATACCACCTGTTGTGGGGACCCGGACGCTAATCATCTTCTTAATCATATTTGGGATTTAATTATCAATTCAGATAAAACAGGGTCTAAAAATTTTTGTTTTTAAAATGTAACTGCGGAAGGTAATGGAATCTAAACAATATACATTTCTGTATAAAAACTACAGTTTAGTAGAAAAGTACAATAATGTACAACATTCTAATCTAAGGTTCACTACTAAAGTTTTAGTAGTAAAATCCAATCTACTGCAAGTCCGGAATCACCACGCTAACTCGTCTTCTCTCATCATCTTCTTGACCCCGATCCAGCCCCACCTGTTGTCATGCACACATACAAAACAAGACAACAGCCGGATAACTCCGGTGAGAATAAATCCCAGTATAAAACATGGTAAGCATGTATATAAACAACTAATTCATAAAACATGCGATCATGTATAAACCAATGTATTTCATACTCTATGAAATAAATCAAATAAGCATGCAACTCAAATCAGATAAACATGCATATAAACAATCTAAATCATAAAACATGCTAGCACAACTGAAAGCAATAACGATGAGTCCCATGATCTAGGAAGCCACATCCATATAATCATGCAGTCCTAATCAAATCATGTCTAGACTTGACTCGACTAAAACTTTAGGGATCCCGGGGTGAATAAGACGTCACTGGCTGTCACCTACCCTACCAATCGAGGTGCTGTACGTCTTATTCCTAGACTTCGGCCTGATCTGTATCCACGTCTACAAAGGGGCGGTGATCTTCCCCAGAGCTGAGATATCGCCGAACGTCTAGAGTCTGCCTGATATCCAGACTGCCCTATCTTAATGCATGAATAACAATCTATAATCATTGCATAATCATATAAACATAAACAAGAGTATAGTATGTGATTTATTGGGCAACTCAACGCGATCTCAATTGAGTTGTTCTTCCCGAATATCACATGAATTATACCTTTATCTTCCCCGTCTGAGGAAGACGAAGTCTCAAAGTCCAGTCTGTCCATATCCGATCTGAAATGACAATAACAAATATACTGTATCAATGTATAATTCAATTCACAATCTGTTCTGGTCAATACTCGACTCAGTACATAATCTGATCAATATCTGAACAAAATACCATCTGATTCATATCAACAATCTCTCGATATAATCTAAATCATATCTGAATCTGATCAATCTAATTTAACTGATGTTTCAACGGTACAACAATACAGTCTTGTTACCCCCGTCAACCTCAACATCACAGATATAATATAAGAATTTATAATCAATATCGATACAACTCAAACTCTGAATGATAATACAATTCTGATACGAAACCTCAGTCCAATCGACTCTGAAAATCATAGCAATTACATAAACACTCTATTTCTCAATCTGACTTCGATTCTATGATGTCTAACATGACCAGAACATCATATATGAATTCTATTCAATTCTGACAGCATCATAAATTCAAAACATGTCTAAACGTAATAAAACTTACGTCCAGATGTAGCCTGCTCTGACAGAAACACAGTACTGAAGTCGGATTCTAATTCGGACGGGCGGATTTCTCAGAAAAGGCGTAAGGATTTTCTGCTAACTTCCTGAAGCTTTTCCCCGTTCTTCTTTCTCGTTTTCTGAAAGGTTTCCCACGTGACATCATATATATATTCCAATGTGCATGTTAAGGAAACGTGGCTCCTCTTTACAAACTTAGGTGGCGCTCGAGCGGTTAAAATGTACCGCTCGGGCGCCGAACCTACTGTTCGGTTGCCTATATTGCTCACCACTGGCGCTCGAGCGGTAACTTTCTGCCGCTCGGGCGCCAGACGTTCTGTCCAAGGGTGAGCTTATGCTGCATTGGCGCTCGGGCGGTAACTTTCTGTCGCTCGAGCGCCGAGGGTTCTGTCCAATATTCTTGGTTAACCATTCCACCACGCCCGGCTTCTTTATTCGAGTTTGTATAACCTCACTCATATCCATTAATCAATGTCTGATTAAATAATTAAATCTCGGGCATTACAGCTCCAGTGCTAGCTTTGCCATCAGGCTCAGGCGGATTTGTTGTTTGTTCAGATGCATCTCTAAATGGACTTGGATGTGTTCTAATACAAAATGAGCGATTGATTTCATATGCTTCTCGTCAGTTGAAGTCGCATGAGACCCGATATCCAGTTCATGACTTAGAGTTGGCTGCCATTGTGTTTGCACTGAAGTTATGAAAGGGATCGAATAAGGTGACCGAAAAACACAACGGAAGCTATAAAATTTTTCGAAAATCACATTTTCTTGCAAGGAAATTTTCGGCGACCATGTGTACTAGTGTAGCATATACAAAAATCTCAACTTTCAAGCATAGGGTGTTGAGGAAATTACCTATCAATCTCAAAGATTGATTGTGGCTCCAACTAAGATGTAAACACCTTAGCTCTTGAAGGTAGACAATCTACAAGCTTCACCTTTCTTTTGGACTCCTTTCTTCCAATTAGGCCCACCACCAACTAGGTAGATCCCCTCATATTTTGCACTAGAAAAATATGAGGATTTTTCAAAGAGAAGTGTGTGTATTCTTCAACAATTGAAGAACACAAAAATGGAGAGAAAACTTGAGAGGAAAGTGTGAATAGTAACTCGGCCACTATTCATGCTAGGAGAGAAGGAGAGACATTTTTTTGGTTGTGGAAAAAGTTGTTTCAAAAAGTTGCATGCCATGCCTTGAAAACACAAAAAGTAGTCTCCCAACCTTTCACCTCCCATGCATGCATATTATATGGTTTTTAATCAAATTAAAACCTTGGACTAAATTTTAATTATCTCAAACATATTTGAGACTAATTAAACATTACTTGAATTTACCCAAGTCCCACTAGTTAAATAATTATTTTAATTGAGCTCTTCAAGACTCAATATAATTTAATTAATTCAACACTTGAATTAATTTAATTATTTGGACTCTACTAGGCCCACTAGTGTTTAATTAATTCAACACTTGAATTAATTTAATTTAGTCCATAATAATGTTTATGAAAATCACAATTTTCAATTACATTATTCACTTGGCCAATTTTAATTTAGGAACACTTCCTCAAATTAAAATTTACATTTCTCTCATAGAAGTCATACTTCTATTTTTCTTTACACTTATAAACTCATTTATAAGTCGTTCAACATATTGAACTATTTTTCTCCTTTATAGAAGTCATACTTCTAATTTTCCTTATGCTTATAAACTCCTTTATAAGCCGTTCAACACATTGAACTATTTTTACTTCTCAACGGGATCTAGAAAGCTAGTACTTGTGTGGCCCTCAATAGTACATTGATACAACTAGCCGTGGGTTCACATCTCCATGTGATTCGGACTAAACATGTCCTTATATGAGCATACCCCAATTGCTCCATTCTTACTTATCAACACCTTGATAACAAGAACGTCAGAACTCAAGTCTGATAGTACCCAACCAATCATGTTAAACGCCTAGCAGCATCGCTTACATGATTCCCCAGGTATCAAATGATAGTGCCTGCAAGAACCATTCAATTATGGTTAGCGTACAGTACGGTCCCTTCAACTCATATATCCCGATCGATTCGACAACCATTGGTTTATCGAGAGTTGTCAATGAATCGATACTATGTGTCATGTCGTAGTTGCATCGATGGTGTAATCTATGAAACCCTTTCATAATTACCACCATACTCTGGCCAGAGATTTCGATCTACATACACATGATAACACATAGGATATCCATACCCGAAGGTAAGCGGTGAATCCCCGACTACAATGCATCGACTCCTATGTGTTTCGACAGAACACCCAACCTTGCCACCTGATGACCCCATAAGAGTCGGTAAACAAGTCAAAGTGTAATTCTAGCACATAGAGTCTCAATGTTGTCCCGGGTCATAAGGACTAATTCTGTACAACCATAAACTAGGACATTTCCACTCGATAAGTGAGAACCACTTGGAAAGTCCTTTTATGGAGGGTTGTTCAGTGCACTCTACAAGGAGCACCTATCTGCATGTTCAGACATCACAATGTCCCCTACCAATGAAACATGGTACTCACATCGCAGATACTAGTCTCGAACTCTAGCGGCCTATATCCTTCTTAGTGGCGGCTGAATCGACTAGGAACCGTTTAGAATATACAGTATTACAAATATGAGTTTCATGATACTCATCATATGAGCATCTCATATTCTTTCTACTATTTGTATCTTCAAGGGCTTTATCTATGCAACTAGCATGGGTGTACAGATAATGTTGGAACTTTTCAAGTTCGCAATCTTTGCTTAATTTTGATGCTAACAAAACTTGTTATTTTGTTTCTAATAATCTACCTTAGTGTGCAGTAAGCTGGAACTGAAATAATCAGTTACGAGCCAAAACTAAAGCTGTCGAGGAATGCTAACTGAAGACGTCCAACTGATCGCGTAAACTGAAAACAGTAGAACTGAAGTGCCAACTGAAAGACCAGTTCAACTGAATGTCCAGCTGATGAGCAGTTCAGCAGAAGACCTTCAGAAGCCCGGCCAGCTGATGAAGTGTTCAACTGATGAAGAGCCCAGCTGACCAGTTCAACTGAAAGAGTGAAATCAGTTCAACTGATTTCACCAGCCCAACAGAAGACCAGTTCAACTGACCAGTTGAAAGCATCAGTCAAATTCAATCAGTTGCAGATCAAGACAAGCTTAATAATGGAATCCAGCTAAGCACGAAGGTACAAAAGCTATTGTACTACCACAGTACAATAAGAGACGTTGCATCAGAGCTTAAAGCCAAAAGTTCCGGAAAGATGTCGAGGAACAAATTCAAAATGCAACGGACACATTATTGAGTTTTAATGTACGGTCAGCCAAACGCCTATAAATAGAAGCTGAAGTTCAGTGAAGACTAACACTGAGAAAAACGAGAACAGAGAACAAGGGCACGCTTATTACATATCAGCTTGTTAGAAGCAATCAGCCCAGAGGGAACACTTCATTGTATTATCAGCTTAGATTAGAAGCCTTTTTCCCTCAGTGTGTGAGAACACTTTCGGGTAGTGTTCATTGATCAGTTCTCACACACACACACACACTCACTCATCATCTCAGATTCCGTCTTGCACACAGACGTAAAACATGTGTATGTAGTCTTTCTCACATAGACGTTAAAGAAGTGTTGACTGGAAGGTGATGCCTTCAGTTTAGAACTAGGAGTTCAGTTAGGCAGTGGGTAAGTCCTAAGCTGGGTGGGTTTGTACAAAGGTTTGTATAAATCAAAGTCTTCTAGTGTATCCTACCCGAGGAGGTAGAAGGGGTGACATAGGAGCAGTTGAAGTCTCCGAACATCCATAAACATATCTTGTGTTTTGTTTTCAGTCTAACTGTTTAACTGTGTTGTTCTTAATTGTTTCATCAGTCCAGCTGATATCAGTTCAGTTCTGTCCATAACCGAACTGATATAACTAACTGACTTCTTTTCTTCAGTTAACCAGTTGCACAAGATATATAAAATTGATTAGTTTGTTTTCTTAACGAAGGATTATTTCGAGTGTCTTCCGCTTGGTTTTTAACCAAACTCGATTTAATTCATCGGTGTATACGATCTTAGAACACGAGCTGTTGCAGCTCATTGGAAGGTTGAGTTTCTTTGAATATGCATCAGTTCATTATTGACTGATGCTGATCAGAGACTATTTCAATCCAACAAGTGGTATCAGAGCTAGTTGTTCTAAGATGGACATTTGAAAACTGATATTTTAAATTTGTTTTAAAATGGTATTTAAAATGGTTTTCAAAACCCTTTTAAAAATTTTATATCTCATGCGTTTTTCTGAGAAGAGAGGATTGGTTCTGCAATTAATATTATAGCCACTTCGCTCGACTCCGTTTTTCTTATTTTAGCAGCTTGCAGGTTTTGAGGTCAACTGACAGGAGAACAGCAAAACTGATATGCGAACAAGATTTCAGTTGCAAGCCTACCAGTTAAACTGATCAACAGACGAAACCCAACTACCAGCTGAAACTGATGAGTTAACTGGAGCTTAATCATCAGAAGTGCCGCCGCTTAACTGCCATATCAGATCAGGAGAAATGATCAATGCGGTTCAGCAATCAGTTGAGTCCAGTTTGCATCAGCTAAACCAGTTGGCTAGCACAGGACCTCAAGTTCAAAGCAGTTAGCTGTTCATCTATCAAAAGGAAATTAAGACTTTGCAGTCTTTCAAGGATTCAAGGCAACCGATAGTTGGTACATTTAGTTCTATTATGTGTAAACTGATTGATAACTGATGTTGTTTAAAATCCAGCTAAATGTAGTAGCAGTTTTCCCTTACATAACTGGTGTGCTTAATTGTAATACAAGGGAAGTTTATTTGTTTAAATGAACATCATGTTATTCAGTTTGTTTAAATGTATCTGAACTGATAATCCCAGTTTTGTGTAGCCTTAACTGCTTGCATGATTATTGCTGCTTTAAAATAATTTTAAAATCGTGTGACTATTTATATTTTTAAGGGGGAGTTTTCCTTTAAATTCATATTTTAAAATGATTTTTCAATTCAGTTGTTGAGGGGGAGTTTTTTTTTAAAAAAATATTTTTCAAATTTGTTATCCCTCAAACTGAAATTATCTTAGTTTCTTTTTAAATTGTTTTTCTTATTAATTCAGTTAGTAAGGGGGAGCATTCACTCCTGGAACTGAATTTTTGTTTTGATTGCTTAAATGTTTTTTATTCTCACAAAGGGGGAGAATCATATCACTTTAACTGTTCAAGTTTTGTGATCATCAAAAAGGGGGAGATTGTTGGAACTTTTCAAGTTCGCAATCTTTGCTTAATTTTGATGCTAACAAAACTTGTTATTTTGTTTCTAATAATCTACCTTAGTGTGCAGTAAGCTGGAACTGAAATAATCAGTTACGAGCCAAAACTAAAGCTGTCGAGGAATGCTAACTGAAGACGTCCAACTGATCGCGTAAACTGAAAACAGTAGAACTGAAGTGCCAACTGAAAGACCAGTTCAACTGAATGTCCAGCTGATGAGCAGTTCAGCAGAAGACCTTCAGAAGCCCGGCCAGCTGATGAAGTGTTCAACTGATGAAGAGCCCAGCTGACCAGTTCAACTGAAAGAGTGAAATCAGTTCAACTGATTTCACCAGCCCAACAGAAGACCAGTTCAACTGACCAGTTGAAAGCATCAGTCAAAGTCAATCAGTTGCAGATCAAGACAAGCTTAATAATGGAATCCAGCTAAGCACGAAGGTACAAAAGCTATTGTACTACCACAGTACAATAAGAGACGTTGCATCAGAGCTTAAAGCCAAAAGTTCCGGAAAGATGTCGAGGAACAAATTCAAAATGCAACGGACACATTATTGAGTCTTACTGTACGGTCAGCCAAACGCCTATAAATAGAAGCTGAAGTTCAGTGAAGACTAACACTGAGAAAAACGAGAACAGAGAACAAGGGCACGCTTATTACATATCAGCTTGTTAGAAGCAATCAGCCCAGAGGGAACACTTCATTGTATTATCAGCTTAGATTAGAAGCCTTTTTCCCTCAGTGTGTGAGAACACTTTCGGGTAGTGTTCATTGATCAGTTCTCACACACACACACACACACTCACTCATCATCTCAGATTCCGTCTTGCACACAGACGTAAAACATGTGTATGTAGTCTTTCTCACATAGACGTTAAAGAAGTGTTGACTGGAAGGTGATGCCTTCAGTTTAGAACTAGGAGTTCAGTTAGGCAGTGGGTAAGTCCTAAGCTGGGTGGGTTTGTACAAAGGTTTGTATAAATCAAAGTCTTCTAGTGTATCCTACCCGAGGAGGTAGAAGGGGTGACGTAGGAGCAGTTGAAGTCTCCGAACATCCATAAACATATCTTGTGTTTTGTTTTCAGTCTAACTGTTTAACTGTCTTGTTCTTAATTGTTTCATCAGTCCAGCTGATATCAGTTCAGTTCTGTCCATAACCGAACTGATATAAGCTCTAACTGACTTCTTTTCTTCAGTTAACCAGTTGCACAAGATATATAAAATTGATTAGTTTGTTTTCTTAACGAAGGATTATTTCGAGTGTCTTCCGCTTGGTTTTTAACCAAACTCGATTTAATTCATCGGTGTATACGATCTTAGAACACGAGCTATTGCAGCTCATTGGAAGGTTGAGTTTCTTTGAATATGCATCAGTTCATTATTGACTGATGCTGATCAGAGACTATTTCGATCCAACAGATAAAGATGTGCCATAATAATAATCTCAAACATTATTAAAATAAAGATTGCTTATACATAGAGTTTCATTGTGAACACTCGGCCAACACTTGGCTCGACGGGCACCTACTCTAACAAGTTATGGCGTCATTATCGATACGGTGAGCAGTTTGTGATTTATTCGGATCACAAGAGTCTTAAATATATTTTTTCACAACCTGAATTGAACATGAGACAACGTCGATGGATGGAATTGCTTAAAGACTTTGATTGTGAGATTCAGTATCAACCAGGTCGAATGAATCTTGTTGCAGATGCTCTCAGCAGGAAAGTTCAGAATGCAATGCTGACATCTTTGACTATCTCTAAAGTTCACGAGCACTTGGGAACTTCAGGATGGACTTATCAGATCAGTGGAGACTACTTTATAGTGTCATATATTCAAGTCGAGCCACAGATTTTATCCAGAATCAAAGCATAACAGAAGACCGATCCGCATATTCATAGATTGAAAGAATTGTCGAGAACAAGTCAGACAGAAAAGTTTAGTGTTGCTTCAGATGGTAGTCTGCGCTTTAATGTTAGACTTGTGGTTCCTAATTTGATAGATCTGAAAGAAGCCATACTAAGGGAAGCACATTGTAGTCGACACAGTATTCACCCAGGAATTCGAAAAATGTATCATACATTGAGAGCTCATTATTGGTGGGAATGTATGAAGAAAGATATTTCTCATTTTGTGGCTAAATGTTTAATGTGTCAACAAGTTAAAGTCGAGAGAATGAGACCTGGTGGAATGTTACATAGTCTTGAAGTACCGCAGTGGAACTGGGAGCACATTGCTATGGATTTTGTGACTCATTTGCCTCGTTCTAATCGTGGTTGTGATGCGATTTGGGTGATTGTTGATAGATTGTCTAAATCAGCTCATTTTATTCCGTATGATCGTTCTTGCACTTATTTGAAAATGGCGAAACTGTACATTGATCATATTGTGAGATTGCATGGTGTGCCAATAACCATAGTATCTGATCGTGATCCAAGATTTGCTTCGAAGTTTTGGGGAAGTTTGCAATCAGCTTTGGGTTCGAATTTGGCTATGAGCACTGCCTATCTCCTGCAGACAGATGGTCAGTCAGAAAGAACCATCTAGACTCTAGAGGATATATTACGATCAGTATTGATGGATTTCAAAGGTGGTTGGCAAGAATCATTGTCTTTGGTTGAATTCTCTTACAATAATAGTTTTCAGGTAACAATCGGTATGACACCATTTGAAGCTTTGTATGGAAGAAAGTGCAGATCACCGATATGTTGGGAAGATGTAGGAGAAAGACAGATGTCAAGACCAGAATTTATTCAAGAGATGAAAGATAAAGTTGAATTGATTAGGAAAAGGATGAAAGCAGCCCAAGATCGTCAAGCCAGCTATGCTAATAAAAGGCGTAGACATTTAGAGTTCCAAGAAGACGATTATGTTTTCTTGAAAGTATCACCATTCAGGGGTACTATGAGACTTGGACATAAAGGCAAGTTAGCTCCACGTTATATTGGTCCGTATATGATTATTGAGAGGATTGGCACATTGGCGTATCGTTTGGATTTGCCGCCGAGTTTGTCTTTGATACATAATGTGTTTCATGTATCTATGTTGCGGAAGTATGAGCCAGATCCGTCTCATATCTTGAATGTCGAGGATGTGGAGTTGGACAGTTCTCTTAGCTATGTTGAACATCCTATGCAAATTTTGGACCGCAAGGAAAGACAGCTCAGGAGCAAGACGATTCCAATGGTTTTGGTACAATGGAGTAGGCATGGAAGAGAAGAATCTACATGGGAAATAGAGGCAAAGATGCGACAAGCATGGCCTCATTTGTTTGAGAATGTAATGAATTACGCGATGTATTCTGAATTTTCTGTGTATTATCAGACGTAATATTGTGGATATCAGTGTTGTTTTGTTAGATTTCGAGGACGAAATCTTTTATTAGTTGGGGAGAATGTGAGGCCCAATAATAATTAGTAAGCCCAGCCCATTTCCCATTTTTATTTAAATACCCAAACCCAATTGATAGAAGAATCATAGCGTCTTATCCAGAATCTCTTTCCCCCAGCCTTGCCCATCGTTCTCTCCGTCTTTCTGCCGTCTTCGCGTAGCGCCGCCAGCGGCCGGAATGTTAGTGCAGCAGCTAGTAAATATTCTTCCTTCAACATATTAGCTACTTTCCTGCCATGAATCGGTAGAATCAGTGCTTCATCTTTCACAATCGAGCCAGCAGCTGTGCTTCATCTTTCACAATTGAGCCAGCAGCTTGGTGTATTAGTTTATAAAAGTGAAGTATTGAGCTTTTCCCCTAATTTCCAGTTAGGTTTCCGGGGTGAACAGTATTTCCGGCGATCCACGTTTGCGAAATTACCATTGTGCATTCTAGCCTCGAGTATTGAGGTATTAAGCTCGAATTCAGATTTTATAAAGGTTATATAGGCTGCCCAGATTTCGAATTTTAACAGAGCCGATTTATTTTGGTTTAGTCGTTTGGTATGCATTGTATTGAAGTGTATAGCGAATTTATATTGTAGGATTTATCGTTGGACGAGTTCATCCGATATTTCTTAAGATTTTCTGTGGTATTGTAAGCTATAGTTGAGGTACGCTCAAACCTATATCATTATGACGCTTATATTGGCGTGTAAGAATATTCGGTGAATGTTGTTTGCTATTATGTGCATTGTATGTTTATTTTGATGCATTCATGCATTAATTATGTTGGCATAACATATTGAGCCTCTCCTTTGACGGCTATTTATGTTGATTCTGTTGAGACATTGAGTCATCAGAGGGACGAGTGGGTTAGTATTAGCCACATTCCTAGATCGACAACCATTGGTTTATCGAGTGTTGTCAATGAATCGATACTATGTATCATGTCGTAGGTGCATCGATGGTGTAATCTATGAAACCCCTTTCATAATTACCACCATACCCTGATCAGAGATTTCAACCTACATATACATGAGAACACATAGGATATCCATACCCGATGGTAAGCGGTGAATCCCCGACTACAATGCAGCGACTCCTATATGTTTCGACAGAACACCTAACCTTGCCACCTGATGACCCCACGAGACTCGGTAAACAAGTCAAAGTGTAATTCTAGCTAATAGAGTCTCAATGTTGTCCCGGGTCATAAAGACTAAATGGTGTACAACCATAAACAAGGACTTTTCCACTCGATAAGTGAGAATCACTTGGAAAGTCATTTATGGTGGGTTGTTCAGTGCACTCTACAAGGAGCACCTATCTGCATGCTCGGACATCACAATGTCCCCTACCAATGAAACATGGTACTCACATCGCAGATACTAGTCTCGAACTCGAGCGGCCTATATCCATCTTAGCGGCGGCTGAATCGACTAGGAACTGTTTAGAATATACAGTATTCCAAATATGAGTTTCATGATACTAATCATATGAGCGTCTCGTATTTTTATACTATTTGTATATTCAAGGGCTTTATCTATGCAACTAGCATGGGTATACAGATAAAGATGTGCCAAAACAATAATTTCAAATATTATTAAAATAAATATCGTTTAGACATAGAGTTTCATTGTGAACACTCGGCCAACACTTGGCTCGACGTGCACCTACTCTAACAATCTCCCACTTGCACTAGAGCCAACTACCCATATGCTTTAAACCCATCGATTTGCGATGCTTCTCGAATAATGGTCCAGGTAAATGCTTAGCTAGTGGATCAGCAACATTATCTGCGGAGCAGACTTTGTCGATCGACACTTCTCCTCTTTCCACAATCTCTCGGAGGATGTGGTACTTTCTCAATACATGTTTGGATTTCTGATGAGACCTTGGCTCCTTTGCTTTAGCTATAGCTCCCGTGTTGTCACACAAAACCGGGACTGGAGCAACTCAACTAGGAATGACGTCCAACTCTTAGACGATATTCCTTATCCAAACAGCCTCCTTTGCAACATATTATGCAGCAATATATTCGGCCTCAGTGGTGGAATCCGCTGTACTGTCTTGCTTGGAACTCTTCCAAGAGACAGAAGCACCATTGAGTATGAATATGAATCCAGAGGTTGAATTCGAGTCATCGATATTGCTTTGGAAGCTAGAGTCGGTATAGCCTTCCAATTTGAGTTCTCCACCCCATAGACCAAGAACAACTTATTGGTCCTTCTCAAATACTTGAGGATGTCTTTCACAGCTTTTCAGTGTGGAAGATCAGGGTTCGATTGATATATACTCACTACACTTAGTGCAAAAGCCACGTCAGAACGTGTAGATATCATCCCATACATGATACTACCAATCGCAGATGCATAAGGAATGCTTGTCATCGCCGCTGTCTCTGCATCAGTCTTGGGAGACATAGACTTCGATAGGACACGCCATGACACATTGGTAGATGTCCTCTCTTGGACTCATCCATCGAGAACCGCTTCTGATGAAACTTAAAATTAATAATTTATTATATGTTAAAACCTGTATTTTAAAATTTTAAGTTTCATTAAAATTATAAATTATGTTATTTTAGTATTGTTTGTTTATATTTAAATGTCTTACTAAATTTGTTTTATTTTCAGGTTTTTTACGTGTTGGTAAAATAATGATAACTCAAGCTAGAAAATTCAAATGGAGGTGACTCAAACATGGTTGGAATCCTTGAGAAGTTATTTACAACTTTGCAGAAGACATGATTGCCTAAAAAGCTCATTAAGATGATCAAATTGTGCAAAGATCAAAAGGAGGACACATTTACTTTTACTATGACCATCATTTAGTAAAAAATTCATAACTATTTCAATATTTATCGAAATGAGGTGAATCAAGTGGCCAAACTCATCTACACAAAATTCCCCACATGTTTGTGGCCTTAATCAGAGTCAAAGTGGTGAGAAAAGTCGTGGAACAAGGCATTGAAAGAAGGGACATGGAATTGGAGTTGAGGAGACAAAGAATACTATTACAACTACATGGCATTAATAGAATTTTTGACTCTTTCTCTCATTTGGCCTATAAATAGAGGCCTTGTGCTAGCTTGAGAATCATTCTATCTCATTGTAAAATATAGTGTGAGTGTGTATCAAAGTTCTAAGTTTAAATATATTTTCTTTCATTTTCTCAACTATGAGTGATATTTTAGTGTTGATCAAAAGTAAGTTCATGGCAAGCTAAATCTATTATGTCAAGGTGAAGAGGATGCATTCTTGGTGAAGTAAGATTGTTTATATTTTGTATATTATTTCTTTATCTCTTTTCATTTAGCTAACTTATTTTTATTGTAGGTATAAAAATGAATTATTTGTTGTTATCAATTTACATCAAATGCTTGATACCATTAAAGTGGTTATCTTGATTTGTTGTTTAATTTTGATACAATAAATATTTCATCACTTATTATTATATATATATAGATATATATATATGTATATTTATATAATAATATCATAATATTTCATTTAGGCGATAGCGTGGCTCTGCCGGTTGTTCTAAATGAAATATTATGACTTAATACTAACATCTAACAATCTAACATTTACTTTTTCGCAACTAACTTTTATTTTTCGCATCTAACATTTACTTTCTTGCAACTAACTTTTACTTTTTCGTAACTAACATTTACTTTATTGCAACTAACTTTTACTTTATCGCAACTAACTTATTAAATCAATATATTTCATTTAGGCAATAGCGTGGCTCTGCCGGTTGTTCTAAATGAAATATAATGATTTAATTTAATATTTAATTTATGCAATTATTTATTTATATAGTTATAATTATAATCATAGGTACCATATATAAAATATCGATTAATTCGGTATTTTCTATAGTGGGAACTATATTAGATTATGTGTGTGTTTAATTTTCTTGGAACCATTATTTATGGTAGTTTCTTTTGTTTCACTTTTAGTTAAACAATATTACATAAACCAAGAATAAATCCTCAAACCTTGACAATATTTATAATTTGTAAACTTCAGTCTTGCATTTGGTAATCTATAAATTAATAAATTTAAACTCAAAATAACCTCTCTGTGGATCGATATCGTACTTACGAAATATATTACTTGCAGACAACCTACACTTGGGTGAATTATTATTTAAGTAGTAACAAGTTTTTGGCGCCGTTGCCGGGGAGGTATAAATTAAGTTTATATTTGTTATTTATGTTTTATTTATAAGTATTGTGTGTTTTTACTTGTATGAGTGTTTGGAGTCGAAAAAAAAGTGGTAGACTTATTCGAGTATCTGAAAATAATTTAAACATGGATGATAATTCAAATAATCAAGATAATGATAATAATAATAATAATAATAATAATCAAGAACATGATCAATTAAGAACACTTAGGCACCATATGAACCCTATTAGAACTAGTGCCCCATCTTGTTTAGTTTTTCCTCCTGACGCATCAAATTTCAACTTTAAACCTCAAATTATTCAACTTTTACCAAATTTTCATGGCTTAGATTCTGAAAATCCATATTTGCATCTAAGAGAATTTGAGGAAGTTTGTAACACTTATAATGATCAAAATTGTAGCATGGATATAGTTCGATTAAAGCTTTTCCCTTTTTCTTTAAAAGATAAAGCTAAAACATGGCTACAAAATTTAAGATCAAGTTCAATAAGATCATGGGAAGAAATGCAACAACAATTTCTCAAAAAGTTTTTCCCTTCCCATAAAACAAACTCTTTTAAAAGACAAATTACAACTTTTTCTCAAAAACAAGGAGAAACATTTTATCAATGTTGGGATAGATATAAAGAATTACTTAATACATGCCCACATCATGGTTTTGAAACATGGAGAATAGTTTCTCACTTTTATGAAGGTCTTATACCTAAAGATAGGAAAATGATAGAATTCATGTGTAATGGAACTTTTGAAGATAAAAACCCAAATGAAGCTATGGAATATTTGGATTCATTAGCAGAAAATGCTCAAAATTGGGATAATATAGGTACAATAGAACCACCAACAACTAAAAACAATAATTCAACAAATGGGGGTGGTATCTATAATCTCAAAGATGATGTAGATATTCAAGCTAAACTTGCATCTTTAGCAAGAAAAATTGAGTCATTAGAAATGAAAAAGAGTGGTCAATTAAAAAGTATTCAAGAAATTGTTTGTCATATATGTGATACACATGATCATGCTACAAAAGATTGTCCAACATTACCTTCATTTAAAGAATGTCTCCATGAACAAGCAAATTATGTTAACAATTATAAAAAACCAATACTAGATCCTTTTTCACAATCATATAATCCGGGATGGAAAAATCATCCTAATTTTAGTTGGAGGAATGATAATAATGCACAACCGTCACAAAAATATTTTCAAAATAACCAAAATCATCAAGGTTATATTCCTTATGTTACACCTCCAAGAAAAAACTTTGAAGATGTAATTCATGCATTTATCCAAAAGCAAGAGTCTATCAATATTCAAAACAGTCAATCTATGAATGATTTGAAAGAAACTCTTGCGAAATTTGCATCTGCACTTAATATTCATGAAAAAGGAAAATTTTCATCTCAACCTCAACCTAATCCTAAAAATCAAAATCAAGAATTAAAAAATGAAAAAATTGATCAAATAAAATCTGTTATTAGCCTTAGAAGTTGTAAAATAGTTAATGATCCATATATTAATGAAAACAATGATCATTTAAAATCAAAGAGTAAGGATGATAATCTTGATACTTTTGAGAATGATGATACCTTAAATTCTAAGAATAATATGGTGAATGATAAATCATCTAAAATAGTAAATGACTCAAATAAACCTCCACCATTTCCTCATGCATTAACAAATTATAAAAAACAAAAAAGTGATTCTGATATCTATGAAGTTTTTAAACAAGTAAAGATAAATATTCCATTATTAGATGCTATTAAACAAGTACCTTCCTATGCAAAATTTTTAAAAGACTTATGTACTGTGAAGAGAAAATTGCATGTGAAGAAGAAAGCATTCTTGGCTGAACAAGTAAGTTCTATTCTTCAAAACAATTCTAGTTTAAAATATAAAGATCCTGGTTGTCCAACAATTTCATTTATTATTGGAGAAAATAAAATTAAAAAAGCTTTGTTGGATTTGGGAGCAAGTGTGAATTTACTTCCTTATTCAGTTTATGAAAAACTTAATTTAGGGGAATTAAAACCCACTTCTGTTACTCTTTTACTGGCGGATAGGTCAATCAAAATACCTAGAGGTATTGTAGAAAATGTGTTGGTTCAAGTTGATAAATTCATATATCCAGTAGATTTTATTGTTTTGGATACACAACCAATAGAAGTACATAATGAAATTTCAGTAATATTGGGACGACCATTTCTAGCAACTTCAAATGCTTTAATTAATTGTCGAAATGGAATAATGAAATTGTCTTTTGGAAATATGACTCTAGAACTTAATGTGTTTAATTTATGTAAACAACCAAGTATTAATGAAAATGAAAATGAAGATGATAATGAAATTCAAACAATTGTGGAAGAAAATATACAAGAAGAAAACTTAAATCAACAATGTGAAGTTTTTTCAGTAGAAAGTTTGGAGTCTGAAAATAATTTTAAAGAAGATGATAATATAAAACTTGAATTAAAAGCTTCACCATTAGAATTGAAATATGTATTTCTTGGTCAAAATAAAACATTTCCTGTTGTAATTTCTTCCACTCTTCTACCAAATCAAGAAGAAGATTTAATTCAATTACTTAAAAAATATAAAAATGCAATTGGATGGACTTTGAAAGATATAAAAGGTATGAATCCTTTAATTTGTACACATAAAATTCACTTGGAAGAAAATGCTAAAACGTATCAACAACCGCAAAGAAGGTTAAATCCACATATGAAAGAAGTTGTTAAGAATGAAGTATTAAAACTATTAGACGCTGGAATTATCTATCCAATCTCAGATAGTAAATGGATAAGTCCAACACAAGTAGTACCTAAAAAGTCAGGCATCACTGTTATAAAAAATGAAAAAGGAGAGTTATTACAAACTAGGATTCCATCTAGTTGGCGTATGTGTATTGATTATAGAAAATTAAATGATGCAACTAGAAAAGATCATTTCCCACTACCATTTTTAGATCAAATTTTAGAAAAAGTAGCAGGAAATTCTTATTACTGTTTTTTTGATGGGTATTCGGGGTATTATCAAATACCTATATCATTAGAAGATCAAGAAAAAACTACTTTTACTTGTCCTTTCGGAACTTTTGCATTTAAAAGAATGCCATTTGGTTTATGCAATGCTCCGGCTACTTTTCAAAGATGCATGTTAAGTATTTTCAGTGATATGATTGAAGAATATGTAGAAGTTTTTATGGATGATATAACTGTTTTTGGAAACTCATTTGAAAATTGTCTTAAAAATCTAGAAAAAGTATTAAAAAGATGTGAAGAAAAAAATCTTGTTTTAAATTGGGAAAAATGTCATTATATGGTTAAATCTGGGATTGTCTTAGGACATGTGATATCTGAAAAAGGAATTGAAGTTGATAAAGCCAAAGTTGATGTTATTTCTAATTTAACATCACCAAAAACGGTCAAAGAAGTTCGATCATTCTTGGGTCATGCAGGATTTTATAGAAGGTTTATAAAAAATTTCAGCATAATATCTAAACCAATTTCAAATCTTTTAACAAAAGATACACAATTCGAATGGACTCAAAAATGTGAAAATTCTTTTAAAAAAATAATTAATCTTTTAATTACATCACCTATTTTACAACCTCCAGATTGGTCTTTACCATTTGAATTAATGTGTGATGCAAGTGATTATGCTATAGGAGCTGTGTTAGGACAAAGAAAAGAAGGAAAACCTTATGCAATCTATTATGCTAGTAGAACCTTAAATAGTGCCCAAATAAATTATTCAACTACTGAAAAAGAATTACTTTCAGTAGTATTTGCATTAGATAAGTTTCGATCTTATTTAATTGGTTCTATTACTATTGTTTACACCGATCATTCTGCCATAAAATATTTATCAAATAAACAAGATGCTAAGCCAAGATTAATACGGTGGATTTTATTGTTACAAGAATTTGATATTATAATTAAAGATAAAAAAGGAAAAGAAAATGTTGTAGCCGATCATTTATCTAGAATAATGACTGAATCATCTCATAATGAAATACCAATAAATGAAAATTTTCCAGATGATCAGTTGTTTTATGCTACTATTATGCCATGGTTTGCTAATATTGTAAATTTTCTTGTGACAAATAAAATGCCTTCTCATTGGAATTCACAGGATAAGAATAAATTCTTGATAGAAGTTAAAAAATTTTATTGGGATGATCCTTACTTATTTAAGTATTGTCCTGACCAAATTTTTCGACGATGCATACCCGACAATGAAATAAGTAATGTTATTAAATTTTGTCATTCTGAAGCATGTGGAGGTCATTTTTCATCCAATAAAACAGCTACAAAAATCTTACAATGTGGATTTTATTGGCCGTCTTTATTCAAAGATACGCATTTATTTTGCAAATCTTGTGAAAATTGTCTGAAGATGGGATCAATTTCAAAACGAAACATGATGCCTTTAAATCCAATCATAATTATTGAAATATTTGATAGTTGGGGGATAGATTTTATGGGTCCATTTCCATTATCTTTTGGATATAAGTACATTTTAGTCGCTGTTGATTATGTTTCAAAATGGATTGAAGAGATTGCATGTAGAACTAATGATCATAAAGTTGTTATAAAATTTTTAAAAGAAAATATTTTTAGTCGATTTGGAATACCTAGAGCAATAATTAGTGATGGGGAAAGTCATTTTATAAATAAATCATTTTCTTCTTTGTTAAGAAAATATGGCATTACACATAAAGTTTCTACCCCATATCATCCTCAAAGTAATGGTCAAGTTGAACTAGCAAATAGAGAAATAAAACAAATTTTAGAAAAAACAGTTAATCCAAATCGAAAAGATTGGTCTTTAAGATTAACTGATGCATTATGGGCATATAGAACTGCATTTAAAACATCATTAGGGATTTCACCATATAGGTTAGTTTTTGGTAAGCATTGTCATTTACCGGTTGAACTAGAACATAAAGCTTATTGGGCAATTAAAGCATTTAATACTAATTTAGATGATGCATCTAAATTAAGAAAATTGCAAATAAATGAACTTGAAGAATTAAGAAATGATGCATATGAAAATTCAAAGATTTATAAAGATAAAACTAAAGCCTTTCATGATAAAAATATTATGAGAAAGTCATTTGAAATTGAACAAAAAGTTTTGCTTTATAATTCTCGTTTGCATTTATTTCCAGGTAAACTAAGATCGAGGTAGTCAGGACCATTTATAGTCAAATTTGTTTATCCTCATGGTGCTGTTGATATTGAAAATCCTAAAAATAATGATGTGTTTAAAGTTAATGGGCAAAGACTTAAGCCTTTTATAGAAAATGAAATTCTTAATGATGAGTTTATGCCTTTATATGATCCACAATAGCTGTTTGATATTTTCATTTTGTTTTGCAGATTCTAGTTCATTTCCCGGTTAAGTGGCGGATAACGGTACTCCGTGACTGTTTAAGTCGGTTTCTTCAGTTTTCCCAAAATAATTGAAATATATATAATAATAATAATAATATGGATGTGTGTATTATGAATCTTCGTAAATATTTTGCTTGTTTACCTGATAATGCGTTGAAAAAAATTTATAAAGCTAGATGTGAGCGGCTAAGGTTGATGATGTTATATGGCATACCGGATGATATCCGTTTGATAATTGAAGCAAAAGTCCGATTGGTTGGGGAAGCAAGTGAATTAATAATAAGACATATGCCAGGATTTGGTAAAAGCACATATGCCAAAAAGCGAAGAGCTAAACGTATAGGTGGATGTCATAAATGTGCAAGGTGGACTTGTAAAGGAAATTGCAAAAATGTTGGAATGACATCAATGAATAGAGAAGATAAAATTTTATTCATTAAGAATGGTCTGAGTAAAGAGCCTTTGGATAATTTTCTAGAGGTTCTTGATACGCATTCTAGTGGGTACGTGCAAAATGAACTTCTTAAACTATGGTGGCAATTTCAACAGGAGGAATATCAATATGGACGGTGGAATCAGCCTTACAAAGATCCTACTGTAGTAACGCATATCTATTTAGATAAGTAAAAATATACACAATTTCGTCTTGAGAATCTGACGTTAAAAGACCCTGTTTGCTAATTTATAAGAAAATTGGATGGGAAGCATATCCTCGACTCATAGAAGGCGTTGAAGCCGTTACTGAACGTAAAATCAGAGGAAAATGTGAGCCACAATCACAACTACGCTGTATATATTTGTTTTAATTTTGTCATTTTTATTTTCTTTTAATAATAATAATTTCCTGTTCAAATATTGACTTTTGGCATGTTACGTTTATAAATTCATATGCTGTGATCTAACAATTACAGAAAACATATTTCTCAACATGTCAACGTCCACGGTAAGTAAAATCAAAAATATTTGTGTATTTTGTGGATCTAGTGCAGGAAAAGATTCAATTTATGAAGATGTAGCAGAAAAGCTTGGAATAACACTTGCTAAAAGAAAGATTCATTTGGTATATGGTGGTGGTGAAGTTGGCCTCATGGGAAAAGTTGCAAAAGCTGCGCATGCGGGTGGAAGTGAAGTCTTAGGCATTATTCCGATTACTTTAGCCAATCTTACAGGACCAACAATAGGAGAAGAAATGCAAGTGGACAACATGTATGAACGAATTACTCAAATGATTGAACATTCAGATGCTTTCATTGCTCTGCCAGGAGGTTTCGGTACATTGGAAGAAATATTTCATACTGTTTGTTGGGCACAATTAAATATCCACAATAAGCCAATTGGTTTGTTAAATGTTAACAATTATTATGATAAACTGTTATCGTTTCTTGATGATGTTGTGGAACAGGGATTTATTTCATTAGCTTCGCGAAGGATGTTAGTTTCTGCTACAAGTGAAGGTGAACTTATTGATTTACTGCAAGGATTTAGTCATGAACCAGATCCATTCTTATCTCAACTTAATTGGCCAACATCCAAGAGTAAGAAAAGAAAATTCATGTGATGCTAAACTTGCGATTCAACGGTATGTTTTTAATATTTTTTTTTTAAGGTATGAATAATTTCTTCTTCTTCTTCTTCTTCTCTTCTTAGTTTTTTTTATTATATAAAAAATAAAAATATGTAGTAATAATAATAATACTTTTTAGTTCAATGTCGAGTAAGGTGTCAGTAAAATGCACCTGAGACACATTAGTTAATAATTATCGGAAAATCGCAATACACTAGATTTTAATATTCATTATATTCAAATTACAGACTACAAGAAAAATTAGTTTTCATATGTACCAATTTATATACATATATATTTTGATCAATTAATATAAAATATATAATAGATGTGTTTATTTATTTACATATATGTATATAATTGTGTGTGTTTTCAAATAAAATAATTTCTAAAATTTTTATGAGAATATAGTTAAAAGATATGGTTTGTATGGTTGTTAACATGTATAATTGAAAGAATTCTTTTGTAAAAGTATAATATATACTCACATATCTTTTGTGAGTGAGTGGTGAGAAATGAGAAAACAATTAATAAACTTTTATTGATTATTAAAAAATGGTTTATTACAAGAATATAAATCCCCTAAAAAAAAATATTTATTGAAAAAAAAAAGAAGTAAATAAATAACGGACTGCAAAATACTTTATTCAGTGTAAATTTTTTTTAGATTTGATTGATGTACTATCAATGTGTTCTAAAAACATCAATCAATGTTCTCAAAAAAAAAAAAAAAAAAAAAAAAGAAGATTTGTTTGTGCTAGATAAGTTCCAAAGGAAATCGGATGTATCCGTTATATAAATGTTTATATATATACATATATATATATTTATGGTAGAATGTTTGGATAGAAAATTTTATGTTATTGTAAAATTTTGCAGTCACGTTATTTAAAAAAAAAAAAAAAAAAACAATAACAAAAAAAGAAAAAAAGAAAAAAGAAAAAAGAAAAAAAGGAGATTTTATTCTTTGTAAATTTTCCTATTTTGTTTTCAATATTAGTTTAATTAATTGTCTGCTTTAATACTTGGCCTTTTTCGATGAGAGTTAATATTCATTCCAACTCCATGAGTGAAAACTAGCTATTCCGTAAACATTTTGACCTGAAAGATTATATGGAGTTGAGGCTTTTACAATAATATTCTTGATATTATACATGTTATGGTGGGTGGTGTGAATTATCTTTTTGACTATACTATTATAAATTTTTTTAGAAATTTAAAAATTATATATATATTGTTACTTTATATATTATGTGAAAATAAGAATAAAAACACATCTAATTATATATTATTATATTAAACGAATATATATATATATAAATCGGTATATGATTTTGTTTTTAATGAATATGTTTGTATTTGAATATATAAAAGGAATAAAGAATCTAGGTTGTGACTTTCCGATAAATTTTATTACTAAGAGACTAGTAATAAGATAGTATGGGGGTGTGATGAAACTTAAAATTAATAATTTATTATATGTTAAAACCTGTATTTTAAAATTTTAAGTTTCATTAAAATTATAAATTATGTTATTTTAGTATTGTTTGTTTATATTTAAATGTCTTACTAAATTTGTTTTATTTTCAGGTTTTTTACGTGTTGGTAAAATAATGATAACTCAAGCTAGAAAATTCAAATGGAGGTGACTCAAACATGGTTGGAATCCTTGAGAAGTTATTTACAACTTTGCAGAAGACATGATTGCCTAAAAAGCTCATTAAGATGATCAAATTGTGCAAAGATCAAAAGGAGGACACATTTACTTTTACTATGACCATCATTTAGTAAAAAATTCATAACTATTTCAATATTTATCGAAATGAGGTGAATCAAGTGGCCAAACTCATCTACACAAAATTCCCCACATGTTTGTGGCCTTAATCAGAGTCAAAGTGGTGAGAAAAGGCGTGGAACAAGGCATTGAAAGAAGGGACATGGAATTGGAGTTGAGGAGACAAAGAATACTATTACAACTACATGGCATTAATAGAATTTTTGACTCTTTCTCTCATTTGGCCTATAAATAGAGGCCTTGTGCTAGCTTGAGAATCATTCTATCTCATTGTAAAATATAGTGTGAGTGTGTATCAAAGTTCTAAGTTTAAATATATTTTCTTTCATTTTCTCAACTATGAGTGATATTTTAGTGTTGATCAAAAGTAAGTTCATGGCAAGCTAAATCTATTATGTCAAGGTGAAGAGGATGCATTCTTGGTGAAGTAAGATTGTTTATATTTTGTATATTATTTCTTTATCTCTTTTCATTTAGCTAACTTATTTTTATTGTAGGTATAAAAATGAATTATTTGTTGTTATCAATTTACATCAAATGCTTGATACCATTAAAGTGGTTATCTTGATTTGTTGTTTAATTTTGATACAATAAATATTTCATCACTTATTATTATATATATATAGATATATATATATATGTATATTTATATAATAATATCATAATATTTCATTTAGGCGATAGCGTGGCTCTGCCGGTTGTTCTAAATGAAATATTATGACTTAATACTAACATCTAACAATCTAACATTTACTTTTTCGCAACTAACTTTTATTTTTCGCATCTAACATTTACTTTCTTGCAACTAACTTTTACTTTTCCGCAACTAACATTTACTTTATTGCAACTAACTTTTACTTTATCGCAACTAACTTATTAAATCAATATATTTCATTTAGGCAATAGCGTGGCTCTGCCGGTTGTTCTAAATGAAATATAATGATTTAATTTAACATTTAATTTATGCAATTATTTATTTATATAGTTATAATTATAATCATAGGTACCATATATAAAATATCGGTTAATTCGGTATTTTCTATAGTGGGAACTATATTAGATTATGTGTGTGTTTAATTTTCTTGGAACCATTATTTATGGTAGTTTCTTTTGTTTCACTTTTAGTTAAACAATATTACATAAACCAAGAATAAATCCTCAAACCTTGACAATATTTATAATTTGTAAACTTCAGTCTTGCATTTGGTAATCTATAAATTAATAAATTTAAACTCAAAATAACCTCTCTGTAGATCGATCTCGTACTTACGAAATATATTACTTGCAGACAACCTACACTTGGGTGAATTATTATTTAAGTAGTAACAGCTTCACGATGGTATCAATGTATGTGGACTGGGTGAGGCCAAGCAATCTTTTTGATCTATCTCTATAGATCTGTATTCCCAATACAAAAGATGCTTCACCCAAGTCCTGCATCGAGAACTTACTCGCTAACCATATCTTAGTTGATTGCAACAACCCTACATCATTGCCAATGAGTAGAATGTCATCAACATACAGCACTAGGAATGTCACAACACTCCCACTGACCTTCTTATACACACAGGGTTCCTCAGGATTCTTAGTAAAACCAAACTCTTTGATTGTACTATCAAATCTAAGGTTCCAACTCCTAGATGCCTGCTTTAGACCATAAATATATCTCTGAAGTTTTCATACCATATGCTCACTTCCGATAGATGTAAACCCTTCATGTTGAGACATGTAAATCTCTTCCTTAATCCCTATTAAGAAAGGCTGTCTTGACATTCATCTGCCATATCTCATAGTCATACCATGCAGCTATGGCTAGCAAAATCCTTACGGACTTGGACAATGCAACTAGAGAAAAGGTTTCCTCAAATTCAACTACTTGTCTTTGAGTATATCCTTTTGCCACCAGTCGCGCATTGAAGGTCAATACCTTCCCATCAGCCCCAAGTTTCCTCTTGTAAATCCATTTACACCCTCTGGGAACAATTCCCTCAGGTGGATCCAAGAGATTCCACACTAGGTTCGAATGCATGGAATTCATCTCAGATTCCATCGCTTCAAGCCACTTGGATGAATCGGCATCAGATAACGCTTCCTTGAAGGTCCTTGGATCACATCCATGGTTAGGCTCATCATGGACCTCTTCAAGAAGCAGACCATACCTCATAGGTGGTCTCGAGACTCTGTCGGATCTTCTAGGAGCTTGTATTTCCTCTCTTGGCTCTTCGGGTCTGGGTTATATAATGGTGGGTGTTTTTCATGTTAGAGTAGGTGCACGTCGAGCCAAGTGTTGGCCGACTGTTCACGATGAAACTCTTTGTATAAACGATCTTTATTTTAATAATATTTGAATTTATTAATTTGGCGCATCTTTATCTTTATACCCATGCTAGTTGCGTAGATAAAGTCCTTGAATATACAAATAGTAGAAAGAATATGAGATGCTCATATGATGAGTATCATGAAACTCATATTTGGAATACTGTATATTCTAAACCGTTCCTAGTCGATTCAGCCGCCACTAAGAAGGATAAAGGCCGCTCGAGTTAGAGACTAGTATCTGCGATGTGAGTACCATGTTTCATTGGTAGGGGACATTGTGATGTCCAAACATGCAGATAGGTGCTCCTTGTAGAGTGCACTGAACAACCCTCCATAAAAGGACTTTCCAAATGGTTCTCACTTATCGAGTGGAAAAGTCCTGGTTTATGGTTGTACAGAATTAGTCCTTATGACCCGGGACAACATTGAGACTCTATGTGCTAGAATTACACTTTGACTTGTTTACCGACTCTCATGGGGTCATCAGGTGGCAAGGTTGGGTGTTCTGTCGAAACACATAGGAGTCGATGCATTGTAGTCGGGGATTCACCGCTTACCTACGGGTATGGATATCCTATGTGTTTTTCATGTATGTGTGGGTTGAAATCTCTGATCAGAGTATGATGGTAATTATGAAAGGGGTTTCATAGATTACACCATCGATGCAACCACAACATGACACATAGTATCAATTCATTGACAACTCTCGATAAACCAATAGTTGACGAATCGGTCGGGATATATGAGTTGAATGGACCGTACTGTACGCTAACCATAATTGAATGGTTCTTGCAGGCACTATCATGTGATACCTAAGGAATCACGTAAGCAATGCTGCTAGGCGTTTAACGTGATTGGTTGGGTACTATCAGACTTGAGTTCTGACGTTCTTACTATCAAGGAGTTGATAAGTAAGAGTGGAGCACTTGGGGTATGCTCGAATAAGGACATGTTTAGTCCGAATCACATAGAGATGTGAACCCACGGCTAGTTGTATCAATGAACCATTGAGGGACCACACAAGTACTAGCTTTGTAAATCCCGATGAGAAGTAAAATAGTTCAATGTGTTGAACGGCTTATAAATGTGTTCATAAGCGTAAAGAAAAAATAGAAGTTTGACTTCTATGAGAGAAAATTAAATTTTAATTTATGGAAGTGTTCCTTAGATTAAAATTTGGCCAATTGGATCATGTATGTGAAAATTGTGATTTTCATAAACATTATTATGGACTTGATTAAATTAATTCAAGTGTTGAATTAATTAAACACTAGTAGACCTAGTAGAGTCCAAATAATTAAATTAATTCAAGTGTTGGATTAATTAAATATCATTGGGCCTTGTAGAGCCCAATTTGAAATAATTATTTGACTAGTGTGCTTGAGTAAAATCAAGTAAAGTATAATTGGGCCCGAAATTGTTTGGGACAATTAAAATTCCATGGGCCTTGTAATAGTTACAAGCCCACATGCAAAGTATGCTAGGGTTTGCATGCTTGGGAGACCAAGGGATGGAGAATACTTTTGAATAAAATATTGCATGGCATGCAAGACAACTTTTCACAAAACCAAGAAAATTTTCTCCCCCCTCTCTTATTCTACCTTGGCCGAAATTTTGACACCAAAATTCTCTCAATTTTTCTCTCTTTTGTTCTTCATTTTTCTTGGAGAATAAAACCTTCTCATTGAAAAATCCTCTTGATTTTTCTAGTGCAAATCAAGAGGGGTTTTACCTTGCTTAGTGGTGGGCCTAATTCTTGAAGAAAAGGAGGTGTGCTTGTAGATTGTCATCCATTTCAAGAGCTTAGTTGCTAGTCAACTAAGTTGGTGCCATCATCAACGTTGTGAGGTTGATAGGTAATAACTTCCTTACACCCTATGTATGTTATGGTGCTTAAAATGTAAATCTTGCACAAAAATGAGGTGGCCGAATTTTCTAGCTTGAAAATGTTAATTTTTGACTTCCGTTGCACTTCCGGCCACCGTAACCGGTCGCTTTCAAGTGGTATCCGAGCTATGGTTACGGTTTTTGTGTAATATTTACGTAATATTATGTTGAGATCGATTTCTAAACGCTTGAGAAATATTTTTGCAAGGAAAACATCAAGGCCGAAAATTTTATGTGACAAACAAAAAAAAAATTAATTTTTCGGGGCTGCCCGAGATGGCTGCCCGAGAATTCGGGCAGCCCAAGGGGCTGCCCGAAAGTTGCTATTTTAATAAAAAAAAAAAAATTTGTTGCCGGAATCCGGCGACGGAGCTCTGGCGACGACGATGACGACTAGGGTTTCCAAAAGTGTTTTGGTGAATCTTAGTGTCATGGGCCTTGAGATGTTGGGCCATTGGATGGACAACATAATTTGTGAAATTTAAATGGGCCAAAATATTTTTGGTGAAAAATGGTTTTTGGGCCCTTAAGTTTAAATTTACAATTGTTGCACATATTTTCTCATAAAATAAATAATTGAAGTAGGACTTTAATTATTTATAGTAAATTGTGATTTACAAGAAATTCGATTATAAATAAATTAATTTGAAAGTAGACAAAGGTGTTTGTATACTTTGTTAATTTAATTTATAATTGTGGCGGTTAGTGATTGGATCAAGATATATAATATTGGATCAATTAATTATAGTGATAATTAATTGATGGTGTATGATATGTGATATTATGCATGAAGGATGATCAAAAGCCCAAGCCCAATTTGCTAGGTGTATGCTAGGATATTTGTGTTGTATGATTGTAATAATTATCAATTTAAAGTGGGCTTGGTTTATGGCCCGTTCCCACCCCATGAGATGTATCCCTATGTGCCATGGATATTTAATTGTAAATATTAGAATAGTGGAAGATCAAGATTGGAAGATGGTGGCCTTGGTGATTATGAAGATCGAAAACATGTAATATTGGATGCTAATGTAATAATGTAGTTGCATTTGCATCCCGTGCATTTACCCTAGGATTGGACCTAGGCCCGTGTTTAGCTCACACGGGCCATTAGTTTTGGGGCAATTGATCATCCTTGTACTGTTTTCTATTTATAATATATGCATGATATGTTATAAATAATGAGTATGTGCGTTATTATTATTATAATAACAAAGTTGCATGAATCCGGCAAACATACGATCAAACATGGCGAGCTTTTAAAATAAAATTAATGATGAGACCTTTCAAAATTAAAAAACCCTCATTTTGAATAAGATTCAAAATTAATATCAAGTCCGAAAAGGGGAATTATAAATTTGTTTATAATTTCCTTGTCTTCCATCGACAATGGATGCATGATGAACGCTACCCGTACTCGGGGCTCGGCTCATATTATTGAGGGGGCCCTGGGTGCCGGAAAGCTGTGACATCCATTGACATGGTGATGTGAACTACGTGGAACTCCCATGATTTCGGCTCATATTATTGAGGGAACTCATGGCGACCGTCCATTAAGGTTCAATATCGATGGGTTAGGCTTGACACGTGAAGATGAACGACGTCATATTATTGGGTCCTAATCAAACGTGAGACAAAAGTATACGTAGAGGGTTGCATAGCGATGCAATTGGAAACTACCTTTTAGGAATTGTGATTGGCCGATATTATTCGGGATCACAATTCGCTAATTGGACCTTACGTACCTACTGAGGAAAGTGTTTCCCGTTTTCACTAGAGGGTAGTGAAAATGTCAAAACAGTGGGAGCGATAATTTATAAAGTAAAAGTCCAAACTTTATATCTTATTAAATATTTTAAAATAGTCATTAACATTTATCTGTTTTACTTTTCAGTACAAATCTGTGACAATGTCATCAATTCGCAACCCGTTTTCCGTAATTCTCGAAAAACACGTTCTAACCGGACCAAACTATATCACTTGGCTAAGAAATTTAAAGATTGTCTTAAACTCGGAGAAAATCGCATACACACTGACTGAGTCGCCCCCTGATGAGGCTCCGACTGACTGCAGTCCCGAGGAATTGCAGACCTACAAGGATTGGTGCGACCATGACTTGAAGGCCAAGTGTTATATGCAGGCTTCGATGAACGATGAGCTGCAAAGGCGATTCGAGGATGCAAAGAATGCTGCTGACATTCATATGCACCTCAAGGAGCTCTTCGGTGAGCAGACTCGGCCTTTGAAGCATGCCACAGTAAAGGAGCTCATCACTTTACGCATGTGAGATGGGACTTCGGTCCATGAGCATGGCCTAAAGTTGATTGGGCTCGTGGATAAGCTCGTTGGCATGGATTTGATCTTGCCATCGGAGTTGACCACGGATGTGTTGCTGTTGTCACTGCCTAGCTCTTTCGATCCTTTTGTTGTGAACTTCAATATGAACAAGCTTGAGCCCAGCCTTGAAGAGTTGGTGAACATGCTTGTGACCTTTGAGTCCACAATCAAGAAGGAGAAGCCGGTTCTTTATGTGGGCTCTTCATCTGGCACGAAGACCGGTCGACATGGGAAGGGAAAGAAGCGTTCTTTCCAGCGCACCAAGAAGAGCGTGCCCTTGAAGAGGCAGAGTCCGAGTCCCGTAGTGGCAGCCGCGCCAGTCAAGGCTGAGAAGACAATTGACATCTGTCACCACTGCAAGAAGCCTGGACATTGGAGGCGTAACTGCAGGGAATATCTTGCTCAGAAGGGTTCTGGCAAAGGTATGTTCTACATTGAAGTAAATATCTCCATTAACTCTACTTCTTGGGTATTGGATACCGGCTGTGGCTCACATCTCTGTAATGATTTGCAGGTGATGGGAAGAAGTAGGAAGCTCAGGGAAGGTGAGACCTTCTTGAGGATGGGCAATGGAGCAAGGGTTGCTGCCAAGGCTGTGGGAGATGTTTATTTATGTTTGAACAATGATTTTAATTTGGTTTTGAGAGATGTTTTATTTGTACCAGACTTGATTAAAAACATTATTTCCATTCTATGCTTGATATTGATGGATTTTCTTGTTTATTTGGCAAAGGTGTTTGCAATATTTACAAGAATGAATGTTTAGTTGGTACCGGTGAACTTGAAAACAATCTCTACACCTTAAAATTAAAAGATATTCCACTTAACAATGTCCAAACGATAACAACAACAAATAAGCGCAAACAAGATACTCTTAATTCGGCACAATTATGGCATGCTCGATTAGGTCATATTTCCCTAAGAAGGATGAACAAGCTAGTGGGAGTTGGCATGTTTGATATGTCCGATATTAATGCTCTCACGACTTGTGAATCCTGTCTAAAAAGAAAGATGACCAAAATTCCCTTTAAGGGCCATGCGGAGCGAGCCAAAGGGTTATTGGATTTGATCCATACCGATGTGTGCGGTCCGCTTAGCATCACCACTAAGCATGGACATTCCTACTTCATCACCTTTACCGATGACTTTTCGAGGTATGGGTATGTGTATTTGATGAAATACAAGTCTGAAGCCTTTGAAAGGTTCAAAGAATTCAGAAGTGAAGTAGAGAAACGATTGGGACGAAGCATCAAGACACTTCGATCGGATCGAGGTGGTGAGTACTTGAGTGCCGAGTTCCAAGAGTATCTTAGAGAGAATGGGATTCTCTCGCAGTGGACTCCGCCCGCTACACCGCAGTTGAATGGTGTTTCGGAGCGTCGTAACCGGACTTTGATGGACATGGTTCGGTCTATGATGGGGTTCACGGAGTTGCCGCCATCCTTTTGGGGATATGCGCTTGAAACAGCGGCACTGTTGTTGAACAATGTCCATACAAAGGCAGTTGACAAGACACCATATGAGATATGGATGGGTAAGCCTCCCAAATATTCTTATCTTAGAATATGGGGGTGTCCTGCTTATGTGAAGCAGACAGTGGGAGATAAATTGGATAGTCGATCCATTTTATGCTACTTTGTGGGATATCCAAGGAATTCCATTGGATATTATTTCTATCATCCTCAAGAAACAAAGGTGTTTGTTTCTAGGAACGCAACCTTTTTGGAAAAGGAATTTCTATTGGATAGAAAAGGCGAGATGATAGAACTCGAAGAGGTTCGAGAGACACCCACAGTTGTAGAACCCACACCCGAGAAGCCAAGTGAGGAGATACAAGCTCCTAGAAGAACCGAGAGAGTCTCGAGACCACCTGTGAGGTATGGTCTGCTTCTTGAAGAGGGCCATGATGAGCCTAATCTTGGATGTGATCCAAGGACCTTCAAGGAAGCGTTATCGGATGCTGATTCATCCAAATGGCTTGAAGCAATGGAATCTGAGATGAATTCCATGCATTCGAACCAAGTGTGGAATCTTGTGGATCCACCTGAGGGAACTGTTCCCATAGGATGTAAATGGATTTACAAGAGGAAACTTGGGGCGGATGGGAAGGTATTGACCTTCAAGGCGCGATTGGTAGCAAAAGGGTATACTCAAAGGCAAGGTGTTGACTATGAGGAAACCTTTTCTCCAGTTGCGATGTTCAAGTCCATTAGGATATTGCTAGCCATAGCTGCATGGTATGACTATGAGATATGGCAGATGGATGTGAAGACAGCCTTCCTTAATGGGGATATTAAGGAAGAGATTTACATGTCTCAACCTGAAGGGTTTACATCTATCGGAAGTGAGCATATGGTATGCAAACTTCAAAGATCTATTTATGGTCTTAAGCAGGCATCTAGGAGTTGGAACCTCAGATTCGATAGTACAATCAAAGAGTTTGGTTTTACTAAGAATCCTGAGGAACCCTGAGTATATAAGAAGGTCAGTGGGAGTGCTGTGACATTCCTTGTTCTTTATGTTGATGACATTCTACTCATTGGGAATGATGTAGGAATGTTGCAATCAACTAAGATATGGTTAGCAAGTAAGTTCTCAATGCAGGACTTGGGTGAAGCATCTTTTGTATTGGGAATACAGATCTATAGAGATAGATCAAGAAGATTGCTTGGTCTCACCCAGTCCACATACATTGATACCATCGTGAAGCGGTTCTCGATGGATGAGTCCAAGAGAGGACATCTACCAATGTGTCATGGCGTGTCCCTATCCAAGTCTATGTCTCCCAAGACTGATGCAGAGATAGCGGCGGTGACACGAATTCCGTATGCTTCGGCTATTGGTAGTATCATGTATGGGATGATATCTGCACGTCCTGATGTGGCATTTGCACTAAGTGTAGTGAGTAGATATCAATCCAACCCTGGTCTTCCACACTGGAAAGTTGTGAAAGACATCCTCAAGTATTTGAGAAGGACCAATAAGTTGGTTTTGGTCTATGGGGGTGGAGAACTAAAATTGGAAGGCTATACCGACTCTAGCTTCCAAAGCGATGTTGATGACTCGAAGTCAACCTCCGGATTCATATTCATGCTCAATGGTGGTGCTGTCTCTTGGAAGAGTTCCAAGAAAGACAGTACTGCGGATTCCACCACTGAGGCAGAATACATTGCTGCATCGGCTGCAGCAAAGGAGGCTGTTTGGATTAGGAATTTCGTCCAAGAGTTGGGCGTCATTCCAAATGAAGTTGCTCCTATCCCGGTGATGTGCGACAACACGGGAGCCATAGCTCAGGCGAAGGAGCCAAGGTCTCATCAGAAGTCCAAACACGTATTGAGAAAGTACCACATCCTCAGAGAGATCGTGGAAAGAGGAGATGTCGTGATTGACAAAGTCGGCTCCGCAGATAATGTTGCTGATCCACTAACTAAGCCTTTACCAGGACCATCGTTCGAGAAGCATCGCGAATCAATGGGTCTGAAGTATATGGGTAGTTGGCTCTAGTGCAAGTGGGAGATTGTTAGAGTAGGTGCACGTCGAGCCAAGTGTTGGCCGACTGTTCACGATGAAACTCTTTGTATAAACGATCTTTATTTTAATAATATTTGAATTTATTAATTTGGCACATCTTTATCTTTATACCCATGCTAGTTGCATAGATAAAGTCCTTGAATATACAAATAGTAGAAAGAATATGAGATGCTCATATGATGAGTATCATGAAACTCATATTTGGAATACTGTATATTCTAAACCGTTCCTAGTCGATTCAGCCGCCACTAAGAAGGATAAAGGCCGCTCGAGTTAGAGACTAGTATCTGCGATGTGAGTACCATGTTTCATTGGTAGGGGACATTGTGATGTCCGAACATGCAGATAGGTGCTCCTTGTAGAGTGCACTGAACAACCCTCCATAAAAGGACTTTCCAAGTGGTTCTCACTTATCGAGTGGAAAAGTCCTGGTTTATGGTTGTACAGAATTAGTCCTTATGACCCGAGACAACATTGAGACTCTATGTGCTAGAATTACACTTTGACTTGTTTACCGACTCTCATGGGGTCATCAGGTGGCAAGGTTGGGTGTTCTGTCGAAACACATAGGAGTCGATGCATTGTAGTCGGGGATTCACCGCTTACCTACGGGTATGGATATCCTATGTGTTTTTCATGTATGTGTGGGTTGAAATCTCTGATCAGAGTATGGTGGTAATTATGAAAGGGGTTTCATAGATTACACCATCGATGCAACCACAACATGACACATAGTATCGATTCATTGACAACTCTCGATAAACCAATAGTTGACGAATCGGTCGAGATATATGAGTTGAAGGGACCGTACTGTACGCTAACCATAATTGAATGGTTCTTGCAGGCACTATCATGTGATACCTAAGGAATCACGTAAGCGATGCTGCTAGGCGTTTAACGTGATTGGTTGGGTACTATCAGACTTGAGTTCTGACGTTCTTACTATCAAGGAGTTGATAAGTAAGAGTGGAGCACTTGGGGTATGCTCGAATAAGGACATGTTTAGTCCGAATCACATAGAGATGTGAACCCACGGCTAGTTGTATCAATGAACCATTGAGGGCCACACAAGTACTAGCTTTGTAAATCCCGATGAGAAGTAAAATAGTTCAATGTGTTGAACGGCTTATAAATGTGTTTATAAGCGTAAAGAAAAAATAGAAGTTTGACTTCTATGAGAGAAAATTAAATTTTAATTTATGGAAGTGTTCCTAGATTAAAATTTGGCCAATTGGATAATGTAGGTGAAAATTGTGATTTTCATAAACATTATTATGGACTTGATTAAATTAATTCAAGTGTTGAATTAATTAAACACTAGTAGACCTAGTAGAGTCCAAATAATTAAATTAATTCAAGTGTTGGATTAATTAAATATCATTGGGCCTTGTAGAGCCCAATTTGAAATAATTATTTGACTAGTGGGCTTGAGTAAAATCAAGTAAAGTATAATTGGGCCCAAAATTGTTTGGGACAATTAAAAGTCCATGGGCCTTGTAATAGTTACAAGCCCACATGCAAAGTATGCTAGGGTTTGCATGCTTGGGAGACCAAGGGGTGGAGAATACTTTTGAATAAAATATTGCATGGCATGCAAGACAACTTTTCACAAAACCAAGAAAATTTTCTCCCCCCTCTCTTATTCTACCTTGGCCGAAATTTTGACACCAAAATTCTCTCAATTTTTCTCTCTTTTGTTCTTCATTTTTCTTGGAGAATAAAACATTCTCATTAAAAAATCCTCTTGATTTTTCTAGTGCAAATCAAGAGGGGTTTTACCTTGCTTAGTGGTGGGCCTAATTCTTGAAGAAAAGGAGGTGTGCTTGTAGATTGTCATCCATTTCAAGAGCTTAGTTGCTAGTCAACTAAGTTGGCGCCATCATCAACCTTGTGAGGTTGATAGGTAATAACTTCCTTACACCCTATGTATGTTATGGTGTTTAAAATGTAAATCTTGCACAAAAATGAGGTGGCCGAATTTTCTAGCTTGAAAATGTTAATTTTTGACTTCCGTTGCGCTTCCGGCCACCGTAACCGGTCCGCTTTCATTTCAAACCTCTTCGAGTTCTATCATCTCGCCTTTTCTATTCAATAGAAATTCTTTTTCCAAAAAGGTTGCATTCCTAGAAATAAACACCTTTGTTTCTTTGGGATGATAGAAGTAGTATCGAACTGAATTCTTTGGATATTCCACAAAGTAACATAAAATGGATCGACTATCCAACTTATCTCCACTACCTGCTTCACATAAGTAGGGCACTCCCATATTCTAAGATAAGAATATCTGGGAGGCTTACCCATCCATATCTCATATGGTGTCTTGTCAACTACCTTTGAATGGACATTTTTCAACAACAGTGCCGCTGTCTCAAGCGCATATCCCCAAAAGGATGGCGGCAACTCCGTGAGCCCCATCATAGACCGAACCATGTCCATTGATAAAGATAAAAAATTGTACATTAATTAAATGTTTTATAATATAAATATATAGTTTTTGTTTTATTAAATGTTTAAATATTACATGTTTTATAATAAATTGTATAAAATATAAGTTGTGTGTAATTATAAGTTTTTACTATTTTTTACAGGTTCGATAAAACAAGAATAAACATGACGTTGCAAATGGGATTAAGATGATTCTTGGACCTGTAGAAAGTTGATTATAATATCTACAATATTGTTGACAAGCATGAGATCAAAATCCTCTCACAATTGGGATCAAATTATGCAACAAAGAAAGTTACCAAAGGAGTGGCAGTTTTACCATGCTCTAGTATTTTGACCATATCTCTCAAATTACTTGGTCAAATATTCTGAAAAAAATACCACAACTAGACAACTCAATTATCCACATGTTTCTTTTTATGTGAAGAAGCAAATTCGGAGAAGAAGATTTTCAAAAGTGATGTGTAATATAATATTAATTTCTTGGAACACCAATGAAGACTTATGTGTAAAATATAATATTTTATTTGTGGTTGTCTCCCCAAATTTGGCTATAAATAGGGGTGCATTGTAATGTATTGAGATATCCCTCATTCTATGAACAAATATTTGAGTTCATAATATTTCTCTCTATATTTTTCTTTTATTTCTTCATTTAAATATAATTAGCATGTTAATTTCATATTCAAAGTTTTACACTTTGAATAATTAATAGCTAACTTCCTAAATTTGAGATGATAAGGTGAAGCTCTTGGCATGATAATAAGGTTATTATAAGGTAAGAATCTATGTTTTATATTATTTAATCATTATTTATTGTTTATGTTATATTTATTTCTTTAAGCATTTTTATACCCTACTTATAAGTGGGAGTTTTGATTTATTGTTGCTATATGTTACACTAAATTCTTGGAACCATTTAAATGTTTGTTTGGTTTTACCAACCATTTAAAGTGGATGCCTTGAGTTATTATATATAAATATATTATAATATTAAATTCTTGGAACCATTTAAATGTTAGTTTGGTTTTACCAACCATTTAACTTGGATTCCTTGATTTATTATATATGAATATATCATAATGTTAATTTATTGGTACCATTTAAATGTTGTTTGGTTTTACCAACTATTTAAAGTGGGAACCTTGATTTAGTGTTTACAAATATATATAGCACAATAAATACTTGACCACATTTATAAGTTTTGGTATATATTATATACTTATAAGATAATAATTTATAACATAATATAAATATGATTATTTAATATATTGGAACCATTTTATTAAGTGGATTTCAATATTGTTCGTTAATGTTAACTTTATTAAAATACCAAGAGTGGATCCTTTAATCTCAACTACTTAAATTTAAATTTGAACAATAAAAAAATTACCAAATAAAGATTCAAACAACTAAAAGAAAAAATAAATAAAAAGACATTGTAGTGGACTTGTAATTACCTTAGCTTCCTCGTGGATACGATATTCGGACTCATCGAATTATATTACTTGTGGACAACCTGCTCTTGGGAGTGCAACAATCAAAGTCGCAACAAGTTTTTGGCGCCGTTGCCGGGGAAGTATAATTTAATTTCAAGTCTATTTAATTTTGTTTATAGTTTATTTTTATTTATTTGAATATTTATTGCTTTTGTGTGTTTTTATTCTTTTGCATTTGCATTTGCATGAGCATTTGGTCACGTACACTTAGTGGTCAACTCATTCGAAATAACCCTTTATTTTTACAAAACATGGCGGAAGAACCCATCCAAGAAAATGAAGATGAAATTCAATCTCAACATGGTCATGATAGACAAAGAACACTTAGAGATCACATGAATCCTACACGTACTAGTGCACCTTCATGTCTAGTTTTTCCCCCTGATGCATCTCATTTCAATTTTAAGCCTGGTATTATCCAACTTTTACCCAACTTTCATGGCTTAGATTCTGAAAATCCATACATGCATTTACGAGAGTTTGAAGAAGTGTGCAACACATATAATGATCTAAATTGTAGCATGAACACCATTCGCCTTAAGCTTTTTCCTTTTTCTTTAAAAGATAAAGCTAAAACTTGGCTACAAGATCTTAGATCGGGATCCATTCGAACTTGGGATGAATTGCAACAACAATTTTTGAAAAAGTTTTTTCCATCTCATAGAACAAATTCTTTCAAAAGGCAAATCATCACTTTCACTCAAAAACAAGGAGAAACTTTTTATCAGTGTTGGGATAGATACAAAGAATTGCTTAATCTTTGTCCACATCATGGTTTTGAAATTTGGAGAGTTGTTTCTCAATTTTATGAAGGCTTAACACCTAAAGATAGGCAAATGGTTGAATTTATATGTAATTGAACATTTGAAGATAAAGATCCAAACGAGGCAATTGAGTATCTCGATTCATTAGCTGAAAATGCTCAAAATTGGGACACTATAGGTACAATCGAACCATCAAACAAGATTCAATCTCCTACATCTGGTGGAGGTATGTACACTCTCAAAGATGAACATGATCTTCAAGCTAGATTTACCTCTTTGGCAAGAGAAGTTGAGGCACTTGAATTGAAAAAGAATGGTCAATTAAAATCTGTTCAAGAAATTGCGTGTCACATCTGTGATACAAGTGATCATTTTACAAAAGATTGTCCCACTTTGCCCTCTTTTAAAGAATGTCTCCATGAACAAGCCAATGTTTTGAACAATTTCAAAAGGTCAAATTTTGAACCATTTTCTCAAAATTACAATCCAGGTTGGCGAAACCTTCCAAATTTTAGTTGGAGGAATGATAATGCTGCACAATTTCCGCAACCACATTTTCAAAATCAACAAAATTTTCAAAATTCTGCACCTTATGTTCCTCCGCCGAAAAGAAATTTGGAAGATACATTGAATTCTTTCATTGCAAAGCAAGAGTCTATCAATACTCAAACTGCTCAAACCATGACAGATTTGAAAGATACTCTTGCTAAATTTGCATCTGCACTTAATGTTCATGAGAAAGGTAAATTTCCTTCACAAACTCTGCCTAATCCCAAGGATCATCATTCACAAACTGGAACTTCTGGAACTCAACCGATGGATCAGGTAAAATCTGTTATTACCCTTCGAAGTGGTAAGGTTGTGGAAAAATCCATTCTTGAACCTTGTGAAGATGATGATAAATCAACTTCAAAGGGTAAGGAAGTGGAACCCATAACTTCCGAAGAGGAGGTTCAACAGACAGTGTCACCACCATTCCCTTATGCATTGAAAAATACAAAAAAATCAAATTTGAATTCTGATATATATGATATTTTTAAACAAGTAAAAGTTAATATTCCTTTATTAGATGCAATAAAACAGGTACCATCATATGCTAAATTTTTGAAAGACTTGTGCACTGTGAAAAGAAAATTGAATGTGAAAAAGAAAGCATTTTTAGCCGAACAAGTAAGTGCAATCATTCAAAATAATAATACTTTGAAATACAAAGACCCTAGTTGTCCTATTATTTCATGTATAATTGGAGAACGAAAGATTAAAAAAGCCTTGCTTGATCTTGGAGCTAGTGTTAATTTACTTCCATATTCAGTTTATCAAGAACTCAATCTAGGCGAGTTAAAATCTACTTCGGTAACACTTTTACTTGCCGATAGATCTGTTAAAGTGCCAAGAGGTATGGTAGAACACGTGTTGGTCCAAGTTGATAACTTTGTATATCCTGTCGATTTCATAATTTTAGATACACAACCTATCGAAGCTTGTAATGCAATTCCTGTAATTTTGGGTCGTCCATTTTTAGCAACTTCTAATGCTCTTATAAATTGCAGGAATGGAATAATGAAGTTATCATTTGGTAACATGACCTTGGTGCTCAATGTTTTTAATCTTTGTAAGCAACCACATGACAAAGGAGATGAAACTGAAGATGAAAATCTTATTGAAACTGTAAGGCTCGAGATACAATAATCGTCATTAATAGGATATTTAAGGATATGAGAAAGCATATCATAAGATGAAAGTACAAAATATTTCATGTGTGCTAGACCGCACCCGCGCTTAGAACAAGAGTGCACCCGCGGTCATAAATTGTGGAATTTTGGAATGTGCTGCCGAAGCAACACCGCACCCACGGTTTAGGAAGCACCGCACCCGCGGTGCATGGACAGTAAGTTGAACAATTTTTCCGTGGAGACACCGCACCCGCGGTGCTGCAGGGACCGCACCCGCGGTGCTGAGACCGCACCCGCGGTCATGCAAGAGCCGCACCCGCGGTCGATGACTTGGGAAAAATGTTAGGCATGCCGTGGGCACAGCGCACCCGCGCTCCTTGACCCACCGCACCCGCGGTCATGCGTGCCATTTGAAGAATGAGCCGTGTGTTAGATAGCATGCAAGATATATATAGAGGTGTCTTCTTCCTCTCCTCACTTAGCTGATAACCGAGAAAAGCTCCAAGAAAAGGGCAAGCTTCTTCCATTCTTGAATTGAACCTTTTGAATGATTTAGCCATCCGATTTGTATTCCGAGTTGAAATTCTTGTTCGTCTCTTCAAGGACTACGAGGTGATGTATGTTTTATTCAGTTCTAACATGTTTCAAGAATTTCATGTAAGAGAAATGCTATTATGAGTGTATTTAGTTGTTCTAGTGAGGATTATGAGTTTATAATCGAAACTGGAACGAAGAACTGATATCGTATGCATTTCTTATGAATTTCAGCATGTTTAGAAGTAAGACATACCGATTTTGAGTATGGTTTTGTGCATATAATTTGATTATGAGTTGAGGATGATATAGTGTTGATATCTGTTGAGATTTAGATTGACCGGTATCAAGAAATGACGTCGTTATGCCGTCAAATTGTACCGAGATCACGTATAGAATTAGATATGTGTTGATTTAGATTAGCAATTGATAGATTGTGTATCAACATTTCCATTTCAGATTCGTTTTGGTGATTGTAACAGCGATTGTGCGACGACAGGTATAGTATATGTTTTGTTTGGGGAATCACGACTCAAATGAGATCACATTTGAGTTTCCCAACCAAAATCACATACTTGTTTATTGTTTTATTTTGATATGATTATGATAAATCTTGACATGATTAGATTTGTTTATAAATCTTGTATGCAAATCATGTTAGGATGATTATGCTTTGTTTACAGATCATGTTGCATTGTATTTAAGATAGGAAAGTTTGGAGATCAGCCAAACTTCTAGACGTTCGGCGATATCACAGCTTAGGGGAAGATCACCACCCCTATTGTAGATGCGGATACAGATCAGGCCGAAGTCTAGGAATAAGACGTACCGTCACCCCGATTGGAAGGGTAGGTGATAGATCGTCTTATTCACACCGGGATCCCTAGAGTTCTAGTCGAGTCGAGTCTAGACATGATTAGATTCGCATTGCATGATTTTATATGAATGACATTCATATAAGCATGTTTCATGTTTTAGATTGTTTTAATGCATGTATACATGTTTATACTGGGATTTGTTCTCACCGGTTTTCCGGCTGTTGTTATGTCTGTATGTGTGCATAACAACAGGTGGGGCAGGATCTGGGTCGAGACAGAGATGATCGTGTTAGCGTGGAGATCACGGGCGCAACAGAGTACTAGTGGTCTTTTTATTAGCTTTGAACTATCTTTTGTTTATAGATGGTAGTGAACACTAGTTGTATATAGAATAAGACATGTATCTTTTGTTGTATGTTGTAAAATAAATAAAGAACTTATGCTTGTTTAGTTACATTTGATTTAATGTAAAAAGCGAAAAATTGACCCACATTTTAAAATAACGATCCATTTAATCCCAAGAAAAAGAATTAGAGCCCGGGTCCCCACAATAGGTGGTATCAGAGCAAGAGTTCCTTTAGACTGAGAATAGAATAGAGTGAGCGGGGTAGATCGAGTCATCTTCCTTGCTTATATCATGCTAGCATATCATGATTTATTGCTTTTCGTATTACATGTTGTGTGTTATCTGATTGATTACAGCATGTAATTGACTGAATCAGAACCGATTCTGGATCAGAGGTAAATGATCTGAGCAGGGCTGAGACAGTTGTATATCTTGTTTACTAATCTGTTGGTTTATTAGATATGCCTCCTAGAAGAGCAGCCGTACTTCTACGACCACCAGCGCCAGAACAGGGGAGTACATCCGGAGAGCACATGGATGTTACTGCGACTCTTATGGAAACTCTGTTGAAACGATTTCAGTCGTTTAGACCACCGACCTTAAAGGGTACAGAACTTGCAGTTGACTGTGAAAGCTGGCTTGAGGATATCGAGATGTTATTCGACTCCTTGGAATACAGTGATGAGAAGAGAGTGAAGCTCATTGGCCATCAACTTCAAGACATAGCCAAGAATTGGTGGTTGAACATCAAAAGAGCATTGGAACAGCGTGGCGCGGAGATTACTTGGAAAGTGTTCAAGACAGAGTTTTATCAGCGGTTCTTTCCTATATCCTACCGTAAAGATAAAGGCGCTGAGTTTGCAAACTTGAGGCAAGGGCAACTGAACATCGAAGAGTACGTCGCTAAATTTTCTTCCTTGCTTCGATTTGCACCTCATGTTTCAGGTAATGATGAGGCCATGGCGGATCAATTTATAAATGGCCTAAACCCAGATATCTTTACGTTGGTAAACACGGGGAGACCGAATAATTTCGCAGATGCGTTAAATCGGGCCAAGGGAGCAGAAGCAGGATTGATAAGACAGCGGAGTGCTCCGTATGTTGCTCCTGCGCCAAGACCACCAAAACCTTCAGTGAAACCTCCTCCTCCTAGATTTGAAAGCGGCGGTAGTAGCAGTGGCAGAAAGGAACAGCTGAAGGCGAAGGGGAAACAGTTTAAAAGACCTGGGAGCAGCTCTTCAAGCTCCAGTGGATCAAGACAGATTGGTTTTGATCAAAGTTCAAGATATACCGGTGTTTATTGCAGTTCCTGTGGAGGAAAGCATGCGACTGAACAGTGCCAGGGAGTCACAGGCCGATGCAATATTTGTAGGCAACCGGGGCATTTTGCCAAAGTCTGTCCACAGAGGAGTGTACAGCCAGCCCAGAGTGGACGAGTATCCGGTTCAGTACCTTAGTTTGAACGGCAGGTATCATTAGTTCACTCTTTTCAGCCTCCACCGACACAGACTCAACCCAGAGCCAGAGGTAGTCAGACTGTGAGTCAACCTCCGAGGCAACAGGCTCAAATGTTTGCATTGACAGAGGAGCAGGCACAAGATGCGCCAGACGATGTCATTGCGGGTAACTGTTACCTTTATGGTTATCCTGCTTATATATTGATAGATACAGGTGCATCGCATACATTCATTTCAGAACGATTTGCATTTTTGCATTCTTTGCCTGTTGAGTCTTTGTTGGATGTTGTGTCTATTACTTCTCCGTTGGGAAGTGAATTGATATATGTGACTACCGTTAGACATTGCATGTTACAGTTTGAGGGGCACGAAATTGACCTAGATTGTATAGTACTTGGTTTAGCTGATTTTGATTGCATTGTTGGAATTGACATGTTAACTAAGTACAGAGCCACCGCAGACTGTTTTCACAAGATTGTCAGATTCAGACCCGAGATGACAGACGAGTGGAAATTCTACGGGAAGGGTTCCAGATCTCGGATTCCCTTGATTTCGGCTCTAACTATGAATAGATTGTTGCAAAAAGGAGCGGATGGGTTTCTTGTTTATGCTGTAGATATGCAGAAAGCAAGCCCGACATTGGCAGATATACCAGTAGTACGGGAGTTTGCAGATATTTTTCCAGATGAGATACCAGGATTACCTCCGATTCGAGAGGTAGATTTTAGTATTGATCTTGTGTCAGGTACTGTCCCTATCTCGAGAGCTCCGTATAGGATGGCACCCATCGAACTGAAAGAATTGAAAGCACAGTTGGAAGATCTGTTAGCCAAGGGATATATTAGACCCAGTGTATCTCCTTGGGGAGCACCAGTGCTGTTTGTAAGAAAGAAAGATGGATCAATGCGGTTGTGTATCGATTACAGGCAACTGAATAAGGCAACGATCAAGAATAAATATCCATTGCCTAGGATCGATGATTTATTTGATCAATTGCAGGGATCATCTGTTTATTCTAAGATTGATTTGCGATCCGGATATCATCAGCTCAGAGTTCGAGATGTAGACATACCAAAGACAGCATTTCGAACCAGGTATGGACATTACGAATTCATTGTCATGCCTTTTGGGTTGACAAATGCTCCAGCAGAATTTATGGGCTTGATGAATCAAGTTTTTCAGAGGTATTTGGATGATTTTGTGATCGTGTTTATCGATGAAATTCTGGTGTATTCGAAAAATAGAAATGAGCATGCAGAGCATCTCAGAATTGTGTTTCAGACACTGAGAAATGAGAGATTGTATGCTAAATTGTCAAAGTGTGAGTTTTGGTTGAATCGAGTTGTCTTCTTGGGGCACATCATATCGGGAGATGGTATTTTTGTAGATCCGAGTAAAGTGGAAGCTGTGATCAGTTGGTCAAGACCAACTTCTGTGCCAGAAATACGCAGTTTCATGGGTCTAGCAGGATACTATAGACGATTCATCCATGATTTCTCCAGTATTGCAAAACCCATCACACAGTTGACACAAAAGAATGCACCATTTTTATGGTCAGAGGAGTGCGAGTCTAGCTTTCTAGAGTTGAAGAAATGACTGACCAGTGCTCCAGTATTGATGATACCTTCAGGTACTGGTGATTTCGTTGTATATTGTGATGCCTCTCATAGAGGGTTGGGATGTGTTCTTATGCAACGGGGTCATGTGATCGCATACGCCTCGAGACAATTGAAGCCACATGAAGTTTGATACCCCATTCATGATCTAGAATTGGCGGCTATCGTTTTTGCATTGAAGATTTGGCGTCACTATCTCTACGGCGAGAAATTTGAGATTTTCTCCGATCACAAGAGCCTGAAGTACCTATTTTCTCAGTCAGAATTGAATATGAGGCAGCGTAGATGGCTTGATTTACTGAAAGACTTTGATTGTAAAATCAAATATTATCCAGGGAAGTCAAATGCAGTAGCAGATGCCTTAAGTCGAAAGGTATGTTCGTTGTCCTTGTCGACGATAGGTGTTAACAATTTAGTTGAAAATTGCTGCTTGTCTGGATTAAAATTTGATATAGATAGTAAGCCACTACGACTTGCTACGATCCAAGTTGAGCCTGATTTGATTATGAGAATCAAAGAAGCACAGAGAAGAGATCAGAATGTGCAGAAATCTGTTCAGATGGTCAGATCAGGACACATATCAGAATACCAGGTGCGTGATCATGTTTTGTACGTCAATAACCGTCTTCTCGTGCCAGATGTTGCAGATTTGAGACAGCAGATTCTGTCAGAGGCACATTGTAGTCGGTTCAGTATTCACCCTGGTGGCAGGAAAATGTATAATGACTTGAAGACACAGTTCTGGTGGAAGCAGATGAAATCAGATGTTGCGGAATTTGTGTCTAAGTGCTTAATTGCCAACAGGTGAAAGCTGAGAGAAAGAAGCCTGGAGGTTTACTTCAGAGTTTAGCCATTCCAGAATGGAAATGGGACCACATTTCCATGGATTTCGTGACGAAGTTACCCCGATCATCCAGAGGCTCTGATTCGATTTGGGTCATTATTGACAGATTGACCAAATCAGCGTGCTTCATTCCATACAAAATGACTTACAGACACGACCAGATGGCTGAGTTGTATGTCAGAGAGGTCGTCAGATTGCACGGTGTGCCAAAGTCAATCGGATCAGATCGTGATCCACGATTCACTTCTCACTTCTGGCACAGTTTTCAGCAGGCTTTGGGTACGACTTTACACTTTAGCACTGCTTATCATCCTCAGATAGATGGACAGTCAGAGCGAACTATCCAGACATTAGAGGATATGTTGAGAGCCGTAGTGCTAGATTTTGGCACTAGTTGGCAAGATTCCCTACCTCTTTGCGAATTTTCTTACAATAATAGCTATCAGACGAGCATTGAAATGGCACCGTTTGAAGCTTTATATGGTAAGAAGTGCAGATCTCCGCTTTATTGGGATGATATTTCAGAAGTGCCAGAACTTGGACCAGGTATGATTCGTGACATGACTGAGAAGGTGAAAGTTATTCAGAAAAGAATGAAGACAGCACAGGATAGACAAGCAAAGTACGCCAATATTCGACGTAGACCATTGGTATTTGAGCAAGGAGATAGAGTATTCTTGAAGATTTCTCCTTTCAGAGGCGTTGTCAGATTTGGCAAACGTGGAAAGTTGTCTCCTAGATACGTCGGTCCGTACGAGATTCTTGAAAAGATTGGCGACCGAGCATATCGACTTGCTCTTCCTCCTTCTCTATCTGGTATACATGACGTTTTTCATTTATCGATGTTGCGTAGATACATGCCAGATATTTCTCATGTCATTCAGTCTGACGAAGCTGAGCTTGATCAGACCTTGAGTTATGTTGAACAACCGATACAGATCCTTGATCGGAAAGAAAAGAAGCTCAGAACGAAAGTTATTACATTGGTGAAAGTTCAGTGGAGTCGTCACGGCGCTGAAGAAGCGACTTGGGAAACAGAAGCGGATATGCGACAGAAACATCCCGAGTTATTTATATGATGTAAGTAAGTATTCAATTTTGAGTTTATTACATCTTGTATATACTTGCATTAATAGAATGACATGCGATTTCGAGGACGAAATCATTTCTTAGAGGGGAGAAATGTAAGGCTCGAGATACACTAATCGTCATTAATAGGATATTTAAGGATATGAGAAAGCATATCATAAGATAAAAGTACAAAATATTTCATGTGTGCTAGACCGCACCCGCGCTTAGAACAAGAGTGCACCCGCGGTCATAAATTGTGGAATTTTGGAATGTGCTGCCGAAGCAACACCGCACCCGCGGTTTAGGAAGCACCGCACCCGCGGTGCATGGACAGTAAGTTGAACAATTTTTCCGTGGAGACACCGCACCTGCGGTGCTGAGACCGCACCCGCGGTCATGCAAGAGCCGCACCTGCGGTCGATGACTTGGGAAAAATGTTAGGCATGCCGTGGGCACAGCGCACCCGCGCTCCTTGACCCACCGCACCCGCGGTCATGCGTGCCATTTGAAGAATGAGCCGTGTGTTAGATAGCATGCAAGATATATATAGAGGTGTCTTCTTCCTCTCCTCACTTAGCTGATAACCGAGAAAAGCTCCAAGAAAAGGGCAAGCTTCTTCCATTCTTGAATTGAACCTTTTGAATGATTTAGCCATCCGATTTGTATTCCGAGTTGAAATTCTTGTTCGTCTCTTCAAGGACTACGAGGTGATGTATGTTTTATTCAGTTCTAACATGTTTCAAGAATTTCATGTAAGAGAAATGCTATTATGAGTGTATTTAGTTGTTCTAGTGAGGATTATGAGTTTATAATCGAAACTGGAACGAAGAACTGATATCGTATGCATTTCTTATGAATTTCAGCATGTTTAGAAGTAAGACATACCGATTTTGAGTATGGTTTTGTGCATATAATTTGATTATGAGTTGAGGATGATATAGTGTTGATATCTGTTGAGATTTAGATTGACCGGTATCAAGAAATGACGTCGTTATGCCGTCAAATTGTACCGAGATCACGTATAGAATTAGATATGTGTTGATTTAGATTAGCAATTGATAGATTGTGTATCAACATTTCCATTTCAGATTCGTTTTGGTGATCGTAACAGCGATTGTGCGACGACAGGTATAGTACATTTTTTGTTTGGGGAATCACGACTCAAATGAGATCACATTTGAGTTTCCCAACCAAAATCACATACTTGTTTATTGTTTTATTTTGATATGATTATGATATATCTTGACATGATTAGATTTGTTTATAGATCTTGTATGCAAATCATGTTAAGATGATTATGCTTTGTTTACAGATCATGTTGCATTGCATTTAAGATAGGAAAGTTTGGAGATCAGCCAAACTTCTAGACGTTCGGCGATATCACAGCTTAGGGGAAGATCACCACACCTATTGTAGATGCGGATACTGAAACGACCTCGATTTTTTTTTTTTATATAATCTTAAATCATAAATTCTAAATTACTTAATAAAATATTTTAACATAATCATGAATCATAATAATTTAACCATTTAAATTTCAAGTGTATAAAACAAAATCCTAAATCATCTCCTAACCAAAACTTCCTAAATCGATATTGGAAAAGATCACTAATAATAAATAAAGCATAAAAATATCTCTACTAAACTCATGAACATAAATCTTTAAATCATAAATCTAATAAGCTAGTGCGGAAACATAAAGGCCCTCGGGTGTGTACTGCTGCACTCGATCGACTCAATCGTCACCGCCTCCAAAAATAATCAAATCCTGCATCATACAAACCTAGTGAGTCTAAAGACTCAACACGTTCTAAACATAGATAACAAATAATACATATGCATCCACATACATTTAAAAATCATATTTTTATTTAAAATAATCTTTTGAGCATAAGTAAACCATTAAAATGATTCAGGTATAATTAAATCATAAATCGTAAAATCATTTTAAAATAACTTTAAGCATAAATAAATCATTTTAAAAATCATTTAAAAATAGCTTTAATCATCATCATAAATCATATATCATAAAAATCATTTTTATCATAAGCTTTCAATCATATATCATTTTGGGTGAAGTTTGATACTTGAAAGTGACTAGCTTTTATCCTTTGGTCGACTGCAGTCTTAGCTCCACATGGCCCATGGGGGTGTGCACTAGGCTACACCGTGAAAATACGATCGTCGGGGCTTCCTCGGGGGCCTTCTCCCATAGACGGGCTCCCTCTGGGGCCTTTTCCCATAAATGGGCTCCCTCTGGGGCCTTCTCCCGTAAATGGGCTCCCTCTGGGTCCTTTTCCCTCACGACATTCCCACAAAATTGTAAGTTCACCGTCCTCAACATAAACGGATCCCCCACAAATCATAAATCATATATCATATCTTTTGTCACAGTCAATTCACATCCCTCAAAATATTTTTCATTTTCTTTAAAAATCATAAAATAAGACAGCTTTCCAAAAATAGCATTTTAGACAGTAGGAATTGCACAACTTTACCATAAATCGTAAAAATACATATTATCATCAAAATCATCATAACAAATCATAAAATATCATTTTACATGCATTATGATCCTTCGGGACGCTGCCAAGCGTTTTAGTATTTTCCTAAGTGTAAAAAGACCGTTTTGCCCCTGGACGTAAAAATTCTCGAAATTTATCTTTTTCTCGCATTTAATGACATGAAATTATTATAAATAATTATTTAAGCCTACATGAATTTTCTCATATTTTTATTTGGCCTAAATTGGTAACTTTTAAATTAATCCTTAAATAAGACGTATTAACGCGTTTTAATCCCAAATTAAACCAAACCTTAATATAAAATTCCCAAATTGAAAACTTAGGCTTTTAATAATTATTTAAGCTTAAACCTAATTTTCCATAATTTTATAAAGCTTAAAACTAGACTTTTCAATTAACTCGTTAATTAGCGTTTCGTGCGGCGATTAAATTCCGAATAAATCCAAAACTCGTTATTTTGACCCCAAATTTTAAACATAGCATTTTTAATATTTATTCTACCCTTCCAAGTCATGAGCCACACCCGTGGACCCATGGATCAATTTTTGTCTTAAAATTTTCGGAATTGACACCTTAGTGAACCTACCGAGCCATCTCTCAATTTACTCGAGCCACGCCCGATCCACCTCGAGCCAAACCCTAGACAACCCATCTAGGCACCCTACGGACCAAGCCCAGCCCCGAAAACCAGCCCCTAAGTCGATCAAACTCTCCTGGAAAGAAGACCCATTTTCTGCATGTTTTGAGAGTGAGTCTCCTAGCTTCTGTAGAATTCCTAACCCAACTAGGACACTTCTAGCCTAGCCACCCGCGATCACACACGACCCTCACCATCCCTGGACCACGGCCAGCCCCTACCCAGACCAGCCCAAGCCCTGGACGCCGCGCACGAAGCAACTGAAACAGAAAACAACCTGCGCGGGTCCTTAGCTTCCCTGCGCTTCCTCATGTTTTGTCCAACCAGCAGCGAGTCCCCTACTCCAGCACCTAGCCCGACACCTGCCCATCATCTTAGGACCCTGATGAACTACCTATCCCAGCCCCAACCGAGCCCCAGCCCCTGGAATCTCTCGGCCACCAGAAAACTACATCGAGAAGAGCCCCACCCTGCGTAAACTCCTTCCCCAGCCACAAACTCGAACCCTAGCCACCCTAGGACCCAACCCAGACCTAGACCATGACCCTTAGGACCCAACCCCCAGCCCTGGTCGAGCCCCAAGCCCCCATGCAACACAACGAGTCCCTTGAACAACCCAAGCATACACGCACCTTTTTTTAAAAAAAAAAAAAAAAAAACTCACGGACCTTCCTCTGAAATTCTCCCCTTTCGGTTCCAGCTTGTTTTTATTTTATTTTATCATGTTTTGATTATATTGCAATCATATATCATCCTACCTTGGCAGCGTATCGTTGGATTAAAAATCGTTTTTCATAAAAACGTAAAAACGTCGTATAAACGTTCCACCGTAAAAATTATCGAATACCTATTTTATTCTTGCATCCACAATTAAATCATGCATAATATCATTTGTATGATGTTAAAAGAGTTTAGGAAACGTGCCTTTGCGTTTATAACGCTCGAATTTTCAATCGTCGGCGAGGAAAGACGAACGGGCGACGAAGAACACAAGCTTTTCTTCCCCTTATTTTTGAAAATACTTGTGAGTGTGTGCAAGGTGTTCTCGGCTGTTTGGAGGCTAGATTATTAGGTTTTAAAGACCTAAACACTTATTTATAATTAATTTGCAAGTTAAATGGGCCTTGTTTTGGGCTTGCAAGCTTATGGGAAATTGGGCCTACATAAATTAATTAAATTAGGCCCAATAACACTTAATAATAAGATTTTATAAAATTAGTTTCCATAAAATAATATTTTTGATCTTTTAAAACTCCTCGTTTGCCCAAAACCGGCTTCCCGGGAAAAATCGAGCTCGAATCGTAAAATAATTCGAACTCTAACAATTTTAGAAAATTTAAATCATTTTTAATCATATTATGAAGCCTTGCAATTATTTAATGAAAAATAATTATTCTTGTCTTGGTCGTCCCCGGTCTCCTTTTCCTTGCCTATTATCTTATAATCGGGTAAAATCTTTATTTTCATGAAACATGTCATATAATCATGCAATTATACATTTAATCATATAATAAACATTATGCTAGCATTTAAAAGCAATTAAATAAAATAATTAAGCAATTAAAATAATTTTGCATGCATGCGGTTTACGTATGTTGGTTTTTCAGACGTTACAGATACAGATCAGGCCGAAGTCTAGGAATAAGACGTACCGTCACCCCGATTGGGAGGGTAGGTGATAGATCGTCTTATTCACACCGGGATCCCTAGAGTTCTAGTCGAGTCGAGTCTAGACATGATTAGATTCGCATTGCATGATTTTATATGAATGACATTCATATCAGCATGTTTCATGTTTTAGATTGTTTTAAATGCATGTATACATGTTTACACTGGGATTTGTTCTCACCGGTTTTCCGGCTGTTGTTATGTCTGTATGTGTGTATAACAACAGGTGGGGCAGGATCTGGGTCGAGACAGAGATGATTGTGTTAGCGTGGAGATCACGGGCGCAGCAGAGTACTAGTGGTCTTTTTATTAGCTTTGAACTATCTTTTGTTTATAGATGGTAGTGAACACTAGTTGTATATAGAATAAGACATGTATCTTTTGTTGTATGTTGTAAAATAAATAAATAACTTATGCTTGTTTAGTTACATTTAATTTAATGTAAAAAGCAAAAAATTGACCCACATTTTAGAATAACGATCCATTTAATCCCAAGAAAAAGAATTAGAGCCCGGGTCCCCACAGAAACTCTTGTGGAAGAAAACATTCAAGAAGGGAGTACTCGTGATCAATTAGATATTTGTTCAATTGAAACTGTTAAAGAAAATATTGAAATTGATCTTGATGATTTTATCAGGTATCACTCGTTAACAGGATCAGAGAAAGAATTTGATGCAAAATATGAGAACAAAGACGAACCACCAATATTGGAGTTAAAACCCTTGCCAGAAGAATTGAAGTATGCATTTCTTGGAGAAGATGAAACATATCCAGTGGTAATTTCTTCCAAACTAGAAAGTGATCAAGAAGGTAAATTAGTTGATATGCTTAAAAGACATAAAAATGCAATTGGGTGGACACTAAAAGATCTCAAGGGCATTAATCCACTAATTTGCACACACAAAATTCATGTAGAAGAAAATGCTAAAACATCTCAACAACCACAAAGGAGATTAAATCCACACATGAAAGATGTTGTGAAAACTGAAGTTCTCAACCTACTTGATGTTGGGATTATCTACCCTATTTCTGATAGTAAGTGGGTAAGCCCAACACAAGTAGTTCCGAAAAAACCTGGCATCACAGTGATAAAAAATGAAAAAGGTGAATTGTTAACAAGTCGAGTCCCATCTAGTTGGCGGATGTGTATTGATTATAGAAAATTAAATGATGCCACTAGAAAAGATCATTTTCCATTACCATTTTTGGATCAAATTTTAGAAAGAGTAGCTGGTCATCCCTACTACTGTTTTCTTGACGGATATTCAGGCTATTATCAAATTCTCATTGCACTCGAAGATCAAGATAAAACTACATTCACATGTCCTTTTGGAACATTTGCATTTAGAAGGATGCCATTTGGATTATGCAATGCCCCAGCAACATTTTAAAGATGTATGCTAAGCTTTTTTTTCGACATGGTTGAAAATTGTTTGGAAATTTTCATGGATGATTTAACTGTATTTGGGAATACATTTGATAATTGTCTTGAAAATCTGGAAAAAGTTTTAAAAAGATGCGAGGAAAAAGGTCTTATTTTAAATTGGGAAAAATGTCATTACATGATTACTTCTGGAATTGTTTTGGGACATGTCGTGTCATCTCATGGAATTGAAGTTGATAAAGCAAAAGTTGATGTCATTGCCAATTTACCCCCTCCAAAAACCATTAAAGAAATTCGCTCATTTTTGGGACATGCTGGAGTTTATAGGAGGTTTATAAAGGACTTTAGTTTAATCTCTAAACCCATTTGTAACCTCTTAACAAAAGACACTGCATTTGAGTGGACTCAAGAATGTCAAAATGCTTTTGATAAAATCATTCGACATTTAATATCAGCTCCTATCATGCAACCTCCTGATTGGTCTTTACCATTTGAAATCATGTGTGATGCGAGTGATTATTGTGTGATGCGAGTGATTATGTAGTCGGTGCAGTATTGGGTCAAAGAAGAAACGGTAAGCCTTAGGTGATATATTATGCAAGTAGAACTTTAAACAATGCTCAAATGAATTACTCCACAACTGAAAAAGAACTACTTGCTGTAATATTTGCATTAGATAAATTTCGTTCTTATTTGATTGGATCAACGACTATTGTGTTTACTGATCATTCTGTTATTAGATATTTGTCGAACAAACAGGATGCAAAGCCACGACTGATACGATGGATTTTGTTGCTCCAAGAATTTGACATTGTGATCAAAGATAAAAAAGGAACCGAGAATGTCGTAGCCGATCATTTATCGAGACTAGTAACATGATCATCTTGTGAAATGACACCAATTAACGATAATTTTCCTGATGAACATCTATTTTCAGTTACTACTACACCTTGGTTTGCTAACATAATAAATTTTCTTGTGACAGGAAAAATGCCACCGCAATGGAGTTCTCAAGATAAAAGAAAATTTTTGAATGAGGTAAAAAACTTTTATTGGGATGATCCGTTTTTGTTCAAGTATTGTCCGGGTCAAATTTTTCGACGTTGCATACCCGACAATGAGGTAAGTAGTGTCATTAAATTTTGTCATTCAGAAGCATGCGGAGGACATTTTTCTTCAAAGAAAACGGCTGCAAAAATCTTGCAGTGTGGATTTTATTGGCCCACTTTGTTTAAAGACACCCACGAAATCTGCAAGATCTGTGAAAATTGTCAAAAATTGGGTGCGATTCAAAAAGAAACATGATGCCTTTGAATCCTATCATTGAAATCAAACTTTTTGACTGTTGGAGAATTGATTTTATGGGACCTTTTCCACCGTCGTTTGGATACTTGTATATTTTCGTTGCAGTTGATTACGTTTCCAAATGGATAGAGGCAATTCCATGTCGAACAAATGATCATAAAATCGTCATCAAATTTTTAAAAGAAAATATTTTTAGTAGATTGGAATTCCTCGAGTTATGATAAGTGATGGAGGAACTCACTTTGTTAATAAACCATTTGCTTCATTTATGAAAAAATATGGTCTTACTCACAAAGTAACTACTCCTTATCATCCTCAAACAAATGGACAAGTTGAATTAGCTAATAGGGAGATAAAGCAAATTTTGAAAAAAACTGTTAACTCAAATAGAAAAGATTGGTCTCTGCGACTTAATGATGAACTTTGGGCATATCGAACAGCTTTTTAAAACATCATTGAATGATGCGTATGAGAATTCAAGGATTTATAAAGCAAAAATCAAATCATTTCATGATAAAACAATTCTTAGAAAATCTTTTGAGATTGGTAAAAAAGTTTTGCTTTATAATTCTCGACTTCACATATTCCTAGGAAAATTACGATCAAGATGGACAGACCCATATGTTGTAAAGCATGTGTATCCTTATGGAGCTGTGGATATTGAAAATCCTAAAAATGGTGATGTCACTACAACAATAAATGGCTATTGTGACACTTTTTTATAGACACTTTTAATTAAATGTTGTTACAAATACTTAATAATGACACTTGTAAAAAATTAATAATGTGTAAAATAAAAAAACATATTTGATTAGTTATCATGACATTTTTAATTATGTCATCTTTTATATGTAGGGAACAATAATATTTCCCACATCGTAAAAAATCGTTAAAAACTAAAAATATATTTAGATAAATATTGGAGGAGAGAAAATAATTCTCTCCCTCCATATAAAAAATGACATCAATTAAAAATGTCAGGATAACTATTCTAATATGTTTTTTTATTCTCACATTTATTTTATCTAATTTCCCTCCTCCTATATTTATCCAACCCAATATTCCCACATTTGTTATTGTCACTATAAATAACATACACGACACTTTTAGTTGTCATTATAAATGATTTTAACTGACATATAAATTTGTCATTATTACTAAAATAACAAGGCATCTATAAATGTATTTAAATATGAGTTTTCCTGACATTTAAAATTGTCATTATATGAATTATTAGTAACACGTATGAAGTTGTCGTTAACATCTTATAATGACATTAAAAAATGTCAGTAAGTTTAAGACGACATTGGAATAGATGACATTTGTTGGAGGTGTCACTAAAACTTAAATGCCACTAAATATTGAATATGATGACATTTATGAATGTCACCATAAGCATTTTTTCTTGTAGTGTGTTTTTAAAGTGAATGGACAAAGGCTTAAAAAAATTTTGGAAAATGAAATCTTTCAAGAAGAGTTTATTTCCCTTTCTGATCCTTAAATTTTTATGTTGCATTTAATTTTGTTTGTTTTTATTTCAGGTTTCCTTAATCTTTTTATTTTCCCGGTTAAATGGCGGATAACGGTACTCCGTGACTCTCATAGTCGGTTAAATCAGTTTCCCACAATTGCTGATACAAAAAAAATCATTTCTTTTCTTTTCAAAATGGATGAAATTCTCTCAAAAATTTGTAAATATTTTCCCTCTGTTTCTGAAAATGTTCTAAGAAAAATTTATGCAGGAAGGTGTGAAAGATTGAGATTGCTAATGCAAAAAGGAATTCCAGAAGATATTCGTCTTGTAATTGAAGCTAAGGTCCGATTAGGAGGAGAAGTTCCACAATCATTGCTCATTCGGTATTTGCCTGGATTAGGAAAAAGCACTTATGCGAAAAAACGAAGGGCCAAAAGTTTAGGGGTTTGTCATAAGTGTGCGAGATGGACTTGTGACAAACGATGCAGATCTTTGGGATGTGTTTCCAATAACAGAGAAGATAAAATTGGTTTCATTAAGAATGGGCTGAGTAAGGAGTCTTTAGATAACATCTTATTGACTCTTGAGACGCATTCTAGTGGACATGTGCATATTGAACTTCTCCGTTTATGGAAACAATTCCAAGATGAGCGTTATAGTCTTGGGAATCCGACTAAAAAAGACCATGTTTGCCAATTTATAAGAAAATTGGATGGGAAGCATATCCTCGACTCATAGAAGGCGTTGAAGCCGTTTCTGGACGTAAAACCAGAGGAAAATTGTGATCCACAATCACACTACTGTTTATATGCATGTGTGTCATTATTGTTTTTACTATTTATTCTGTTTACAGCTGTGACCCATAGTTTTGTCATGATAACATATTACCCCTATAAAATCTCGCATCTTTCTCTCTATTTTCGCAGGAAAAAAAAAAGTAAAAACATGGCTGGATCCTCTGCACACACATTGAAAAATATTTGTGTATTTTGTGGGTCGAGTCCTGGAAAAAATGAAGTGTTTGTAGAAGCAGCGAATAATCTTGGAAAGATATTGGCTGAGAGAAAAATTCACTTGGTATATGGGGGAGGTAATATTGGGTTAATGGGATCTGTTTCAACATCTGCTCATCTTGGAGGTAGTCAGGTTTTGGGTATTATTCCTATAGCTTTAGCTGAAGGAAATATTACAGGTGTTACGATTGGGGAGGAATTAAAAGTTTCTTCTATGTATGAAAGAATCACTCAAATGGTTGAAAATTCTGATGCTTTTATCGCACTACCAGGTGGTTTTGGTACATTAGAAGAAATTTTTCACACTGTTTCTTGGGCACAACTTAATATCCATAATAAACATGTGGGCTTGTTTAATATAAATAATTATTATGACAGTTTGTTGACATTTCTTGATAAAGCTGTGGAACAGAATTTCATTTCAGAAAATTCACGACGGATGCTCATCTGTGCTTCGACTGGCGATCAATTAATTGATGATTTGGAAGCTTTTGTTCATAAGCCTGATCCGATGATAACAAAGATCAATTGGTCGCAATCAAGCTGTAAGAAAAGGAAGTTGGATCATTGATTCAAAAGTCGTGGATTGGTTTGCGTTTACTTCAGTTTGTTATCTTCAATAAAATTCCAGGTGATATCTCTTTCATTATATACTCTTTATTAATAGCTATTTTGACATTAAGGACAATGTCATATTCTGATTGGGGGGAGAACACATTTTAAAAAAAAAAAACAAATTTTAAAAAAAAAAATTAAATATTATTTTAAAATAAAACCATGTTTATTGTTTGTACCTTAGTAATTTTTGCAAAAATGTCATACATTACATATTTGAAAGATTTAAATTAGAACATGCATTAATCTATTTAAGAATGTTTAAATTTTTATTTGAAAAAAGGTCATTTTTAATATTCTGATCAATATAAAAATATGATTTATGAAATCTTTTTGAGTGATTAACTATTGTGATAAAATTAGGTATTAAAGTATATGGCCCAAGATATACCTTATAAGAGTGCCTAAAATTTTTGAACTCACACATATTTTGTGAGTGAGTGGAGAGGATTGAGAAAACAGCCTGCGAGCCTTTATTGATCATCGGAGAGGCTATCAATTGTTTAGATCTTGAGTTCTTATTTTGAAAAAAAAAATTGATATTTCCTGGAAAAAAAAAAAAAGCGAAGAAAAAAAGAAGAAAGAAAGATGTTGAAGATTTATGTAATTTAAGTTATATGCTGCGATCCATTTTTCTCTCATAAAAATTCAAATTAAAAAAAAGAAAGAGAGAGAGAAATACATTGTACAAATTAAATAAATATGTGGTCAAGAAGCATAAACTTAGTTTGATTCCAAGATATAAAAAAAAAATCAGGAAAAAAAAATATATATGATAAGAACAACTGGATTTTAAATCAATGGATTTCCTATCTTTTGATTAGTTTGGCTCGTTTGTCTGTCTGCATTCTGTAAACCATTTTTCTGAGCATTTATCTGTATTCCAACTCCGAGAGAAATCGTTGCCATAAATTGAAACATTTATTAACCTGTGAGGATATGGAGTTGAGACTCTTAATAGGAATTTCTGAAGGCCGTGTACATTTAACTACCTGAAATAAGCTTTGAATTAATCATCTCAAATTATTTCATAAATTATAATTATGATGATCTTGATATAACTTTGACAGTTTTCAAATTTAATTTAAACACTTAGATAGTTTTGATTACATTTCTATTTAAATTAATCAATATGTTTTGTATTGCTATTAACGCTTAAATTGCTAGGGACTAGCAATAAGCTGGTTGGGGAGTGTGATAAAGATAAAAAATTTTACATTATTTAAATGTTTTATAATATAAATATATAGTTTTTGTTTTATTAAATGTTTAAATATTACATGTTTTATAATAAATTGTATAAAATATAAGTTGTGTGTAATTATAAGTTTTTACTATTTTTTACAGGTTCGATAAAACAAGAATAAACTTGACGTTGCAAATGGGATTAAGATGATTCTAGGACCTGTAGAAAGTTGATTATAATATCTACAATATTGTTGACAAGCATGAGATCAAAATCCTCTCACAATTGGGATCAAATTAAGCAACAAAGAAAGTTATCAAAGGAGTGGCAGTTTTACCATGCTCTTGTATTTTGACCATATCTCTCAAATACTTGGTCAAATATTCTGAAAAAAATACCACAACTAGACAACTCAATTATCCACATGTTTCTTTTTATGTGAAGAAGCAAATTCGGAGAAGAAGATTTTCAAAAGTGATGTGTAATATAATATTAATTTCTTGGAACACCAATGAAGACTTATGTGTAAAAAATAATATTTTATTTGTGGTTGTCTCCCCAAATTTGGCTATAAATAGGGGTTCATTGTAATGTATTGAGATATCCCTCATTCTATGAACAAATCTTTGAGTTCATAATATTTCTCTCTACAATTTTCTTTTATTTCTTCATTTAAATATAATTAGCATGTTAATTTCATATTCAAAGTTTTACACTTTGAATAATGAATAGCTAACTTCCTAAAGTTGAGATGATAAGGTGAAGCTCTTGGCATGATAGTAAGGTTATTATAAGGTAATAATCTATGTTTTATATTATTTAATCATTATTTATTGTTTATGTTATATTTATTTCTTTAAGCATTTTTATACCCTACTTATAAGTGGGAGTTTTGATTTATTGTTGCTATATGTTACACTAAATTCTTGGAACCATTTAAATGTTTGTTTGGTTTTACCAACCATTTAAAGTGGATGCCTTGAGTTATTATATATAAATATATTATAATATTAAATTCTTGGAACCATTTAAATGTTAGTTTGGTTTTACCAACCATTTAACTTGGATTCCTTGATTTATCATATATGAATATATCATAATATTAATTTATTGGTACCATTTAAATGTTTGTTTGGTTTTACCAACCATTTAAAGTGGGAACCTTGATTTAGTGTTTACAAATATATATAGCACAATAAGTACTTGACCACATTTATAAGTTTTGGTATATATTATATACTTATAAGATAATAATTTATAACATAATATAAATATGATTATTTAATATATTGGAACCATTTATTAAGTGGATTTCAATATTGTTCGTTAATGTTAACTTTATTAAAATACCAAGAGTGGATCCTTTAATCTCAACTACTTAAATTTAAATTTGAACAATAAAAAAATTACCAATTAAAGATTCAAACAACTAAAAAAAAAATAAATAAAAAGACATTGTAGTGGACTTGTAATTACCTTAGCTTCCTCGTGGATACGATATTCGGACTCATCGAATTATATTACTTGTGGACAACCTGCTCTTGGGAGTGCAACAATCAAAGTCGCAACATCCATCAAAGTCCGGTTACGACGCTCCGAAACACCATTCAACTGCGGTGTAGCGGGCGGAGTCCACTGCAAGAGAATCCCATTCTCCCTAAGATACTCTTGGAACTCGGCACTCAGATACTCACCACCTCGATCCGATTGAAGTGTCTTGATGCTTCGTCCCAACTGTTTCTCTACTTCACTTCTGAATTCTTTGAACCTTTCAAAGGCTTTAGACTTGTATTTCATCAAATACACATACCAATACCTCGAATAGTCATAGGTAAAGGTGATGAAGTAGGCATGTCCATGCTTAGTGGTGATGCTAAGCGGACCGCACACATCGGTATGGATCAAATCCAATAACCCTTTGGCTCGCTCCACATGGCCCTTAAAGGGAATTTTGGACATCTTTCCTTTCAGACAGTATTCACAAGTCGTGAGAGCATTAGTATCAGACATATCAAACATGCCCACTCTCACTATCTTGTTCATCCTTTTTAGGGAAATATGTCCTAATCGAGTATGCCATAATTGTGCCGAATTTAGAGTATCTTGTTTTCTCTTGTTTGTTGTCGTTATTGCTTGGACATTGTTCAGTGGAATATCTTTCGATTTTAAGTTGTAAAGATCATTTTATGTTCTACAGTACCAATTAAACATTCATTCTTGTAAATGTTGCAAACACCTTTGCTAAATAAACAAGAATATCCAGATTTATCTAGCATAGAAATGGAAAAAATATTTTTCACCAATTCTGGTACAAACAAAACATCTCTTAAAATTAAATTAAAATCGTTGTTCAACAGCAAGTAAACATCTCCTTTGGCCTTGGTAGCAACTCTTGCCCCATTGCCCATCCTCAAGAAGGTCTCACCTTGCCTAAGCCTTCTACTTCTTCCCATCACCTGTAACTCATTACAGAGATGTGAGCCACAGCCGATATCAAATACCCAAGAAGTAGAATTATTTAAAATGTTTACTTCAATGTAGAACATACCATTTCAAGAACCTTTCTGGGCAAGATATTCTCTGCAGTTACGCCTCCAATGTCCAGGCTTCTTGCAGTGATGACAAATATCAACAGTCTTGTCACCCTTGACTGGTGTGGCTTCCACAACGGGTCTCGGAGCTAGCCTCTTCAAGGGCACGTTCTTCTTGGGACGTTGGAAAGAACGTTTCTTTCCCTTCCCACGTGGACCAGTCTTCGTACCAGATGAAGAGCCCAAACAAAGAACCGACTTCTCATCTTTCATAGAAGCTTGCATATAACACTTGGTTTTTAAGTCATGGTCACACAATTCCTTGTAAGTCTGCAATTCCTCGGGAGTGCAGTCAGTCGGAGCCTCAACAGGGGGCGACTTAGTAAGTGTATATGCTATCCTTTCCGAATTCAATACGATTTCCACATTTCTTAGCCAATTGAGGTAATTAGGTCTGGTTAATACGTGTTTGTCGAGTATTACATATAGCGAATTGCGAATCGAAGATATTTTCAAAAAGTATTGAAAAGTAAAACAGATAAATGTTAGTGACTATTTTAAAATATTTAATAAGATATAAAGTATGGACTTTTACTTTATAAATTTTTACTCCCACTGTTTTGACATCTTTCACTACCCTCTAGTGAAAACGGGAAACTCCTTTCCTCAGTAGGTACGTAAAGTCCAATTAGCGAATCATGATCCCGAATAATATCAGCCAATCACAATTCCTTAAAGGTAGTTTCCAATTGCATCTCCATGCAACCCTCTACGTAAACTTTTGTCTCGCGTTTGATTAGAACCCAATAATATGACGTCGTTAATCTTCACGTGTCAAGCCTTACCCATCGATGTTGAACCTTAATGGACGGTCGCCATGAGTTTCCCTCAATAATATGAGCTGAAATCATGGGAGTTCCACGTAGTTCACATCACAATGTCAATGGATGTCACAGCTTTCCGGCACCCAGGGCCTCCCCCCCCCCCCCCCCCAATAATATGAGCCGAGCCCCGAGCACGGGTAGCGTTCATCATGCACCCATTGTCGACGGAAGACATGGAAATTATAAACAAATTTATAATTCACCTTTTCGGGCTTGATATTAATTTTGAATCTTAATAAAAATGAGGGTTTTTAATTTCGAAAGGTCTCATCATTAATTTTATTTAAAAGCTCGCCATGTTTGATCGTATGTTTGCCGGATTCATGCAATTTTGTTATTAACATAATAATAACGCACATACTAATTATTTATAACATATCATGCATATATTATAAACAGTAAACAAAACAAGGATGATCAATCGCCCCAATACTAATGGCACGTGCGAGCTAAACACGGGCCTAGGTCCAATCCTAGGGAAATGCATGGGATGCAAATGCAACTATTACATTAGCTTCCAATATTTACATGTCTTCGATCTTCATAATCATCATGGCCACCATCTTCCAATCTTGATCTTCCACTATTATAATATTTACAAATAAATATCCATGGCAAATAGGCATCTCATGGGGGGTGGGAACGGGCCATAAACCAAGCTCACTTTAAATTTGATAATTATTACAATCATTCAACACAAAATATCCTATCATACACCTAGCAAATTGGGCTTGGGCTTTTGATCATCCTTCATGCGTAATATCACATATCATACATCATCAATTAATTATCACAATAATTAATTGATCCAATATTATATATCTTGATCCAATCACAAACCGTCACGATTATAAACTAAATTAACAAAGTATACAAACACCTTTGTCTACTTTCTAATTAATTTATTTATAATCGAATTTCTTGTAAATCAGAATTTACTATAAATAATTAAAGTCCAACTTCAATTATTTATTTCATGAGAAAATATTTGCAACTTTTGTAAATTTAAACTTAAGGGCCCAAAAAATCATTTTTCACCAAAAAACATTTTGGCCCATTTAAATTTCACAAATATGTTAGCCATCCAATGGCCAAACAACTCAAGGCCCATGACACTTTGATATTTCAAAACATCTTTTGAAAACCCTAGTCGTCATCGCCGTCGCCGGATTCCGACCAACATGCAAATTTTTTTTTTAATTTAAAAGATGGGGCTGTTCGGGCAGCCCCTCGGGCTGCCCTTGCTGCCCGAAACGGGCAGCCCCTCGGGCAGCCCGAGCTGCCCGACACGGGCAGCAACATGCTGCCCGAATTTCCCCATTGTCATGCCTTGATTTTTGTTGCAAATTTCATTCTCATGCGGTTAGAAATCAATCTCAATATAATATCTTGTATTTGCTACACAAAATCGTAACCATAGCTCGGATACCACTTGATTTTGTTGCAAAAATTCTATCTCATGCGGTTAGAAATCAACCTCAATATAATATCATGTATATGCTACAAAAACTAGTACCCTTAGCTCTGATACCACTTGAAAGGAATCGATTTTAGGTGCCCGAAAACGCAATGGAAGCAAGAAAATTTTCAATTTTACAAGAAGAAATTTCGGCCACCTTGTTCTAGTGTTGTAGCATATACAAAAACACAATTTGACATTCATAGGGTGTAAAAAAATCATACCTATCAACCTCTTGAGGTTGATGATGGCTCGAACTAAGGTGTAAACACCTTAGCTCTTGTATGGAAAGAACTTCTACAAGCTCTCCTGCTTTCCTTCAAAAATTAGGCCCACCACTTGCTTAAAAGATCTACCTTACACTTGCACTAGAAAATGTAGGGCATTTTTCTTTTGAGAAGAGTTTTGTTTTTCGACAACTTGAAGAACAAAATGGAGAGAAAAATGAGGAGAGTTTTCCTTGCAATTTTCGGCCAAAAAAATACTAGAAATGAAGGGGAGGGAAACTTGTCTTGGTTGTGGGAAAAGTTGTGGCAAAAAGTTGCATGCCAAGCCTTGGTTGTTGCAAAAGTTGTCTCCTAATTCTTCACCTCCCATGCATGCATTTTTATTTGATTTTTAACAATTAAAAATCCATGGACTTATTTTAATTATCTCAAACATATTCGAGACAAATTAAACATTACTTGAATTTACTCAAGTTACTAGTTGAATAATTATTATAATATTGAGCTCTACAAGACCCAATATAATTTAATTAATTCAACACTTGAATTAATTTAATTATTTGGACTCTACTAGGCCCACTAGTGTATAATTAATTCAACACTTGAATTAATTTAATTTAGTTCATAATAATGTTTATGAAAATCACAATTTTCAAATACATTATTCACTTGGCCAAATTTTAATCAAGGAACACTTCCATAAATTAAAATTTATATTTCTCTCATAGAAGTCATACTTCTATTTTTCTTTACGCTTATAAACACATTTATAAGCCGTTCAACACATTGAACTATTTTACTTCTCATCGGGATTTACAAAGCTAGTACTTGTGTGGCCCTCAATGGTTCATTGATACAACTAGCCGTGGGTTCACATCTCCATGTGATTCGGACTAAACATGTCCTTATTCGAGCATACCCCAATTGCTCCATTCTTACTTATCAACTCCTTGATAATAAGAACGTCAGAACTCAAGTCTGATAGTACCCAACCAGTCATGTTAAACGCCTAGCAGCATCGCTTACATGATTCCCTAGGTATCAAATGATAGCGCCTGCAAGAACCATTCAATTATGGTTAGCGTACAGTACAATCCCTTCAACTCATATATTCCGACCGATTCGACAACCATTGGTTTATCGAGAGTTGTCAATGAATCGATACTATGTGTCATGTCGTAGTTGCATCGATGGTGTAATCTATAAAACCCCTTTCATAATTACCACCATACTATGATCAAAGATTTCAACCTACATATACATGAGAACACATAGGATATCCATACCCGAAAGTAAGTGGTGAATCCCCGATTACAATGCATCGACTCCTATATGTTTCAACAGAACACCCAACCCTGCCACCTGATGACCCCATGTGAGTCGGTAAACAAGTCAAAGTGTACTTCTAGCACATAGAGTCTCAATGTTGTCACGCGTCATAAGGACTAATGGTGTACAACCATAAACTAGGGCTTTTCCACTCGATAAGTGAGAACCACTTGGAAAGTCTTTTATGGAGGGTTGTTCAGTGTACTCTACAAGGAGCACCTATCTGCATGCTCGGACATCACAATGTCCCCTACCAATGAAACATGGTACTCACATCGCAGATATTAGTCTCGAACTCGAGCGGCCTATATCCTTCTTAGCGGCGGCTGAATCGACTAGGAACTGTTTAGAATATACAGTATTCCAAATATGAGTTTCATGATACTCATCACATGAGCATCTCATATTATTTCTACTATTTTTATATTCAAGAGCTTTATCTATGCAACTAGCATGGGTATAGAGATAAAGATGTGCCAAAACAATAATTTCAAATATTATTAAAATAAAGATCGTTTATACATAGAGTTTCATTGTGAACACTCCGCAAACACTTGGCTCAACGTGCACCTACTCTAACAAGGAAGTGGTTAGATTGCACGGAGTGCCGAAGTCAATTGTCTCAGACCGTGATCCTCGGTTTACTTCGCACTTCTGGCAGAGCCTGCAGCAGGCTCTCGGTACGAAGTTACATTTGAGTACCACATATCATCCCCAAACTGACGGACAGTCAGAACGGACGATCCAAACATTGGAAGATATGCTGAGAGATGTAGTGCTTGACTTTAGCACTAACTGGCAAGATGCATTGCCTCTTTGTGAATTTTCGAACAATAACAGCTATCAGACTAGTATTGAGATGGCTCCTTTTGAGGCGTTGTACTGAAAGAAGTGACGATCCCCTCTTTATTGGGATGATATCTCTGAAATTCCTTAGACTGGACCTTATATGATCGAGATATGACAGAAAAAGTGAAACTAATTCAGAAGAAAATGAAGGCAGCCAGGACAGACCAGCCAAATATGCCAACCTTCGATGACGATCGTTGGTATTTGAGGAAGGAGACAGAGTATTTTTGAAGATTTCTCCTTTCAGAGGTGTTGTTAGATTTGGCATGAAGGGGAAGTTGTCTCCACGATACGTCGGTCCATATGAAATTCTTGAAAAGATAGGAGATCGTGCCTATCGACTTGCATTGCCGCCTTCATTATCGGGGATACAAGATGTTTTTCATGTATCTATGCTGCGGAAGTATCTCCCGGATGATTCTCACGTGATTCAGTCAGACGAGGCCGAACTTGAAGAATCTTTGAGTTATGTTGAAAAGCCGATCCAGATTATCGATCGTAAAGAAAAGAAACTCAGAAGAAAGATGATTCCTCTTGTGAAAGTTCAATGGACTCGTCAAGGCATTGAAGAAGCCACTTGGGAGACTGAATCGGATATGAGACAGGAATTCCAGCACTATTTCGCTGATGTAAGTTTCTATTACATTCCTTCTTATTGATATGATTAATTGCTTGTGATTTCGAGGACGAAATCATATCTTAGGGGGGGGAGAAATGTAATGCCCAAAAATTAATCGCTGATAATTAACGATTATTGATTTATAATTTAATGTGATTATGGAAGGGCAAACCGAGACACGATTTGAGGTAACATGTGATAAGGTATGTGCGAGGAAAGTACCATTCGCGCACATGCGCGACAAGACGTGCACACATGCGCGAAATAGACAGAAGACCCCGCGCATATGCGCGACGTGAGGGCGTGCATATGCGCGAGCTGTGCGATGGAACTCCAGAAAGCCTCGCGCATATGCGCGACATGAATCCGCGCATATGCGCGAGGGTACCCGAGAGTTGGGCAAAATGAATAAGAGCCTCGCGCATATACGCCGAGTATGGGCGCGCATATGCACGAGCTGCCGTGTAGTTACGCGCCGAGACATATGGTCTCGCACATATGCGCTGAGTGATCTCGCGCATATGCGCGAGACGTGTTTTGCGAAGGAATGGGCCACGTTGCTGAATCATGCATTGTATATATATATATATATATGTATATATACACGTTATAATTGTTAAAGAAGGAAACAAAAACGGAAAATCAGAGGAAACTTTGAAAAAAAATTAGTCCTTGAAGCGTACGATCGCGATTGTGCAAAATCTGTCCGTCTGATTTTGAATCCGACTTCAGTACTGTGTTACTATCAACGCAGGCTACAATTGGACGTAAGTTTTGTTACGTTCTGACATGTTTTGAAATTATGATATTGTTGGAATCGAATACACTTCATATGATGTTCTTGACATGTTAGACATCGTAAAATCGAATTTAGATCGAGAAACGGATTGACTATGAAATAGTTATGATTTTTCTGAATATATCGATTGATATTGGACAGATTGTATTATGGACTGATTACTGATGGTATCGGATATGAGTTATGATTTGTAATTGATGTATGTTGATATGGTACTGACGGGGATATTGAGATTGTGCCGTTATGCCGTGATTTGAATTAAATCAATATTAATCAGATTCAGTGTTGAATTGAATAGAACATTGATATTATGATTCTCGATATGTCGTTTCAGATTCACAGAGACAGTCTTGAGTTCAGAACTGGTATTGCTTCAAACCGAGACTACAAATGAAAGGTATAAGTCAATGTGGTGTTGGGAGATCGACTCAAGTAGGAAATGCTTGGGTTTCCCTAAATCACATACTTATTATTATGTTTTATCCTTGTGTTCATTGATTTGATTAAAATGCCTGTTCTATTGATTTATAGGAGCATGCATTAGACGAGTAATCTTGTGACAGAAGTACCTGATAGTGGCGGGATCACCACGGGCACATTGCACGATGTCACAAGATAGTGTATTGGCGATAGGACCACAGTTTATGACGGATAGATCAGGACACTGGATGTCTGGTTATATCGACGTGGATAGAACTGGAGTCTTTATTATTACTGTTGGTCGATATAGGAATACCAACATCTGGAAACCGGGATCCCTAGACTAGGATTGAGTCTAGTCTGAGTCGTGGAGTCACGAGCATTGTCGACAGTTTATATTGATTATGTTTAAGAGTTTAATACATATTACTGTTGTAATGTCCTAGATTGAATATGAACAGATAGAAATTAAGAAATGTAATGCCTGAGATTATTGGAGATAGTGGATTACGAAACGCAAGAACAGACGGGGCGAAACGATGCGGGAAAATATGAAATTTTAGATGTGCAAGACCGCACCCGCGGTCTGGCAAGCACCGCACCCGCGGTGAAATGAGCAGAAAATTAATAACATTCCCGTAGCCATACCGCACCTGCGGTAGACTTAGACCGCACCTGCGGTGCTGAGACCGCACCCGCGGTATGTACATGACCGCACCCGCGGTCATCACTTGGAAAAAACAAAAGTTCTGCCGAAGCCATCGCGCACCCGCGCTCCTTAGATTACCGCACCCGCGGTGATACCTGCGAGAAATCCACTCTTGTTCTCAACGTGACACATGGCAGGGGTATAAATATAAGTCGAACCTGAGTCATCTTTTTCTCATTTCAGCAGGCAGAAATCGAGAATCCCTCCAAGTTCTTCAAGGCTTTGAAGGTAAATATCTCAAGATTTAGCCATCCAAATTTTATTCCAAGTAAAGATTCTTGTTCCTCGCTTCAAGGGCTTTAAGGGGATGTAAGCTTCCTTTGATTCCATCATGGTTCAGATTTTATGGATGAAGGAAATTATGATATGATGGTTATAGTGTGTTCTTGTTATAACGAGCATCGTATATGCATTAACGGATTGAATATTGGATATCGTATGCATTTACTATGAATTTCCAGCATGTATGGAATCGAGATTGTGCAGATTTTAAGTGTATAATATTCTGAGAAGTTGATTATTGAGATAGCATGAGATTGTGGTTGGAATATCGATATTGTGAGGAATTATTGAAGTGTGAATTACTCGGTTTATTAAGAATATACGTCGTTATGCCGTCAAAGTCAATACCGAGATTGATTATTGATAGTGTAGGTATTGACTAGAGTTAGTAATTGATCGTGTAATTATTATACATTTCCATTTCAGATTCGTATTGTCAACCGTGACAGCAACTGTGTGACAAAAGGTATAGTACATGTTTTGTTTGGGGAATCACGACTCAAATGAGATCACATTTGAGTTTCCCAACCAAAATCACATACTTGTTTTATTGTTCATACCTTGATATGATTATGATTGTTATAGATTGGTTTATAGAACTTGTATGCAGATCTTGCTATGCTTTTTTTACAGATCATGTAGCATTGCATTATGCTTGTTTACAGATTTTGTATTCATGCATTAAGATAGGGCAGTCTGGAGATCAGGCAGACTACTAGATGTTCGGCGATATCTCAGCTTAGGGGAAGATCACCGCCCCTATTGTAGACGCGGATACAGATCAGGCCGAAGTCTAGGAATAAGACGTACAGCACCTCGATTGGTAGGGTAGGTGACAGCCAGTGACGTCTTATTCACAACGGGATCCCTAGAGTTTTAGTCGAGTCGCATCTAGACATGATTAGACTCGCATTGCATGATTATATATGAATGACATTCATATTAGCATGTTTCATGTTTTAGATTGTTGTATTGCATGTATACATGTTTATACTGGGATTTGTTCTCACCGGTTTTCCGGCTGTTGTTATGTCTATATGTGTGCATAACAACAGGTGGGGCAGGATCTGGGTCACGACAGAGATGAGCGATGGACATAGCGTGGTGATCACGGGCCTAGCAGATGGACTAGTAGAGTTACTTTTATCTTGTACTGTATTTCACTACTAGTTACAGAGGATGGATTAAAACAAGAAATGTTATATCCTATGTTTGTATATTATGTTTGCATGTTGTAAAATAAATAAAGAACTGATGTTGTTTAGTTACATTTGAGTAATGTAAAAAGCGAAAATTTGACCCACTTTTATATTATTGATCCATTTAATCCCAAGAAAAAGAATTAGAGCCCGGGTCCCCACAACAGGTGGTATCAGAGCAGTAGGTTCTGTAGACTGAGATAGAATAGAATGAGCGGGGTAGATCGAGTCTTCTTCCTTGCTTGATGATGTGCTAGCATGATTATTGTTTTCCTATTACATGTTGTTTGTGTTTGATTTCTTTCAGCATGTGATAAACTGAATCAGAACTAATTCTAGATCAGAGGTAACTGACTAGAGGAGGGCTGAGACGGTGGTATATGTTGTATACTAATCCTTTGGATTATTAGATATGCCTCCTAGAAGAGCAGCCGTACCTCTACGACCAGCAGCACCAGAACAGGGGAGCACATCCGGAGATCCTATGGATGTTACGGCGACCCCTATGGAGACGTTGCTGAAGCGATTCCAATCCTTTCGTACCTCCCACCTTAAAAGGTACCGAGAATGCCATCGAGTGCGAAAGTTGGCTTGAGGACATTGAAATGCTATTCGACTCTTTGGAGTATGGTGACGAGAAGAGAATAAAGCTCATTGGCCATCAATTGCAAGATATAGCCAAGAATTGGTGGTTGAACATTAGGAGAGCTTTAGAGCAGCGGGGTACCGAGATTACGTGGAAGGTATTCAAGACGGAATTCTATCAGCGTTTCTTTCCCATCTCTTATCGCAAGGATAAAGGTGCAGAATTTGCCAATCTGAGGCAAGGGCAATTGAACATTGAGGAGTACGTTGCCAAATTCTCTTCTTTGCTTCGTTTTGCACCTCATGTTTCAGGAAATGATGAGGCCATGGCAGATCAGTTTATGAATGGCCTAAATCCAGATATCTTTATGTTGGTCAATACTGGGAGACCCGATAATTTCTCGGATGCATTGAATCGAGCCAAAGGTGCAGAAGCAGGATTGTTGAGACAACGGAGTGCTCCGTATGTTGCACCGAGTCCGAGACCGCCACTACCTCCATCCCAAGTTCCTCCTCCTCGATTCGAAAGCGGTGGTAGTAGTAGTGGACGCAAAGAACAGCTGAAGGCGAAGGGGAAACAGTTTAAGCGACCTGGGAGCAGTTCGTCGAGCTCTAGCGGATCCAGACAGAGTGGCTTTGATCAAAGTTCAAGGACTTCAGGTGTATATTGCAATAATTGTGGAGGTAGGCATGCAACTGAACAGTGCCAAGGAGTTACAGGCCGATGCAACATTTGTAGGCAACCGGGGCATTTTGCCAAAGTCTGTCCCCAGAGGAGTGTACAGCAAGGCCAGAGTGGAAGAGCATCCGGGCCAGTACCTCAGTTTGAGCGGCAGGCATCATCGGTTCACTCTTTTCAGCCTCCACCAGCACCGACTCAACCCAGAGGTCGTGGTAGTCAGACAGTGACTCAACCCCCGAGGCAACAGGCTCAAGTGTTTGCATTGACAGAGGAGCAAGCACAGGATGCACCAGATGATGTTATAGCAGGTAACTGCTCTCTTTATGGTTATCCTGCTTATATTTTGATAGATACAAGTGCATCGCATACATTCATTTCAGAGCGATTTGCATTGTTGCATTCTTTGCCTGTTGAGTCTTTGCTAGATGTTGTGTCTATTAATTCTCCGTTGGGAAGTGGATTGATTTCTGTAACTACGGTTAGACATTGCCTTCTACAGTTTGAGGGGCATGAGATTGACCTAGATTGTATAGTATTGGGTCTAGCTGATTTTGATTGTATAGTCGGTATTGACATGCTAACGAAGTATAGAGCTACCGTGGATTGTTTCCACAAGATTGTCAGATTCAGACCCGAGATGACAGACGAGTGGAAATTCTACGGGAAGGGTTCCAGATCTTGGATTCCCTTGATTTCGGCTCTTACTATGAACAGATTATTGCAAAAAGGAGCGGATGGTTTCTTTATTTATGCTGTAGATATGCAGAAGTCGAGCCCGGCGTTGGCAGATATACCAGTAGTGCGGGAATTTCCAGATATTTTTCCAGATGAGATCCCAGGATTACCTCCGGTTCGTGAGGTAGACTTCAGTATTGATCTTACACCAGGTACCGTTCCTATTTCGAGAGCTCCGTATAGGATGGCACCTATTGAACTAAAAGAATTGAAAACCCAATTAGAAGATCTTCTAGCCAAGGGATATATCAGACCTAGTGTATCTCCTTGGGGCGCTCCGGTGCTGTTTGTGCGGAAGAAAGACGGTTCGATGCGATTGTGTATAGACTACCGGCAGCAGAACAAGGCAACGATCAAGAATAAATATCCTTTGCCTAGGATTGATGATTTATTTGATCAGTTGCAGGGATCCTCCGTGTATTCGAAGATTGATTTGCGTTCTGGATATCATCAGCTCAGAGTTCGAGATGTAGATATACCGAAGACAGCATTTCGAACCAGGTATGGACATTATGAATTTATTGTCATGCCTTTTGGTTTAACCAATGCTCCTGCGGTATTTATGGGCTTGATGAACCAAGTGTTTCAGAGGTATTTAGATGAATTTGTGATTGTCTTCATTGATGACATTTTGGTGTATTCGAAGAATAGGAATGAGCATGCAGAGCATCTCAGAATTGTTTTGCAGACATTGAGAAATGAGCAACTGTATGCGAAATTGTCAAAGTGTGAGTTTTGGCTGAACCGAGTTGTATTCTTGGGGCATATCATTTCTGGAGATGGTATTTCTGTTGATCCGAGTAAAGTGGAAGCTGTGATCAGTTGGTCGAGACCGACTTCTGTACCAGAAATACGCAGTTTCATGGGCCTAGCCGGATACTATAGAAGATTTATCAAAGACTTCTCCAGTATTACAAAACCAATAACTCAATTGACGCAAAAGAATGCACCATTTGTTTGGTCAGAGGAGTGCGAGTCTAGCTTTCTAGAGTTGAAGAAAAGGCTGACCAGTGCTCCAGTACTGACGATACCTTCAGGTACGGGTGATTTCGTTGTATATTGTGATGCTTCTCATAGAGGTTTGGGATGTGTTCTTATGCAGCGAGGCCATGTGATCGCATACGCCTCGAGACAATTGAAGCCACATGAGGTACGATACCCCATTCATGATCTGGAATTGGCAGGCTATCGTATTTGCATTAAAGATTTGGCGTCATTATCTCTACGGCAAAAAATTTGAGATATTCTCCGATCACAAGAGCTTAAAGTACCTATTTTCTCAATCAGAACTGAATATGAGGCAGCGTAGATGGCTAGAGCTTCTGAAAGACTTTTACTGTGAAATAAAATATTATCTAGGGAAGTCAAATGCAGCAGCAGATGCCTTGAGTCGTAAGGTATGTTCTTTGTCCTTATCGACGATAGGTGTTAACAAGTTAGTTGAAAATTGCTGTACATCTGGATTAGAATTTGATACAGATAGTAAGCCACTACGACTTTTTACGATCCAAGTTGAGCCCAATTTGATTACGAGGATCAAGGAAGCACAAAGAACCGATCAGAATGTGCAGAAATCAATCCAAATGGTCAGATCAGGGCATGTATCAGAATATCAGGTACGAGATCATGTGTTGTACGTGAATAACCGTCTAGTTGTGCCAGATGTTGCAGATTTGAGACAGCAGATTCTGACAGAGGCACATTGTAGTCGGTTCAGCATTCATCCGGGTGGCAGGAAGATGTACAACGACTTGAAGACACAGTTCTGGTGGAAGCAAATGAAGTCGGACATTGCCGAATTTGTGTCTAAGTGTTTGAACTGCCAACAGGTGAAAGCTGAGAGAAAGAAGCCTGGTGGATTACTTCAGAGTTTATCTATTCCAGAATGGAAATGGGATCACATTTCCATGGATTTTGTGACGAAGTTACCTAGATCATCCAAAGGCTGTGATGCGATTTGGGTTATTATTGACAGATTGACCAAATCTGCATGTTTCATCCCATACAGAATGACGTATAGACAAGATCAGATGGCGGAGATTTATATTCGAGAGGTAGTCAGATTGCATGGAGTGCCGAAGTCTATTGTATCAGACCGTGATCCACGATTCACCTCACACTTCTGGCACAGTTTACAGCAGGCCTTAGGTACGACATTACACCTGAGTACTGCTTATCATCCTCAGACAGACGGACAGTCAGAACGGACTATCCAGACATTAGAGGATATGTTGAGAGCCGTTGTGCTAGATTTTGGCACTAGTTGGCAAGATTCCCTACCTCTTTGCGAATTTTCTTACAATAATAGCTATCAGACGAGTATCGAGATGACACCGTTTGAAGCTTTGTATGGCAAGAAGTGCAGATCTCCGCTATACTGGGATGACATTTCAGAGGTACCAGAACTTGGGCCAGATATGATTCGTGACATGACAGAGAAGGTGAAACTCATTCAGAAGAGGATGAAGGCAGCACAAGATCGACAAGCAAAGTACGCCAATATCAGACGTAGACCGTTAGTATTTGAGGCGGGAGATAGAGTATTCTTGAAGATTTCCCCATTCAGAGGCGTTGTTCGATTTGGCAAACGCGGGAAACTATCTCCTCGATACATTGGTCCTTACGAGATTCTTGAGAAGATTGGCGATCGAGCTTATCGACTTGCACTTCCTCCTTCTCTATCCGGGATACATGATGTCTTTCATGTATCGATGTTGCGTAAGTATATGCCAGATGTTTCTCATGTCATTCTTCAACCTGACGAAGCTGAACTTGATCAGACATTGAGCTATGTGGAACAACCGATACAGATCCTTGATCGGAAAGAAAAGAGGCTCAGAACGAAGATTATTCCACTTGTGAAAGTTCAGTGGAGTCGTCATGGCATCGAAGAAGCGACGTGGGAGACGGAAGCAATTATGCGACAGAAACACCCTGAGCTATTTATATGATGTAAGTATTTATTCAGTTTAGATAGTAATGCTGTTTTAAATACTCTAATTGATTTATTTTAAGTTCGAGGACGAACTTATGTCTTAGAGGGGGAGAAATGTAATGCCCTAGATTGAATATGAACAGATAGAAATTAAGAAATGTAATGCCTGAGATTATTGGAGATAGTGGATTACGAAACGCAAGAACAGACGAGGGCGAAACGATGCGGGAAAATATGAAATTTTAGATGTGCAAGACCGCACCCGCGGTCTGGCAAGCACCTCACCCGCGGTGAAATGAGCAGAAAATTAATAACATTCCCGTAGCCATACCGCACCTGCGGTAGACTTAGACCGCACCTGCGGTGCTGAGACCGCACCCGCGGTATGTACATGACCGCACCCGCGGTCATCACTTGGAAAAAACAAAAGTTCTGCCGAAGCCATCGCGCACCCGCGCTCCTTAGATTACCGCACCCGCGGTGATACCTGCGAGAAATCCACTCTTGTTCTCAACGTGACACATGGCAGGGGTATAAATATAAGTCGAACCTGAGTCATCTTTTTCTCATTTCAGCAGGCAGAAATCGAGAATCCCTCCAAGTTCTTCAAGGCTTTGAAGGTAAATATCTCAAGATTTAGCCATCCAAATTTTATTCCAAGTAAAGATTCTTGTTCCTCGCTTCAAGGGCTTTAAGGGGATGTAAGCTTCCTTCGATTCCATCATGGTTCAGATTTTATGGATGAAGGAAATTATGATATGATGGTTATAGTGTGTTCTTGTTATAACGAGCATCGTATATGCATTAACGGATTGAATATTGGATATCGTATGCATTTACTATGAATTTCCAGCATGTATGGAATCGAGATTGTGCAGATTTTAAGTGTATAATATTCTGAGAAGTTGATTATTGAGATAGCATGAGATTGTGGTTGGAATATCGATATTGTGAGGAATTATTGAAGTGTGAATTACTCGGTTATTAAGAATATACGTCGTTATGCCGTCAAAGTCAATACCGAGATTGATTATTGATAGTGTAGGTATTGACTAGAGTTAGTAATTGATCGTGTAATTATTATACATTTCCATTTCAGATTCGTATTGTCAACCGTGACAGCAACTGTGCGACAAAAGGTATAGTACATGTTTTGTTTGGGGAATCACGACTCAAATGAGATCACATTTGAGTTTCCCAACCAAAATCACATACTTGTTTTATTGTTCATACCTTGATATGATTATGATTGTTATAGATTGGTTTATAGAACTTGTATGCAGATCTTGCTATGCTTTGTTTACAGATCATGTAGCATTGCATTATGCTTGTTTACAGATTTTGTATTCATGCATTAAGATAGGGCAGTCTGGAGATCAGGCAGACTACTAGATGTTCGGCGATATCTCAGCTTAGGGGAAGATCACCGCCCCTATTGTAGACGCGGATACAGATCAGGCCGAAGTCTAGGAATAAGACGTACAGCACCTCGATTGGTAGGGTAGGTGACAGCCAGTGACGTCTTATTCACAACGGGATCCCTAGAGTTTTAGTCGAGTCGCATCTAGACATGATTAGACTCGCATTGCATGATTATATATGAATGACATTCATATTAGCATGTTTCATGTTTTAGATTGTTGTATTGCATGTATACATGTTTATACTGGGATTTGTTCTCACCGGTTTTCCGGCTGTTGTTATGTCTGTATGTGTGCATAACAACAGGTGGGGCAGGATCTGGGTCACGACAGAGATGAGCGATGGACATAGCGTGGTGATCACGGGCCTAGCAGATGGACTAGTAGAGTTACTTTTATCTTGTACTGTATTTCACTACTAGTTACAGAGGATGGATTAAAACAAGAAATGTTGTATCCTATGTTTGTATATTATGTTTGCATGTTGTAAAATAAATAAAGAACTGATGTTGTTTAGTTACATTTGAGTAATGTAAAAAGCGAAAATTTGACCCACTTTTATATTATTGATCCATTTAATCCCAAGAAAAAGAATTAGAGCCCGGGTCCCCACAACTGTTACCTGTTCATGCTTTTATGTTTATCATATGATTGCATGTTTCATTGATTTATACTGGGATATCTTTCTCACCGGTATTATCCGGCTGTTGTCTTGTTTGTATGTGTACATGACAACAGGTGGGACAGGTTCAGGGTCGAGGAGATGAAGATAGATCGAGATTAGAGTGGAGACTACGGACCTGGATTAGAAATAGGGTTTAGACACTTGACATTTAGCTGTTAAACCTTAGTTGAATAAATGTACACGGTATAGGACTTGTACTTTATTTTATACTGATATGTATAATAAGTGATTTCCATTACGTTCCGCATTTTAAAAAAAAATTTAGACCCGGTTTTATAATTGATTAATTAGTCCCAATGATGATTATGAACATGATTATCGTCCGGGTCCCCAGAGTTCTGGAGTTCACTTCTCGCACAGTAGGTTTGGCGCTCGGGCGGTAATATTTTACAGCTCGGGCGCGAAGAGTTCTGCCTTCATGTTCATTTAACACTTTCACAATGATCTTATGGCCTCGAAGCTCATTTCCATGTATCACGAACCCTTCAAGACATGAAATCTTGCTTGCAAGTTCTCCTCGATTGTTCATGATTCCATTCAATAGTTCCGTGAACATCCTTCCAATTCTTTGAACGCCATGCTCGGCCAGATTCATATCACTCGGGAAATCATCTTCAGCTGGAAGCAAGGGAGACAGACCCCGTGTCCACCTCCGTGTACGGGTCCGTGTACACTCGGTCTTCGTAAATGTCATAGGACACGGACCCCGTGTACTGGTCCGAGCTCGGGTCTGTGCAGACACTGGAATTCTTCATCCTCGGTGTAAAGGGTATGGACCCCGTGTGCAGGTACGTGTACACATCCGTGGAGTCTCGGCCTGAAAGGGGATCGGTTACGGTGACCGGAAGCGCAACGGAAATTTAAAAATCAAATTTTTCATCAAAATTTTCGGCTACCCCTTATAATGTGTAGCAAATACAATAAAACACAAAAATGACATTCATAGTGTGTTTAGAATTTTACCTATCAATTACAAGGATTGATGTATGGCTCCAACTAAGGTGTAAAAACCTTAGCTCTTCAATGGTAGAAACTGTCTTCAAGCTTCCTTTGAGCACTCCTTTCTCAACTATTAAGCCCACCACCAACTAGGTAGATCCCCTTTTAATTTGCACTAGAAAACTAAGAGGATTTTTCAATGAGAAGTATATTTCTTCCTCAACACTTGAAGAAGAAAAGAGAGGAAAAACTTGGAGAGAAAATGAGTGAAGATTTCGGCCATGGTATATCAAAAATGGGAGAGGAAGACTTGTCTTGGTCTTGCAAAAAGCAAAAGGCAAAAGTAGCATGCCAAGGCTTGATATTTGACAAAGTTGTCTCCAACTCTTCACCTCCCATGCATGTATATATTATATGGTTTTTAACAAATTAAAAACCATAGACTAAATTTAATTATCTCAAACATATTTGAGACTAATTAAACATTACTTTTATTTACTCAAGTCCACTAGTTAAATAATTTATTTAAATTGAGCTCTACAAGACTCAATATAATTTAATTATTTCAACACTTGAATTAATTTAATTATTTGGACTCTACTAGGTCCACTAGTGTTTAATTAATTCAACACTTAAATTAATTTAATTTAGTCCATAATAATGTTTATGAAAATCACAATTTTCAAATACATTATTCACTTGGGCAACTTTTAATTTAGGAACACATTCATAAATTAAAATTTACATTTCTCTCATAGAAGTCATACTTCTATTTTTCTTTACGCTTATAAACTTATTTATAAGCCGTTCAACACATTGAACAAATTTCTCCTTTATAGAAGTCATACTTCTAATTTTCCTTACACTTATAAACTCCTTTATAAGCCGTTCAACACATTGAACTATTTCTCTTCTCAACGGGATCTAGAAAGCTAGTACTTGTGTGGCCCTCAATGGTTCATTGATACAACTAGCCGTGGGTTCACATCTCCATGTGATTCGGACTAAACATGTCCTTATATGAGCATACCCCAATTGCTCCATTCTTATTTATCAACACCTTGATAACAAGAACGTCAGAACTCAAGTCTGATAGCACTCAACCAATCATGTTAAACGCCTAGCAGCATCGCTTACATGATTACCTAGGTATCAAATGATAGTGCCTGCAAGAACGATTCAATTATGGTTAGCGTACAGTACGGTCCCTTCAACTCATATATCCCGATCGATTCGACAACCATTGGTTTATCGAGAGTTGTCAATGAATCGATACTATGTTGTCATGTTGTAGTTGCATCGACGGTGTAATCTATGAAACCCCTTTCATAATTACCACCATACTCTGATCAGAGATTTCAACCTACATACGCATGATAACACATAGGATATCCATACCCGAAGGTAAGCGGTGAATCCCTGACTACAATGCATCGACTCCTATATGTTTCGACAGAACACCCAACCTTGCCACCTGATGACCCCATGAGAGTCGGTAAACAAGTCAAAGTGTAATTCTAGAACATAGAGTCTCAATGTTGTCCCGGGTCATAAGGAATAATGGTGTACAACCATAAACTAAGACGTTTCCACTCGATAAGTGAGAACCACTTGGAAAGTCCTTTATGGAGGGTTGTTCAGTGCACTCTACCAGGAGCACCTATCTGCATGCTCGGACATCACATTGTCCCCTACCAATGAAACATGGTACTCACATCGCAGATACTAGTCTCGAACTCTAGCGGCCTATATCCTTCTTAGCGGCGGCTGAATCGACTAGGAACTATTTAGAATATACAGTACTCCAAATATGAGTTTCATGATACTCATCATATGAGCATCTCATATTCTTTCTACTATTTGTATATTCAAGATCTTTATCTATGCAACTAGCATGGGTATACAGATAAAGATTTGACAAAAAAATAATTTCAAATATTATTAAAATAAAGATTGCTTATACATAGAGTTTCATTGTGAACACTCGACTAACACTTGGCTCGACGGGCACCTACTCTAACGCGGCCGTCTCCAACAATGCTTGAATGATGTTCCTTTGGCCTCCCGACGTACTCCATGTGTCACAACCCTTTCATGCTTGCTCATCCCTGTAGTGCCTCCTTGAACTTCTTCAGGCGTCCCCTCGTGGCTGATCCCTCCGACAACTGAAAAGGATCTCATGCCTTCCTTGGAGCTTGACCACCCGTGTTCGCGTCATCCTTCCCTTCTAGAAATGGATTTGTCCTCAAATCTTGCTCATCACCTACATCAAACAACGACAGATCACTAACATTAAATGTAGTACTCACGTTGTACTCACCTGGCAGATCAAGTTTGTAGGCTTTGTCATTGATCCTCTCAAGAACTTGGAATGGTCCATCGCCTCTTGGTAATAGTTTTGAACGCCGCTTCTCAAGGAACCTTTCCTTCCTCAGATGTAGCCACACCCAATCGCCCTTCTCAAACACTACCTTTTTCTTTCCCTTGTTGGCTTGCTTTGTGTATTGTTAATTCTTCTTGTCAATATTGGTTTTTACCTTCTCATGCAATCTCCTAACAAATCAGCCTTCTTTTTCCCATCCATGTTTAACCTTTTACTCACAGGTAAAGACATCAAATCCAACAGAGTCAAAGGATTAAAATCATACACAATTTCAAACGGCGAATAATTGGTAGTAGAATGCACACACCGATTGTAAGCAAACTCAACAAATGGCAATCAATTCTCCCAATTCTTTAAGTTCTTTTTAAGAATTGCACGCAAAAGTGTTCCTAAAGTTCTATTAACAACTTCAGTCTGTCCATCCGTTTGAGGATGACAAGTAGTAGAGAACAACAATTTAGTGCCAAGTTTAGCCCATAAAGTTTTCCAAAAGTAACTCAAAAACTTAACATCACGGTCAGACACAACAGTCCTAGGCATGCCATGCAACCTAACGACTTCTTTAAAGAACAAATCCGCAATGTTAGTTGCATCATCAGTTTTATGACAAGCAATAAAATGTGCCATTTTAGAGAATCTATCAACAACAACAAATATTGAATCTCTCTCCTTCTTAGTCCTAGGTAAACCCAACACAAAGTCCATAGAAATATCAACCCAAGGTTCACTAGGGACAGGAAGTGGTGTATACAATCCATGTGGTTGTGTTCTAGACTTAGCTTGCCTACAAGTTATGCACTTATCACAAACTCGTTCAACATCACGTTTCATATGTGGCCAATAAAAATGTTCGTGCAAAGCACTCAACGTTTTCGCCACACCAAAGTGTCCCATCAAACCACCCCCATGTGCCTCCCTAACAAGTAGTTCACGAATGGATGATTTAGGGATGCACAACCTATCCTCTCTAAACAAGAAACCATGATCCAAATAAAATTTTTCATGTGGACCATGCATACAAGTTTCAAACAAACTCTTAAAATCCTCATCTAGCACATACAATTCCTTGACATGCTCAAACCCCAAAATTTTAGACTCCAAGGTAGAGATTAGTACGTACCTCCGTGATAGTGCGTCGGCCACTACATTTTCCTTACCTTGATTGTACTTAATGATATAGGGGAATGTCTCTATGAATAACACCCACTTGACATGCCGCTTGTTCAGCTTTTGTTGACCCTTAAGGTGTTTTAGAGATTCATGATCCGTAGGAATTACAAACTCCTCAGGCCTCAAGTAGTGTTGCCACGTCTCTAGGGTCCTTACGAGCGCGTAGAACTCCTTGTCATACGTGGGATAGTTCAGCGCTGCTCCATTGAGCTTCTCACTAAAGTAGGCCACCGGTCGACCTCCTTGCATCAAGACTCCACCAATACCTACACCTGAAGCATCACATTCAATTTCAAAAGTGTTAGCAAAATCAGGTAAACACAAGTAAATGAGCATTAATCAATTTTTTTTTATAAGATTAAAAGACTTCTCTTGCTCCTCGCCCCAATTGAATGGAACATTTTTCTTGATTACCGTTGTCATCGGTGCTGCCAGTGTGCTAAAATCTTTAACAAACCTCCTATAGAAGCTTGCAAGCCCATGAAAACTCCGGACTTGACCAACAATAGTAGGCGTTGTCCAATCTCGAATAGCACTTACCTTGTCTTCATCCACATGTATCCCCTGTGAGCTTACCACAAAACCAAGGAAGACAAGTTTGCTTGTACAAAAATCACATTTCTTTAAGTTAGCATATAAATTTTCATCCCTTAATGTGATTAGCACAAGTCTCAAGTGATTAACATGCTCATCCAAATTTTTGCTATACACTAGGATATCATCAAAGTAAACCACAACAAACTTTCCTATGTGTGCACGCAAAACATGATTCATTAACCTCATAAAGGTGCTAGGAGCGTTAGTTAAGCCAAAAAACCATCCACTCATATAACCCGTATTTGGTTTTAAAAGCAGTTTTCCACTCCTCACCTTCCCTCATCCAAATTTGGTGATAACCACTCTTCCAGTCAATTTTACTAAAGACACATGCACCATGCAATTCATCTAACATATCATCTAGTCTAGGTATGGGGTGCCTATACTTAATGGTTATGTTATTATGAACTAGTAAAATAGGCACAGCACAAGGAGATGGACTCACGCACAAAACCCTTATCTAACAACTCACTTACCTGTCGTTGAAGCTCCTTGGTCTCCTCCGGATTGCTCCTATAAGCTGGACGATTTGGTAAGGCACTCCCGGGAACCAAATCAATTTGGTGTTCAATCCCCCTCAATGGTGGTAGTCCTTGAGGTAGCTCCTCCGGAAATACGTCTTCAAATTCCTACAAAAGTGAAACAACAATGCTCGGAAGGGACCCGGCTATATCACTTGTTTTAAGGAGAATCTCCTTGTAAAGAATCAACACAAGGGGTTCATGTGTATGCATCAATTGCTTCAACTCACCCTTTTGGGCCATATATGATTTTTTTTGCCTCTTTCCTCTCATTTTATTTCCTCTCATTTTCTTTCCTCTCATTTTTCTTTTGTATGGCTATCTCACTCTTTTTATCACTCTTTTTTTCAGCCGTTTCTTTTTTATTCTCCAAGGCAACCTCACTTTTTAGTTCACTCTTTCTTTCGGCCTCATCTCTCTGTTATTTTTAAATGGTCCTCCAACACTTGCTTTGGGGACAAAGGACGTAATACAATGGAATCCTTTTTTAACATAAATGAATACTTATTCTTGAAACCATCATGAGTCACCCTCCTATCGTATTGTCAAGGCCTACACAACAAGATATCACAAGCATGCATTGGCACTACATCACATAAAACCTCATCAATGTATTTCCCAATCGAAAAAAAAACCAACACCTGCTTTGTCACCTTCACCTTCGCACAATCATTCAACCATTGAAGCCTATATGGTTGAGGATGCTTTAGTGTAGGCAAGCCCAATTTCTCTACCATCTCAACACTAGCCACATTAGTACAACTCCCCCCATCTATGATTAAATTGCAAACCCTTTGATTCACAAAACACCTAGTGTGGAACAAGTTCTCTCTTTAGTTAGTCTCCTCCTCCTTGACTTGGGCACTCATGATACGCCTAGTCACTAGTGCCTCATCTATAACCGGCCCATAGCCCTCATCAGGATCCTCTAATTCAGGCATCTCATCATCATCATCATCCTTATTATGAGATTCATACTCACCATAGTCATTCAAGATCATCACCCTCTTATTAGGACATTCACTAGAAATATGACCCAACCCTTGACACCTAAAACATTTAACATCTCTAGACCGAGTAAGAGGAGTTTCAGACTTACCTTGCACTCCTTGTTTAGGCGCCTCTTGCTTGGTCTCAATCTTGGGCTTGGTCATCACTTTATTTTCATCACGTTTTTCCACATTTGGTCGCCAAGAAGATGATGAACCCCCAGTTTGATTGGTGCGGCAAACTCCACGCCTTTTGAGTTGTTGCTCCACTTTTATGGCCATTTGCACCATCTCGTCTAGATCAAAGTAATGCCTAAGCTCCACTTGATCTTGAATTTTCCTGTTCAAACCACAAAGAAAACGTGCCATGGTCGCCTCACTATCTTCCTCAATATTAGCCCTAATCATGACTACCTCCATCTCCTTATAGTAGTCCTCAACACTCTTCACCCCTTGACTTAAAGATTGTAGCCTCTTGAACATCTCCCTATAATAGTGATTAGGCACAAACCTTTTTCTCATCACTCTCTTCATCTCATCCCAAGTTTCTATGGGCCTCTCATTGTACCTCCTTCTAGTGGTCACTAATTGATCTGACCAAATGAGAGCATAGTTTAAGAATTCCACCACTGCAAACCTCACCTTCTTTTGTTCGGAGTAGTGGTGACAATCAAATAAAAAATATACCCTCTTTTCCCATTCTAAGTAGGCCTCCGGATCAGATTTCCCATGGAGTGAAGGAATTTTCATCTTAATACTACCCATGTTACCGTCTTCCCTATTCCCCTCATAATCTACCCCGTGCGGCTTCTCTTTTTCCTCTCCCAAATCCTCTACCTCTTCCATTCCTACCCCAATTCTCATTTTGACTCTCATCGTCTCCTCCCAAATCATATTCCTCATCATCTCGACCCAAATCCTTAGGCTTAGATTTACTCCCACTAGCAATAACCTCAAGCTTATCCAACCTCTCATGCAAGGGCTCTAATTCATTCCTCATTATCCTACTAAAATGCCCAAATAAGGCCTCCATTTGGAACTTAGAAACCCCTTGGTTTAAATCATCTCCTACCTCCCTCTCCATTTAATTTTTAGAATTGTACCTGCAATAAAACGTTAGTTGAAAACAAATAGTCCTCACCCAAATTCTCGCGGTCACTCCAAAGAAAATTCACTCGTCGCTCCTCTCTTATTTTTTTTTTTTGCTCACAACAAATACCCACTAGTCACTCCAAAGAAAATTCACTCGCACTCAAGTAATTTCACGCAAATGTGATAGTATTCTCGAAAATGTGCTCAAGCTTTGTATTTGTACCTCAAACATTCAAGTTCAACTTGTGAACAATTGTGATCGCCTCACTTAGATTGCATAGACAAGCAATTTGAAGATATATATATATATATATATATATATATATGACTGTGAGAGGAAATTGAATATGACTCTCTAAAGGAAATAGAACAAGATATCAAAAAGAAATAATGGTGAATTTTTGGAATTTGTGTACCTTTTTTTTTTTTTTGCTAAGTACTTACTCGAAAATCACCCAAAAAAATAAAAAAAAATCAACTCTTCTTCGGGAATCACAGATGCACGAAGAGACAAAGAATGATAAACGAAAACAGATCTTGAAACGAACGAAGAAATAAACAAATATGAAAATTGAATAACAAGATACTTACATGAATTCAATGAATCTAAGCTCTGATACAAAATGATGTGAATCTTTGTGCGAACGAATCGCAAACACGATTAAAATCAAATCGCGCCCTCCATTCAATAACGAACAAAGAATCATTGTTGTCCCGATCTTTTGAATCAAGTGTGTGTGTTGTGATTTTCACCTCTAAACTATGAAAAAGTCTAGCAACAAATAATCACGGAATAAACAATCGAAAAACTCAACGAACCTTCAAAGAACAAGTCTAAGACAATCCGCACAAGCACGATCAACAAACGCCACAAGATGAATCTTGATAAGTTTGATTTTTGAATAACAAAGGGAAGCTTTGAATGTTTGAGAGAAAAACTCTAAACTTTGATAAAAATAACAACAATAATCTGAACTGTCTTCCAAAATTTCGTCCAACATGTTTTTCATAAACAAAAGATATCAAAAATCTAGTTTCCAAAACAATTAAAACTCTAGAAAGGAAAATATTCTCGCTCAGCCGCCTCAGACACGGACCCCGTGTAGCCCTCCGTGTACGGGTCCGTGTACTCTCGGGAAATCATCTTCAGCAGGAAGCAAGAGACACGGACCCCGTGTCCACCTCCGTGTATGGGTCCGTGTACACTCGGTCTTCGCAAATGTCATAGGACACGGACCACGTGTACTGGTCCGTGCTCAGGTCCGTGTAGACATTGGAATTCTTCATCCTCGGCTGTAAAGGACACGGACCCCGTGTGCAGGTCCGTGTACACGTCCGTGGAGTCTCGACCGTCTCCAACAATGCTTGAATGATGTTCCTTTGGCTTCCCGACGTACTCCCATGCATCACGACCCCTTCATGCTTGCTCATGACTCCCTGTAGTGCCTCCTTGAACTTCTTCAGGCGTCCCCTCGTGATTGGTCCCTCCGGCAACTGCAAAGGATCCCATGCCTTCCTTGGAGCTTGACCCGTGTTCGCATCACTATGTGTCATGTTGTAGTTGCATCGATGGTGTAATCTATGAAACCCCTTTCATAATTACCACCATACTCTGATCAGAGATTTCATACTACATACACATAGGATATCCATACCCGAAGGTAAGCGGTGAATCCCCGACTACAATACATCGACTCCTATTAGTTTCGACAAAACACCCAACCTTGTCACCTGATGACCCATTGAGAGTCGGTAAACAAGTCAAAGTGCAATGCTAGCATATAGAGTCTCAATGTTGTCCCGGGTCATAAGGACTAATGGTGTACAACCATTATTCTAGGACGTTTCCACTCGATAAGTGAGAACCACTTGGAAAGTCATTTTTGGAGGGTTGTTCAGTGCACTCTACAAGGAGCCCCTATCTGCATGTTCGGACATCACAATGTCCCCTACCAATGAAACATGGTACTCACATCGCAGATACTAGTCTCAAACTCGAGCGTCCTATATCCTTCTTAGCGGCGGCTGAATCACTAGAAACTGTTTAGAATATACAGTATTCCAAATATGAGTTTATGATACTCATCATATGAGCATCTCATATTCTTTCTACTATTTGTATATTCAAGGTCTTTATCTATGTAATTAGCATGGGTATACAGATAAAGATGTGCCAAAACAATAATTTCAAATATTATTAAAATAAAGATTGTTTATACATAGAGTTTCGTTGTGAACACTCGGCCAACCTACTCAAACAAGTCCTAGGCATGCCATGCAACCTAACGACTTCTCTAAAGGACAAGTCCACAATGTTAGAAGCATCATCAGTTTTGTGACAAGCAATGAAATGCGCCATCTTTGAAAATCTATCAACAACAACAAATATTGAGTCCCTCCTGATGCGATCCCGCCCACGAGATCTTTGATTTTTCCCGATCTTTGAATCAAGTAATTGATAGGTGTGATAATCGCCTCTAGATCACGCGGTCTAGCAACAATTAATCAACGAAAGAAACAATCGCGTACAAGAGAACCTCCAAAGAACCCGTCCTTGGAAACCTTCGTGATATTCGATTGACAAACGCCACAAAAGATAAATCTTTTGATAAGTTTGATTTGATATAACGCAAAAGTTATAATGAAACTTAAGCTTGTTTTTGAGAGAATTCTAAAAGAAAAGTTTTATAAACTAAACCAATAATGAACAAAAGTTAAAAGTTTACATGGTAGTCTAGCTTATATATAGGTAACAAACCCTACCTATAGAAAATTGCATATTTAAAGATATCAAATTACTTGCCAAAATAATTAAAACACTAAACTAGGAAAATATTCTCGTCCAAACGTAAAGGGCACGGACCTCGTGTAGGCTCTGTAAATCTCAATCTCGAATGTATGAGACACGGACCCCGTGTATAGGTCCGTGTACATGTCCGTGTAGCCTCGATCAGCTTCTACTTGATTGTGATGCAACCCGAACCCTTCGAGCCTTGTTTCCAAGCTTTCATTGGTTGGATGAAGGGCAACATTCAACATCTTCAAGCGTCCTCTCGGGATTGGTTCTTGGAACGCATATTGGCTGGCTAGATTCGCATCATACTCCCTTTCTTTAAAAATATTTATCCTCAAATCTTGTCTTTCTTGATAGCTAGGAAGATCAATACATTTCATGCCTTTCCCACAATCCTGCAAGTAGAGTTTAACAATGCTCGGGATCGAACCGGCTATTTCATTAAAATAAAATAAACCAACCTTGCACATATGTACATGAAGTGGTTTATTCAAAATAAAGAATCGCTCATCCTCACTCCTTTGGGCCATACACATAATTTCTTTTTCTGTTTGCTTGACCTCTTTTTCACACAACTCTTTATTTTCATCGATGGCCATCTCACTCTTTTTATCGCTCTTTTTTTCGACCATCTCATTTTCTTTTTCTCTCAACTCATAACAAATTGATTCATCAATACAAATTACATTCGTAGACAGTTGAGCAAAAGAAACAACTTGCACATCATCTAACAACTCACCCTCCACAGCACAACACTCAATACTCGCATGAGACACAATATCAACATTCAAATCATCCACAAGTTTGGCTTCAAGGTTGGAAGTGGAATCCACTACCTTCACATTCTCAATTGGACATTGGCTAATATCATGTCCAAACTCTAGACACCAAATACATTGAATATCACAAGTACTAATTTTTTAAATTTTAGACGTACCTTGATATCCACGTTTTGAACTCCTCGCTGGTGTCGCCATGCTTCTCTCCTCTTTACTCACCCTTCCAATCTCATCTACTCGCCCATATCTTTCACGCAAATGTTTAAATTCTTCCTCCATTTTTTTCCCAAATTCTACCAACAATGACTGAAATTGACTATCAAGCATATTGCCAAATTTTATTTTTTTTTTGTTTTTTCTTCGGGTGAACAGTAACTCCGGCAAGTGAACAGTAACTCCGCGTGAACAGTAACTCCGGCGAATGAACAGTAAATCCGGGGCCTTGAACAATAATTCTGACACGATGAATAGTAATTCCGGCATGAACAGTACTCCCGACGGGAATAGTAAATCCGACGATGAACAATACTTCCGACGCGATGAACAGTAATTCCGACGTGAACAATACTTCCGACGTGAATAGTAATTCCGGCTATGAACAGTAAATCGCGATTTTTTTTAGGTAAATTCAACAAATACCTAGAAATCGCTACACATTTCAGGTACGAGATCATGTGTTGTACGTGAATAACCGTCTAGTTGTGCCAGATGTTGCAGATTTGAGACAGCAGATTCTGACAGAGGCACATTGTAGTCGGTTCAGCATTCATCCGGGTGGCAGGAAGATGTACAACGACTTGAAGACACAGTTCTGGTGGAAGCAAATGAAGTCAGGCATTGCCGAATTTGGGTCTAAGTGTTTGAACTGCCAACAGGTGAAAGCTGAGAGGAAGAAACCTGGTGGATTACTTCAAAGTTTAGCCATTCCAGAATGGAAATGGGATCACATTTCCATGGATTTTGTGACGAAGTTACCACGATCATCCAAAGGCTGCGATGCGATTTGGGTTATCATTGACAGATTGACCAAATCTGCATGTTTCATCCCATACAGAATGACATATAGACAGGAACAGATGGCGGAGATTTATATTCGTGAGGTAGTCAGATTGCATGGAGTGCCGAAGTCTATCGTATCAGATCGTGATCCACGATTCACTTCACACTTCTGGCACAGTCTACAGTAGGCCTTAGGTACGACATTACACCTGAGTACTGCTTACCATCCTCAGACAGACGGACAGTCAGAGCGGACTATCCAGACTTTAGAGGATATGTTGAGAGCCGTCGTGCTAGATTTTGGCATTGGTTGGCAAGATTCCCTACCTCTTTGCGAATTCTCCTACAATAATAGCTATCAGACGAGTATCGAGATGGCACCGTTTGAAGCTTTGTATGGCAAGAAGTGCAGATCTCCACTATACTGGGATGACGTTTCAGAGGTACCAGAACTTGGGCCAGATATGATTCGTGACATGACAGAGAAGGTGAAACTCATTCAGAAGAGGATGAAGACAGCACAAGATCGACAAGCAAAGTATGCCAATATCAGACGTAGACCATTAGTTTTTGAGGCGGGAGATAGAGTATTCTTAAAGATTTCTCCATTCAGAGGCGTTGTTCGATTTGGCAAACGCGGGAAACTATCTCCTCGATACATTGGTCCTTACGAGATTCTTGAGAAGATTGGCGATCGAGCTTATCGACTTGCACTTCCTCCTTCTCTATCTGGGATACATGATGTCTTTCATGTATCGATGTTGCGTAAGTATATGCCAGATGTTTCTCATGTCATTCAACCTGACGAAGCTGAACTTGATCAGACATTGAGCTATGTGGAACAACCGATACAGATTCTTGATCGGAAAGAAAAGAAGCTCAGAACGAAGAAAATTCCACTCGTGAAAGTTCAGTGGAGTCGTCATGGCATTGAGGAAGCGACATGGGAGACAGAAGCCAACATGCAACAGAAACACCCCGAATTATTTCAATAATGTAAGTATTGATCTAACTTTGATACTATTACTTTTGATGCTTTCATTGATAGAATGATGGGCGATTTCGAGGGCGAAATCATTTCTTAGAGGGGGAGAAATGTAAGGCTCGAAGATTTAGTTATCATAATCAGATGGATTCGTTGATAATTAAGATGATTGTAGATGTATTTCATTGGACTAGAAAAGAAAGGGAAATGTATAATAAAGATGTGAAAGATAGTCAAAAGAATAAGTAAGGCCGAATCTATGGCGCATATGCGCGAAGGAATGCGTGCATATGCATGAGAATTCCAGTAGCATTGGCACATATGCGCGGAAAGAGTGGCGCATATGCGCGACATGTACAGCAGCCTTGGCGCATATGCGCGAGAGTAGTGGCGCATATGCGCGGAGCGTCCAGAACCATTGGCGCATATGCGCGAGTTTAGTGGCGCATATGCGCGAGTGCTAAATCTGCCGAGACAGTAGGTTCTGCGCATATGCGCGAGTAATGCCGCGCATATGCGCGAGACGTGTAGTCCAAATGGATTGCCATGTGTACGAAAACATGCAAGGTATATATACAAATTTGCCACGATTCCTTCTCAGTTTCAGTAGCAAGAATCGAGAATTTCTGAGGAAGAAAGGCTTTCAAGTTTCCTTTCACTTGTGATTGTGATTTTAGAAGATTTACTCATCCAAATTCAAATCCGACTTTGGTTTTGAGCTTCTCTCTTCATTATCTACAAAGTGATATTCGTATTGACGACCGTGACAGCGATTCTACGACGAAAGGTATAGTACATGTTTTGTTTGGGGAATCATGACTCAAATAAGATCACATTTGAGTTTCCCAACCAAAATCACATACTTGTTTTATTGTTCATACCTTGATATGATTATGATTGTTATAGATTTGTTTATAGAATTTGTATGCAGATCTTGCTATGCTTTGTTTACAGATCGTGTAGCATTGCATTATGCTTGCTTACAGATTTTGTATTCATGCATTAAGATAGGGCAGTCTGGAGATCAGGCAGACTACTAGATGTTCGGCGATATCTCAGCTTAGGGGAAGATCACCGCCCCTATTGTAGACGCGGATACAGATCAGGCCGAAGTCTAGGAATAAGACGTACAGCACCTCGATTGGTAGGGTAGGTGACAGCCAGTGACGTCTTATTCACAACGGGATCCCTAGAGTTCTAGTCGAGTCGAGTACTAGACATGATTAGATTCACATTGTATGATTTTATATGAATGACATTCATATCAGCATGTTTCATGTTTGATTGTTTATATGCATGTTACATGTTTATACTGGGATTTGTTCTCACCGGTTTTCCGGCTGTTGTTATGTCTGTATGTGTGCATAACAACAGGTGGGGCAGGATCTGGGTCGAGACAGAGATGATCGTGATAGCGTGGTGATCTCGGGCGCAGCAGAGGACTAGTGGTTCTTTTGTTAGACTTGTACTACCGTTTGTTTATAGATGGTATTGAACACTAGTTGTAAGAACAAGACTTGTACTTCATGTTTATATTGTAAGTTAAACTAAGAATTATGTTTGTTTAGTTACATTTGATTTATTGTAAAAAGCAAAAATTTGAACCACGTTTTTAATAACAATCCATTTAATCCCAAGAAAAAGAATTAGAGCCCGGGTCCCCACAACAGGTGGTATCAGAGCAGAGAGTTCCTTTAGACTGAGATAGGATAGAATGAGCGGGGTAGATCGAGTCTTCTTCCTTGCTTATGATGTGCTAGCATGATTATTGCTTTCCTATTACATGTTGTTTGTGTTTGATTTCTTTCAGCATGTGATAAACTGAATCAGAACTGATTCTAGATCAGAGGTAACTGACTAGAGGATGGTTGAGATAGTAGTATATCTTGTTTACTAATCCGTTGGGTTATTAGATATGCCTCCTAGAAGAGCAGCCGTACCTCTACGACCAGCAGCGCCAGAACAGGGGAGCACATCCGGAGATCCTATGGATGTTACGGCGACCCCTATGGAGACGTTGCTGAAGCGATTCCAATCCTTTCGACCTCCCACATTAAAAGGTACCGAGAATGCCATCGAGTGCGAAAGTTGGCTTGAGGACATTGAAATGCTATTCGACTCTTTGGAGTACAGTGACGAGAAGAGAATAAAGCTAATTGGCCATCAATTGCAAGATATAGCCAAGAATTGGTGGTTGAACATTAAGAGAGCTTTAGAGCAGCGGGGTACCGAGATTACTTGGAAGGGATTCAAGACGGAGTTCTATTTAAGGTTCTTTTCCATCTCCTACCGTAAAGACAAAGGTGCTGAATTTGCCAATTTGAGGCAAGGGCAATTAAACATTGAGGAGTACGTTGCCAAATTTTCCTCTCTGCTTTGTTTTGCACCCCATGTTTCAGGAAATGATGAGGCCATGGCAGATCATTTTATAAATGGCCTGAATCCAGATATCTTTACGTTGGTCAATACTGGGAGACCCGATAATTTCTCGGATGCATTGAATCGTGCCAAAGGAGCTGAAGCAGGATTGCTTAGGCAACGGAGTGCTCCGTATGTTGCACCGAGTCCGAGACCGCCACCACCTCCATCCCAAGTTCCTCCTCCAAGATTTGATAGTGGCGGTAGTAGCAATGGCAGAAAGGAACAGCTGAAGGCGAAGGGGAAACAGTTTAAGCGACCTGGGAGCAGTTCGTCCAGCTCCAGCGGATCAAGACAGACTGGTTTTGATCAAAGTTCAAGGACTTCAAGTGTCTACTGCAATTCTTGTGGAGGTAGGCATGCGACTGAACAGTGCCAAGGAGTTACAGGCCGATGCAACATTTGTAGGCAACCGGGGCATTTTGCCAAAGTCTGTCCCCAGAGGAGTGTACAGCAAGGCCAGAGTGGAAGAGCATCCGGTTCCGTACCTCAGTTTGAGCGGCAGGCATCATCAGTTCACTCTTTTCAGCCTCCACCAGTACAGACTCCACCCAGAGGCCGAGGTAGTCAGACGGTGACTCAACCCCCGAGGCAACAGGCTCAAGTGTTTGCATTGACAGAAGAACAAGCACAAGATGCACCAGATGATGTTATAGCAGGTAACTGCTCTCTTTATGGTTATCCTGCTTATATCTTGATAGATACAGGTGCATCGCATGCATTCATTTCGGAGCGATTTGCATTGTTGCATTCATTGCCTGTTGAGTCTTTGTTAGAAGTTGTATCTATTAATTCTCCGTTGGGAAGTGGATTGATATCTGTAACTACGGTTAGACATTGCATTCTACAGTTTGAGGGGCATGAAATTGACCTAGAGTGTACAGTGTTGGGTTTGGATGATTTTGATTGTATAGTCGGGATTGACATGCTAACAAAGTACAGAGCTACCGTGGATTGTTTCCACAAGATTGTCAGATTCAGACCCGAGATGACAGACGAGTGGAAATTCTACGGGAAGGGTTCCAGATCTCGGATTCCCTTGATTTCGGCTCTTACTATGAACAGATTATTGCAAAAAGGAGCAGATGGTTTCTTTATTTATGCTGTAGACATGCAGAAGTCGAGCCCGACAGTGGCAGATATACCATTAGTGCGGGAATTTGCTGATATTTTTCCAGACGAGATCCCAGGATTACCTCCGGTTCGTGAGGTAGACTTTAGTATTGATCTTACACCAGGTACCGTCCCTATTTCGAGAGCTCCGTATAGGATGGCACCCATCAAACTAAAAGAACTGAAAGCACAGTTAGAAGATCTTCTGGCCAAGGGATATATCAGACCTAGTGTATCTCCTTGGGGCGCTCCGGTGCTGTTTGTGCGGAAGAAAGATGGTTCGATGCGTTTGTGTATTGATTACAGGCAACTGAACAAGGAAACGATCAAGAATAAATATCCTTTGCCTAGGATCGATGACCTATTTGATCAGTTGCAGGGATCCTCTGTGTATTCTAAGATTGATTTGCGATCTGGATATCATCAGCTCCGAGTTCGAGATATAGACATATCGAAGACAGCATTTCGAACTAGGTATGGACATTACGAATTTATTGTCATGCCTTTCGGTTTAACAAATGCTCCTGCGGTATTTATGGGCTTGATGAACCAAGTGTTTCAGAGGTATTTAGATGATTTTGTGATCGTTTTCATAGATGATATTTTGGTGTATTCGAAGAACAGAAATGAGCATGCAGAGCATCTCAGAATTGTTTTGCAGACGTTGAGAAACGAGCGACTGTATGCTAAATTGTCAAAATGTGAGTTTTGGTTGAATCAAGTTGTCTTTTTGGGACACATTATATCTGGAAATGGTATTTCTGTAGATCCGAGTAAAGTTGAAGCTGTGATCAGTTGGTCAAGACCGACTTCTGTACCAGAAATACGCAGTTTCATGGGCCTAGCCGGATACTATAGAAGATTTATCAAGGATTTCTCCAGCATTGCAAAGCAAATAACTCAATTGACGCAAATGAATGCACCATTTGTTTGGTCAGAGGAGTGCGAATCTAGCTTTCTAGAGTTGAAGAAAAGGCTGACCAGTGCTCCAGTACTGACGATACCTTCAGGTACGGGGGATTTCGTTGTATATTGTGATGCTTCTCACAGAGGTTTGGGATGTGTTCTTATGCAGCGAGGTCATGTGATCGCATACGCCTCGAGACAATTGAAGCCACATGAAGTTCGATACCCCATTCACGATCTTGAATTGGTGGCTATCGTATTTGCATTAAAGATTTGGCGTCATTATCTCTACGGCGAGAAATTTGAGATCTTCTCCGATCACAAGAGCCTAAAGTACCTATTCTCTCAATCAGAACTGAACATGAGGCAGCGTAGATGGCTAGATCTTCTGAAAGATTTTGACTGTGAAATCAAATATTATCCAGGAAGTCAAATGCAGCAGCAGATGCCTTGAGTCGTAAGGTATGTTCTTTGTCCTTATCGACGATAGGTGTTAACAAGTTAGTTGAAAATTGCTGTACATCTGGATTAGAGTTTGATACAGATAGTAAGCCACTACGACTTTTTACGATCCAAGTTGAGCCCAATTTGATTATGAGGATCAAGGAAGCACAAAGAACCGATCAGAATGTGCAGAAATCAATCCAAATGGTCAGATCAGGGCATGTAACAGAATATCAGGTACGAGATCATGTGTTGTACGTGAATAACCGTCTAGTTGTGCCAGATGTTGCAGATTTGAGACAGCAGATTCTGACAGAGGCACATTGTAGTCGGTTCAGCATTCATCCGGGTGGCAGGAAGATGTACAACGACTTGAAGACACAGTTCTGGTGGAAGCAAATGAAGTCAGACATTGCCGAATTTGGGTCTAAGTGTTTGAACTGCCAACAGGTGAAAGCTGAGAGGAAGAAACCTGGTGGATTACTTCAAAGTTTAGCCATTCCAGAATGGAAATGGGATCACATTTCCATGGATTTTGTGACGAAGTTACCTACGATCATCCAAAGGCTGCGATGCGATTTGGGTTATCATTGACAGATTGACCAAATCTGCATGTTTCATCCCATACAGAATGACATATAGACAGGAACAGATGGCGGAGATTTATATTCGTGAGGTAGTCAGATTGCATGGAGTGCCGAAGTCTATCGTATCAGATCGTGATCCACGATTCACTTCACACTTCTGGCACAGTCTACAGCAGGCCTTAGGTACGACATTACACCTGAGTACTGCTTACCATCCTCAGACAGACGGACAGTCAGAGCGAACTATCCAGACTTCAGAGGATATGTTGAGAGCCGTCGTGCTAGATTTTGGCATTGGTTGGCAAGATTCCCTACCTCTTTGCGAATTCTCTTACAATAATAGCTATCAGACGAGTATCGAGATGGCACCGTTTGAAGCTTTGTATGGCAAGAAGTGCAGATCTCCGCTATACTGGGATGACGTTTCAGAGGTACCAGAACTTGGGCCAGATATGATTCGTGACATGACAGAGAAGGTGAAACTCATTCAGAAGAGGATGAAGACAGCACAAGATCGACAAGCAAAGTATGCCAATATCAGACGTAGACCATTAGTTTTTGAGGCGGGAGATAGAGTATTCTTAAAGATTTCTCCATTCAGAGGCGTTGTTCGATTTGGCAAACGCGGGAAACTATCTCCTCGATACATTGGTCCTTACGAGATTCTTGAGAAGATTGGCGATCGAGCTTATCGACTTGCACTTCCTCCTTCTCTATCTGTGATACATGATGTCTTTCATGTATCGATGTTGCGTAAGTATATGCCAGATGTTTCTCATGTCATTCAACCTGACGAAGCTGAACTTGATCAGACATTGAGCTATGTGGAACAACCGATACAGATTCTTGATCGGAAAGAAAAGAAGCCCAGAACGAAGAATATTCCACTCGTGAAAGTTCAGTGGAGTCGTCATGGCATTGAGGAAGCGACATGGGAGACAGAAGCCAACATGCGACAGAAACACCCCGAATTATTTCAATAATGTAAGTATTGATCTAACTTTGATACTATTACTTTTGATGCTTTCATTGATAGAATGATGGGCGATTTCGAGGGCGAAATCATTTCTTAGAGGGGGAGAAATGTAAGGCTCGAAGATTTAGTTATCATAATCAGATGGATTCGTTGATAATTAAGATGATTGTAGATGTATTTCATTGGACTAGAAAAGAAAGGGAAATGTATAATAAAGATGTGAAAGATAGTCAAAAGAATAAGTAAGGCCGAATCTATGGCGCATATGCGCGAAGGAATGCGTGCATATGCATGAGAATTCCAGTAGCATTGGCGCATATGCGCGGAAAGAGTGGCGCATATGCGCGACATGTACAGCAGCCTTGGCGCATATGCGCGAGAGTAGTGGCGCATATGCGCGGAGCGTCCAGAACCATTGGCGCATATGCGCGAGTTTAGTGGCGCATATGCGCGAGTGCTAAATCTGCCGAGACAGTAGGTTCGGCGCATATGCGCGAGTAATGCCGCGCATATGCGCGAGACGTGTAGTCCAAATGGATTGCCATGTGTACGAAAACATGCAAGGTATATATACAAATTTGCCACGATTCCTTCTCAGTTTCAGTAGCAAGAATCGAGAATTTCTGAGGAAGAAAGGCTTTCAAGTTTCCTTTCACTTGTAATTGTGATTTTAGAAGATTTACTCATCCAAATTCAAATCCGACTTTGGTTTTGAGCTTCTCTCTTCATTATCTACAAAGTGATATTCGTATTGACGACCGTGACAGCGATTCTACGACGAAAGGTATAGTACATGTTTTGTTTGGGGAATCATGACTCAAATAAGATCACATTTGAGTTTCCCAACCAAAATCACATACTTGTTTTATTGTTCATACCTTGATATGATTATGATTGTTATAGATTTGTTTATAGAATTTGTATGCAGATCTTGCTATGCTTTGTTTACAGATCGTGTAGCATTGCATTATGCTTGCTTACAGATTTTGTATTCATGCATTAAGATAGGGCAGTCTGGAGATCAGGCAGACTACTAGATGTTCGGCGATATCTCAGCTTAGGGGAAGATCACCGCCCCTATTGTAGACGCGGATACAGATCAGGCCGAAGTATAGGAATAAGACGTACATCACCTCGATTGGTAGGGTAGGTGACAGCCAGTGACGTCTTATTCACAACGGGATCCCTAGAGTTCTAGTCTAGTCGAGTCTAGACATGATTAGATTCACATTGTATGATTTTATATGAATGACATTCATATCAGCATGTTTCATGTTTGATTGTTTATATGCATGTTACATGTTTATACTGGGATTTGTTCTCACCGGTTTTCCGGCTGTTGTTATGTCTGTATGTGTGCATAACAACAGGTGGGGCAGGATCTGGGTCGAGACAGAGATGATCGTGATAGCGTGGTGATCTCGGGCGCAGCAGAGGACTAGTGGTTCTTTTGTTAGACTTGTACTACCAGTTTGTTTATAGATGGTATTGAACACTAGTTGTAAGAACAAGACTTGTACTTCATGTTTATATTGTAAGTTAAACTAAGAATTATGTTTGTTTAGTTACATTTGATTTATTGTAAAAAGCAAAAATTTGAACCACGTTTTTAATAACAATCCATTTAATCCCAAGAAAAAGAATTAGAGCCCGGGTCCCCACAACAGGTCGTATCAGAGCAGAGAGTTCCTTTAGACTGAGATAGGATAGAATGAGCGGGGTAGATCGAGTCTTCTTCCTTGCTTATGATGTGCTAGCATGATTATTGCTTTCCTATTACATGTTGTTTGTGTTTGATTTCTTTCAGCATGTGATAAACTGAATCAGAACTGATTCTAGATCAGAGGTAACTGACTAGAGGATGGTTGAGACAGTAGTATATCTTGTTTACTAATCCGTTGGGTTATTAGATATGCCTCCTAGAAGAGCAGCCGTACCTCTACGACCAGCAGCGCCAGAACAGGGGAGCACATCCGGAGATCCTATGGATGTTACGGCGACCCCTATGGAGACGTTGCTGAAGTGATTCCAATCCTTTCGACCTCCCAAATTAAAAGGTACCGAGAATGCCATCGAGTGCGAAAGTTGGCTTGAGGACATTGAAATGCTATTCGACTCTTTGGAGTACAGTGACGAGAAGAGAATAAAGCTAATTGGCCATCAATTGCAAGATATAGCCAAGAATTGGTGGTTGAACATTAAGAGAGCTTTAGAGCAGCGGGGTACCGAGATTACTTGGAAGGGATTCAAGACGGAGTTCTATTTAAGGTTCTTTTCCATCTCCTACCGTAAAGACAAAGGATGCTGAATATAACCCTGATATCTTTATTGTACTTCCAACCACGGAATAGTTTTCATTCAGAAGTATCTCTCGTTTACGAACTTTTGATTTCAAACGGGAATAAGCATAATGCAAGAAGTATAATATCGTAATACAACTCGAAGTAACTCTGATAGAATCAATCTCACAATATTGGTTATACAACATCCGTATATACCAATTAACAGCTCATAACAACTCAATACTATCATATCCTATCAATCTGATAATTTCAATCAGGGTTATATTCAATCTTCAACCTCAAATATCAATAGTCATCATCCGACGTTGACATATTCTGTCTATTTATTCTGAGCTGTCTTTATTCTTTTCTGAATCAGTTTCAATTTCTTTTTCATATTTCTGATCCTATTAAATCCATTCTAAGGTATCACCGAGATATAATCCCCATACGAATAAAATCTACAGTCCTCACTGTACAATGCCTTGAATGATGCGATCTCGATACTCATCTGATAAATATCATTGTACGATAATTTACAAGTGACAATAAATCGCGTCAACTGGTGCTAAAATCCAGCACTACTGTTCCTGGATATTTTCTAGTATCAGGATAGTTTTCTCCGACTATACGTCGATCTATAAACGATAAGTGAAAGATCTTGTGGTATATTCTGCCAGAAGTACAAAATCACCCGAAAATTGTGGTATGATAAAATCAACTTTGGCATTCAGTGCAATATGCCCATTTTTTTGACATACAACTCAGTCGTCTGATCATGTCTGTACATCTTCGTGTACAAAATAACATATACAGATTCGAGCCATCTGTCAATCACAATCTTATCACATCACAATCTTGAAAATATTGCGATAATTCCATCACAAAGTCCATAGAAATGTACTCCCATTTCTATTTAAGAATCAATAATTTATATAACCAATCTCCTGGTTCTTCTCATTCTCTCCTATTGATGGCCAATATAGACATCTCAGTACAAATTCTGCCACAACTAATCTTATCTGTTTCTATCAAAACTATCTTTTCGAATTATCATATATTGTCTGTCACCAGAATAAATACGGAATCGGCTACCGTGCACTTCTAACCATATATGATATTCTGATCGACACCCTGCTCTGACTATCGATATCAAACTCTGAACATTCTGGTCAACTTTTTGAACTGCTTTAATTCTGAAAATCCATTCTGATTCGGCTGGTACAATGTGAAATGTCAATGGGTTACAATCTGTCCCAATGATTCATTCAGAACAACCGAAATTTCAAATCAAATTCACAATATCAGTCATAGATAATAGCCTGATAAACTCATAGAACTGCAAATATCTGACACTAACATCAATCCCGGCCAACTGATCAGAGCCTCACTGTACTCAGCTCAACAGATATATCATCTTCAGGTGTCACATACTCTGAATATAATTCTTCTCAGGCAAGATTCACATCTCAACAGTTTCTGTATACCCCATCTCAGTTCTCAGAATATTCAACAAAATCAGTCATATTCTTTCAATATCTCAGAATATCACTGCTAACTCAAGCATAGAATCAACAAAATATGTCTGAATATAGAGTTAATCAACTCACAAACATAGCTGACACATCCCAACCATAAGCACTCAATCAGAGGTAACTCTCGGCCAGTAATCTTAAACTGATTTTTCAATCCTTTCAGTTCTATTGATGCCATTCTGTACAAAGTTCTAAGAAAAAGAAACTGTACCTGGTATCAATTTAAGGCGGACTTCAATTTCCCAGGCTGAAGGCAACTCGGAATATCATCTAAGGAGTCCCTCCACTCCCTTCGATAATCATTGAGTCATTGAGAGTATGGATATCAAATGAATTCTAAATCCAGAATCCTTACCTTATCATGTACATCCTTCGGCCATGTCAGGTCAGAATCTTACCATCTTCTGGGATCGGTCTGTAATAGCTCTATACTTGGTCAACATATCATTATTCAAAATGTAGTCACAATCAGACAATACAAGTACACATCAGCTAATTCAATTTCATTCTCATCTTACTGCAGTATACGATGTCTCATAGAATTCACTGATATAAAATGTAGTGACCCGTTCCAGAATCACCTACTAATCAAGAAACTAAGCATGCAATTAACTTAATTAATAATAATCAGAGATAACAGCGGAAAACTGTCACCAAAAGATAGTTATACAACCCAATCGAAAATCCAGAACAACTCAACTAAACTGAAATATACGGTACAACCATATCGAAACAAAAAGATACCGAAGAACTAAACCAACCAGCTACTCAACGTCCTCCTCCTCCTTCTCCTGAGCTGTCCAACCTGAGGCCTGCCCCGTGGGAATGGGGTGTCCAAGATAAACAAAACCGAGGACGTGAGCGATAAGAACTGCCCAGTACAAAAGCATGAGTATACAAACCTATATGAAATGCACATGCTATGATATGATACCAGGGTAGTCAAGAAATAGGAGTCACAAAGGATCTCAAAATGCTCAGTCTAGAGGCGCCAAGTGGATAGTGCCGCGCGGTACTCCTCTGGGTCACTGCATCCACTACAAGAACAGACGTGGACCTAAAATGTCCCGGATCACCGAAGCCCTCCGGACCCGTCGGCCACTGTGTACTCTCGGTGTCCATGCGTCCACAAGACAAGACAGGGCTGAGCGGCCCCACAAGATATAGCTTATCTCGAAAGAGATACAGCTCAACAGTAAAGGCTATCTCGAAGGAGATACGGCTCAACATGAAATGCAACATGCATCATAAAGCGTGACATAATAGCATGCATCATATGACATATATCAATGCACCACATAATCATGCAACACATATAAGGATGTATACTCGACCAGGATATCTCGGATAGTACTTTCGTACCTCTATCTCAGCAAGCCTAGCCTTACGCAACACCGCTAATCAGGTCTAGAACAAGCCTACGCATCAAAAGCATACCCAATGAACAATACTACCATGCTCGACTAGCAAAACCAGTACTACCAAAGGTTTAGGGTTTACCTTCGTCCGTCGACAGCCCTTTGATGTCGATTGCCTCGTAACTCAGGCGTCACTACGCTACTAATCCTGGCAGCTCTTGGCTAACGCTCGACCGACAAACTAACCCTAGAAACCTTCCAAACCTCTCAAAATGAGACACAACTTCAAGAATTGACAATCCAAAATGAGGAAATCCGAGCACTATTTATAGGCTATGTTCGGATCCACCGAACCCACTTCGGAACGTCCGAACTCCCACGTGTCCATCGGCTCTTGACACCTCATGATCGGATCCACCGAACCTACACTTCGGATCATCCGAACTTGCATGCAAACTGACGTGTCGATCAACTCTTGACACCTCATGATCGGATCCACCGGACCCACTTCGGATCGTCCGAACTCTTCGGTGCTACCGAACCATCTTCGGTCCGTCCGATCATGACCACGGTCAAAATTACACATTAACCTTCTTAATCACCATTAATCCTGTTAATTACTCAATTTGGAATTCGGGCTACTACATTCTATCCCCCCTTAAAAAGATTTCGTCCTCGAAATCAAGTTTATAAGATGAACAAAAACTGAAATAACAACATTGTTATTATAACTCAATTTGTTGTTGAACACAACTGATATTTGGATTACAACGGAAAAACACACACCTCCATATTACAACCGTAGTACAACTCAAAAGAGCTCTGGATGCTCCGAACGCATACGACTTTCTAACTCCCAAGTGGCTTCTTCAGTGCCTCTGCGCTGCCACTGAACTAAGACAAGAGGAATGATCTTATTCCGCAATACCTTGTCTTTGCGATCGAGAATCCGCATTGGTCGTTCCACGTAAGACAAATCCGAATTTAGTTGAACTTCAGAGGGATGCAAGATGTGAGACTCATCTGCTATGTATCGTCTCAACAAAGATACGTGGAACACATCCTGAATACTTGATAGGTACGGCTGCAATGCAAGTCTGTAAGCCAAATCTCCCACGCTTTCCAATATTTCAAATGGACCAATAAATCTCGGAGACAGCTTACCCTTGAGACCAAATCTCAAAATCCTACGAAAAGGCGAAACTCGGAGAAACACTTTCTCACCTGGCTGAAAATAAAGAGGTCGACGTTTGGTGTTCGCATAACTAGCCTGTCGATCCTGAGCGATCTTAATCCGCTTCTTGATTACTGCAACCTTATCAATAGCCTGCTGGACTAACTCCGGTCCCTCAACATGTCGTTCCCCAACTTCATCCCAAAATAATGGAGTATGACAACGTCGCCCATACAACGCCTCAAATGGTGCCATACCAATACTACGATGATAGCTGTTGTTGTACGCGAACTCAATCAAAGGCAAATGATCCTGCCAAGCGGTTCCGAAATCCATCACACAAGCTCGCATCATATCCTCAAGTGTACGGATAGTCCTCTCCGTCTGACCGTCGGTCTCTGGATGATAAGCTGTACTTAAACTTAGGGACGTACCCAATACCGCCTGGAAACTACCCCAAAATCGTGAGGTAAAACGAGGATCTCTGTCACTGACAATACTAACTGGCACCCCATGCAAACGTACAATCTCTTGAATGTACAAGCGAGCCATACGATCGAAAGTGAAATCCCGGTTATATGGCAGAAAATGAGCAGACTTGGTGAGTCGATCCACCACTACCCAAATAGCATCACTATTCCTCGAAGACAATGGTAAGTGAGTAATGAAGTCCATCGCGATATGATCCCACTTCCATTCAGGAATAGGTAAGTTCAGCAATAATCCTCCCGGTCGACGGTGCTCTGCCTTAACCTGCTGACAAACCAGACACTTGGAAACAAACTGATAAACGCTGCGTTTCATCCCTTTCCACCAAAATCGTGTCCTCAAATCTTTATACATCTTGTTGCTTCCTGGATGGACACTCAACTTGCTTCGATGTGCCTGAGATAAGATCTCTTCCCTCAAAGTATCATCCTCTGGTACCACAACCCGATTAGACAAACACAGAAGACCATTAGACTGATAATGGAAATTGCTATCTCCACCAGCCAACCGAGCTAATCTCTGAGTCTTGAGATCAGACATCTGAGCATCTCGAATCCGAGCGAACAAAGCTGGCTCAGATAAAATGGTAGCAACACGAATGCTCTCCATACCTTTCCGATGTTTGAAATTAAAACCCAACGAACAACAATCCTGGATAGTACTAATCATAGCACTGGTCTGAAGTGCAAAGACTCTCACCTTGCGACTAAGAGCATCGGCTGTGAGATTCGCAGAGCCTGGATGGTATTTGATCTCGCAGTCATAATCTTTAAGTAGATCCATCCAACGACGTTGTCTCATGTTCAACTCAGCCTGAGTGAACAGATACTTCAGACTCTTATGATCAGTAAAAATTTCAAACTTAACCCCGTACAAGTAATGACGCCAGATCTTTAGCGCAAACACAATAGCAGCTAATTCTAGATCATGAATAGGGTACTTCTCCTCGTGAGGTTTTAACTGCCTGGATGCGTAAGCGATCACATGACCATTCTGCGTCAACACACACCCTAATCCTTGAAAAGAGGCATCGGTGTAAACACTGAAACCATCAGATCCTGACGGTAATGCCAAAACAGGTGCAGAAGTCAGAAGTCGACGAAGCTCTCTGAAACTATCTTCGCACTCAGATGACCACTCAAATGGAACATCCTTCCGAGTAAGTTGCGTCAATGGTCTAGCTACCTGAGAGAAATTTACGATGAAGCGACGATAATACCCTGCCAGACCTAGAAAACTACGGATCTCAGCCACCGTCGTAGGACGTGACCAATTCAGCACTGCTTCGATCTTGCTGGGATCCACAGAAATTCCTTCCTTGGAAATCACATGACCAAGGAATACTACACGATCAATCCAGAACTCGCACTTACTCAGCTTAGCATACAATTGCTTCTCGCGAAGAATCTGCAACACAATCCTCAAGTGCTGGATATGCTCTTCCACACTGTGAGAATAAATCAAGATATCGTCGATGAAAACCACAACAAACTGATCTAGAAAATCCCGAAAGACTCGATTCATCAGATCCATGAACACCGCTGGCGCATTCGTCAATCCAAATAGCATAACTAGAAACTCGTAATGCCCATATCGAGTACGAAATGCAGTCTTGGAAAATATCATCATCTCTGACTCTCATCTGATGATAACCCGATCGCAAGTCAATCTTGGAGTAAACAGAGGTACCCTGAAGCTGATCGAACAAATCATCGATACGAGGTAATGGATACTTGTTTTTGATCGTCACACGATTCAGCTGGCGATAATCAATGCACAATCGCATAGATCCATCTTTCTTCTTGACAAACAATACTGGAGCTCCCCAAGGTGAAATTGCTGCTTCAATTCTCTCATCTCTGACGGAGCAAGACGATAGGGGGCACGAGAAATCGGTGCAGTCCCTGGCATTAACTCAATGCCAAATTCCACCTCTCTAACCGGAGGAAAACCAGGAATCTCATCTGGAAAAACATCAGAAAATTCACAAACCACTGGAATATCCTCTATACCCACACTACCTGTGGATGAATCAATCGCATAGATGAGGTAGCCTTCCCCGCCAGCCTCTAAAGCACGACAGGCTTTCAGAGCAGATACCACTGGCATCGGAGGTCGCGCTCCCTCACCATAGAAAAACCAACTAGAGCTCTCAGTCGTACGAAACTGAACAAGCTTCTGGTAACAATCCACAGTAGCTCGGTAAGTAGTCAATAGGTCTATACCTAGAATACAATCAAAATCTTCCATCTCCAGGATCATAAGATTCGCAATCAATTCGTTACCCTCAAAATCTAATGGACAACCCATCACTAGACGCTTTGCTAACACCGAATGACCCATCGGGGTAGAAACGGAAAGAATGACGTCTAGAGAAACATACGGTAACTTATGACGCTTAACAAATCGTGCAGAAATGAATGAATGTGATGCTCCGGTATCAATAAGAACAAAAGCAGGAATACCGCATAAACGAAAAGTACCTGCTATGACTCTCTCCGTTTCATCTGCAGCCTGATCCTGGTTCAGCGCAAAAACCTGACCTTGGGCACGAGGTCGAAGATTTGAACTACCCACTGCCTGACCCTGCCTCCTCTGCTGAACAGTCGTCTGAGATCCGGAACCAGATCCTGCTCCACCTCAGCAACTGAGGACAATTCTTCTTGAGATGACCCATCTCTCCGCACTGAAAACAAGCTCCCGCGGCTGATCGGCATTGCTCCGATGGATGGTTCTTCCCACAATGCACACAAGAAACCTTCTTCTTACCAAAGCGGAACACACCGCTAGACCGTGATCCAGATCCAGAAGAAGAAGAACCAGATTTCTTGAAAGACTAAGATCGAGGGCTCAAAGTACTCGGAGGTCTAGAAGAAAGAATAGCCCTACCACGCTGGAGACTGATCTCTGCCTGGCGACACCGGTTCACTAACCCATCATAAGAAGTAGGATTATCACAGACAGTGACTCGATCAAAAATCTCCTGGTTAAGACCCTGGAGGAAATGGTCATACTTGGCCTCAGAACTGCCACTGATATGAGGGGCAAAGGGTAACAACTCGAAGAACTTCTGCTGATATTCATCAACAGACATACTCCCCTGCTTAAGATTCAGGAGCTCAATCGTCTTTGCCTGGCGAAGGGCTGGAGGAAAATACAGCTGCATGAAAGCTGCACGGAAATCGGCCCAAGTCACCCTACCCTGGGACTGGACTATCGGCGCAGAAGTCGATCGCCACCACTTGCGCGCACGGCCCTCGAGCAGAAAACTAAGGGTCTGCATCCTCTGCTCCTCGGTGCACTGGAATGCACGGAAACAACTCTCCATGCGCTCTAACCAATCCTCAGCATCATCGGGAGTCTCACCGCCGACTAAAGGCTTAGGCCCCATCTGAATGAAACGGTGCAAATCAAAACGCCTAGGACCATCCCGACGATGACGATGTTCACGATGACGCCTACGATCGTCCTGGTCACCCCAACGACCTACACTTCCCTGACTACTCTCATCACCAAAGTGGTCAGCCATCGCTACAAGATAGAATGGGGAAAATGGTAAAATGGTCAACGAAAATCCCAAAACAGAATCTATATCCCAAAATCGTAAGCATGCTCTGATACCATAAATGTAGTGACCCGTTCCAGAATCACCTACTAATCAAGAAACTAAGCATGCAATAACTTAATTAATAATAATCAGAGATAACAGCGGAAAACTGTCACCAAAAGATAGTTATACAACCCAATCGAAAATCCAGAACAACTCAACTAAACTGAAATATACGGTACAACCATATCGAAACAAAAAGATACCGAAGAACTAAACCAACCAGCTACTCAACGTCCTCCTCCTCCTTCTCCTGAGCTGTCCAACCTGAGGCCTGCCCCGTGGGAATGGGGTGTCCAAGATAAACAAAACCGAGGACGTGAGCGATAAGAACGCCCAGTACAAAAGCATGAGTATACAAACCTATATGAAATGCACATGCTATGATATGATACCAGGGTAGTCAAGAAATAGAAGTCACAAAGGATCTCAAAATGCTCAGTCTAGAGGCGCCAAGTGGATAGTGCCGCGCGGTACTCCTCTGGGTCACTGCATCCACTACAAGAACAGACGTGGACCTAAAATGTCCCGGATCACCGAAGCCCTCCGGACCCGTCGGCCACTGTGTACTCTCGGTGTCCATGCGTCCACAAGACAAGACAGGGCTGAGCGGCCCCACAAGATATAGCTTATCTCGAAAGAGATACAGCTCAACAGTAAAGGCTATCTCGAAGGAGATACGGCTCAACATGAAATGCAACATGCATCATAAAGCGTGACATAATAGCATGCATCATATGACATATATCAATGCACCAGATAATCATGCAACACATATAAGGATGTATACTCGACCAGGATATCTCGGATAGTACTTTCGTACCTCTATCTCAGCAAGCCTAGCCTTACGCAACACCGCTAATCAGGTCTAGAACAAGCCTACGCATCAAAAGCATACCCAATGAACAATACTACCATGCTCGACTAGCAAAACCAGTACTACCAAAGGTTTAGGGTTTACCTTCGTCCGTCGACAGCCCTTTGATGTCGATTGCCTCGTAACTCAGGCGTCACTACGCTACTAATCCTGGCAGCTCTTGGCTAACGCTCGACCGACAAACTAACCCTAGAAACCTTCCAAACCTCTCAAAATGAGACACAACTTCAAGAATTGACAATCCAAAATGAGGAAATCCGAGCACTATTTATAGGCTATGTTCGGATCCACCGAACCCACTTCGGAACGTCCGAACTCCCACGTGTCCATCGGCTCTTGACACCTCATGATCGGATCCACCGAACCTACACTTCGGATCATCCGAACTTGCATGCAAACTGACGTGTCGATCAACTCTTGACACCTCATGATCGGATCCACCGGACCCACTTCGGATCGTCCGAACTCTTCGGTGCTACCGAACCATCTTCGGTCCGTCCGATCATGACCACGGTCAAAATTACACATTAACCTTCTTAATCACCATTAATCCGTTAATTACTCAATTTGGAATTCGGGCTACTACATAAAAACTCTTCCCAAAAAGTTAAAGAGATAACAACTACCGCAGATACATACTCAACAGATAGAGCGTACACCAATGCAATTCATTCAGAAATCAGGGGTAGGATGTATAAGTATATCTTAATACATACACATAATAATCATAAAAGAACAGATACCTGTCACTACATCATCAAGTACATCCAGGATATGTTCCTCTGTCACCACCACCATATGCTTCTGCTCCCGGGAATCTTCGGGAACCTCTCTGTGGACATACTCTAGCAAAATGTCTGGATCGTTTGCAGATATGGCAACTACCAAATACTCCTTGGCATTGCTCAGTGGGATGTCTCCCTCCGCAAGTGGCATTTAACTTGTTAATTAATTAAAAATAAAAATTTATAAAATAAGTTTCCATAAAATAATATTGTTGATCTTTTAAAAATCATTGTTTGCCCAAAACCGGCTTCCCGGGAAAAATCGAGCTCGACTCGTAGAATAATTCGAACTCCAACATTTTTAGAAAAATTAAATCATTTTTAATCATATTAGAAAGTCTTGTCATTAATTAATTAAAAATACATATCCTTGTCTTGGTCGTCCCCGGTCTCCTTCCCCCTACCTATTACCGAATATTCGTGCAAAATCTTTAATTTCATGTAAACATGTCATTTAATCATTTAATCATGTAATTATACCTTTAATCATATAGTAAACATCATGCTAGAATTTAAAAGCAATTAAATAAAACAATTAAGCAATTAAAATATTTTTGCATGCATGTGGTTTACGTGGACTGATTTTTCGGACGTTACAGTCTCCCTCCGCAAGTGCTGCAATAAACTCTAGTATAACTGATATGAATCTGGCTAGGCACCGTTTGCAAATGTTTGGGGGAAGATTTAAGATGTGTTGTTGCTTCGGACCTTCAAGCTCAATAATGATGAGTCAAGCATATCCAAGCAAGTGGTGGAATGCAACAAATAATATAATGAAGGAGTACCGAACAATCAAGCATATGAGTAAAAAATTGCCCGAGAGAAGCAGTGCAGCAGCACGCGCTAGCGCAGATGTGCAGAAGCAGCAGCATGCGCTAGCGCAGAGGAGCAGAACTGTGCACGCGCCCGCGCTAGCGCAGGCCAGCAGAGCTGCGTGCGCGCGCGCGGCCGCGCCGGAAGTGGCGCCGCCGCGCGCCGGGTGCTGCAGAAGTTCAGTAACTCGCGCGCCATCGCGCGAGAAGTCACGCCACCGCGTGCCCTCCGTGTAAGACTTGCTAGACAACTTTATTTAATGTTTCTACACTACTTTTCTTGTATTTTATTGCTTATATAATGTATTGTAATAGACATGAACAAAACCAATTCAGATGAAAACAAATTCTTGAGATTTCTCTCAAATTTTCAAAGCTTTTAGCTTTGTTCTTCACAAGAAGAAAACCAAATCAAACTTATCAAAGATTTTCATCTTTGTGGCGCTTGTCGATTGTTTTTCTCTCGGATTGTCAAAACAAGATCTTTGAAGGTTCGTTTGAAATTCAATTATTTTATCGTTGATATTTGTTGCTGAGTTTTAATAACTTAGAGGTGAATATCACAAACCGTTACTTGTTTTAAAAGATCGGGACAACAAATCGATCCTTGTTTGTTATTGTAATGCCGAAAATTAATCACTGTGCATTAACGATTATTGACTTATAATTTAACGTGATTATAAAAAGGCCACTGAGACACGATTTAAGATAATGTGCGGCCATTTATTCTGAATTTCAGAATGTGTTGCCGAAGCAACACCGCACCCGCGCTCAGGAAGACACCGCACCCGCGGTGCATGGACAGAAAGTTGGGGCAAATTCCAGTAGCCTCACCGCACCCGCGGTAAGAAACACGACCGCACCTGCAGTGCAGGACCGCACCCGCTGGTCATGGAATTTCATAAAATGAAAATGCTGCCGAAGCTTGACCGCACCCGCGGTCTAGCAGTTACCGCACCCGCGGTGCTACGTGTTTTGCGAAAATGGTGCCACCTCGTCGAATTCATGCATGGCTATATATATAATGATTCTTTCGAAATAATCAGCCAAAAATCGAGAAAAGGTCTGAGGGAATTTGCTGAGAAATCCGTCCTTCTGATTTTGAATCCGATTGCGGTATTGAGTTCCTATCGACGTAGGCTACAACTGGACGTAAGTTTTACAACGTTTTGACATGTTTTAGAATTATGATATTGTCAGAATTGAATGGAACTCATATATGTTGTTCTTGACATGTTAGACATCGTAGAATCGAAGTCAGATTGAGAAACGGACTGATTATGGAATTGTTATGAATTTTTAGGGTATATTGATTTATACCAGACATATTTGAATTGTGATTGGATTACGAATTGTATTGGATATGGGTTATGGATTGTAACTGTGATCTGAGGATATGGTATTGACGGGGATATTGAAATTGTACCGTTATGCCGTTGATTTTGAATTAAATCCAGATTGATCAGATTGTTATTAATTTGAAAGTTATATTGACATAAGATTATTGATATTGTCATTACCAGACAGACTGTGAATTCAGGACTTCGAGTGAGCCAGAAACCGACGAAAGAAAGGTATAAGTCAATGTGGTATTGGGAGATTGACTTGAGTCAGTTTAGACTTGAGTTTCCCTAAATCACATACTTTACTTTATTGCATTGATATTTGCATTGATTTGACTGATGTACTTGTTTCTTGAATTATAGATAGCAGGTATCAGACGAGTAATCTTGTGACAGACGTGCCTGATAGTGGTGGAATCGCCACGGGAACATTGCACGATGTCTCAAGATGGAATATTAGCGATAGAGCTACAGTCCATGACGGTTAGGTCAGGACACTGGATGTTGGTTATATCGAGTAAATAGGATTGGAATTCTTCAATTACGGAATTCGATATAGGAACACCATATTTGGTTATATCGAGTAATAGGATCAGAGTTCCTTCTATTACGGAATTCGATATAGGAATAACACATCTGGAAACCGGGATCCCTAGACTAGGATTGAGTCTAGTCTGAGACGTGGAGTCACGTATATGTTTGACAGTTTTATTATTGATGATGTTTCAGATTTTGATACATATATCTGTTACCTGATTACATGCTTTATATTGTTTATATGATTGCATGTTTCGTTGATTTATACTGGGATTTATTCTCACCGGAGTTATCCGACTGTTGTCTTGTCTGTATGTGTACATGACAACAGGTGGGACAGGATCAGGGTCCAGGAGATGAGGAAAGATCGTGATTAGAGTGGAGGCTCCGGACTTGGATTAGAGATAGGGTTGGAATACTTGACATTAGTTGTTAAACCTTAGTTTAGTTGAATGCATGCAGTACAGGACTTATATTGTATTTTATACTGATATATATATGAGTTTTATTTCACTATGTTCCGCATTTTTAAAAAAAAAATTTAGACCCTGTTTTATAATTGATTAATTAGTCCCAATGATGATTAAGAACTTGATTAGCGTCCGGGTCCCCACAACAGATGGTATCAGAGCGATAGATCCTTTAGATTGGGATAGAAGAGGCTAGTGAGCGGGGTAGAACGTGTTTTCTTTCCTGCTTTTGATTGCTAGCATGATTTACTGCTTTATAGTACATGTTTATCTGTGTATCTGACTTGATTTGAAAACATGTATCATCGAGAACAAATCAGAGCCGATTCTGGATCAGCAGTAAGATGATCGGAGGAGGACTGAAATAGAATTCTGGTTTGAGGTTACTAATCCTTTTGATTTCAGATATGCCTCCGAGAAGAATGCCAGAACAGGGGAGTACCTCGAATCCTCCCACGGATGTGACCCCTACACCAATGGAGAAATTATTGAAAAGATTTCAATCTTTCCGCCCACCGACTTTGAAAGGTACGGAGAATTCCGTGGAATGTGAAAGTTGGTTGGACGATATTGAAGTGATGTTCGAATCTTTAGAATATACTGAGGAAAAGAGTGTGAAACTGATCGGACACCAGTTGCACGATGTTGCTAAACACTGGTGGATTATGACGAAACGGGCATTGGAACAACGAGGTACGGCCATTACCTGGAATGTGTTTAAGTCTGAATTTTATATACGGTTCTTTCCAGTATCTTATAGGAAGGACAAGGGAGCCGAGTTCGCGAACTTGAGACAGGGCCAGTTAAACATTGAAGACTATGTGGCCAAGTTCTCCACACTGTTGAGATTGCTCCCTATGTAACTGAGCATGATGAGGCCGTTGCGGACCAGTTTATAAATGGTCTGAATCCTGAAATCTTTACCTTGGTGAATACTGGGAGGCCAAACAATTTCACCGATGCCTTGAACAGAGCCAAGGGAGCCGAAGCAGGACTGATGAGATAGAGAGAGGCTTCTTTTGTGCTTCCAGTACCGGGACAACAACAACCACCTCCTCGATTTGAAGGTGGCAGTAGCAGTAGCAGGAAGAGGGATTTCTTGAAGGCTAGAGGGAAGCAATTCAAGAAATCTGGAACTAGCTCGTCTAGTTCGAGTGGCTCTAGACAGACCGGTCAGGGCCAGAGTTATACAGGACCGTACTGTGGTACTTGCGGAGGGAGGCATTCCACAGATCAGTGCCAAGGAGTGGTTGGCAGCTGTCGTATTTGTAGACAGCAAGGAACCTTTGCTCGAGTGTGTCCCCAGAGGAGTGCCCAGGGATCACAAGCAGCTGAGTCATCGTGATCAGTGGCTCAGGCAGGTAGACGACCATTTGTCGTTCATACTTTTCAGCCAGCACCGTCTACTCAGTCACAGCAGAGGCCAGGAGGGGGCCAGACAGTGAGCCAGCCTCCGAGACAGCATGCCCGATTGTTTGCTTTGACTGAGGAGCAGGCACAGGATGCACCTGATGAGGTTGTAGCAGGTAACTGTGTTATTTTTGGTTATCCTGCATATGTACTGATTGATACTGGTGCATCTCATACCTTAATTTCTGAGAGATTTGCATTGAGTCATGCATTGCCTATTGAGTCATTGTCTGCAGTAGTGTCTGTCACGTCTCTGTTAGGAACAGGTTTGATATCGGTGAAATATGTTAAATCGTGTATACTGCAGTACGATGGTCATACGATCGAGTTAGACTGTATTGTGCTTGGTTTATCTGATTTTGATTGTATTGTCGGTATCGATATGTTGACCAAGTACCGAGCTACAGTCGATTGCTTCCACAAGATAGTTCGATTCAGACCTGAGATGGCTGAGGAGTGGAAATTTTATGGTAAGGGTTCTCGTGCTAGAATTCCTTTGATATCTGCAATGAATATGATTCGATTATTGAAGAAGGGAGCGGATGGATTCCTGGTATATTCAATTGATTTACTTAAATCGAACCCATCATTGGCGGATTTGCCAGTGGTGTGTGAGTTTGCTGATGTCTTTCCAGATGAGATTCTTGGACTGCCTCCGATTCGAGAGATATACTTCAGCATTGAGTTAATGCCAGGAACAGTTCTGATTTCTAGGGCTCCATACAAGATGGCACCGATCGAGTTGAAAGAGTTGAAAGAACAGTTGGAGGATTTACTGGCCAAGGGGTATATCATGAAAGGGGATCGGTTACGGTGACCGGAAGCGCAACGGAAGTTCAAAATCAAAATTTTGTATCAAATTTCGGCCACCCCATGATTTGTGTAGCAAATACAATAAAACAAAAAAATGAAATTCATAGTGTGTTTAGAAATGTACCTATCAATCTTAAAAGATTGATGATGGCTCCAACTTAGTTGATATACAACTAAACTCTTCAATGGCAAGACAATCTTCAAGCTTCCTTTGAGCCCACCTTGCTCAAATATTAAGCCCACCACCAACTAGCTCGAACCACTCTAATTTTGCACTAGAAAAATTAGAGCATTTTTACAATGTCTTTGAATTAAATATCCATGGCAAATAGGGATACATCTCATGGGGTGGGAACGGGCCATAAACCAAGCCCACTTTAAATTTGATAATTATTACAATCATTCAACATAAAATATCATAGCATACACCTAGCAAATTGGGCTTGGGCTTTTGATCATCCTTCATGCATAATATCACATATCATACACCATCAATTAATTATCACAATAATTAATTGATCCAATATTATATATCTTGATCCAATCACTAACCGCCACAATTATAAACTAAATTAACAAAGTATACAAACACCTTTGTCTACTTTCCAATTAATTTATTTATAACCGAATTACTTATAAATCACAATTTACTACAAATAATTAAAGTCCAACGTCAATTATTTATTTTATGAGAAAAATTTGCAACTTTTGTAATTTTAAACTTAAGCCCAAAAACTTATTTTTCACCAAAAACATTTTGGCCCATTTAAAATTCACAAATATGTTAGCCATCCAATGGCCCAACAACTCAAGGCCCATGACACTTTGATAATCCAAAACACTTTTGGAAACCCTAGTCGTCATCGCCGTCGCCGGAGCTCCGTCGCCGGATTCTGGCATAATTTTTTTTTTTTTATTAAATTGATGGGGCTGTTCGGGCAGCCCCTCGGGCTGCCCTAGCTGCCCGAAATGGGCAGCCCGGGCTACCCGAAACGGGCATCAACATGCTGCCCGAAATATGCTCCATCAAACCTTGAATTTTGTTGCAAAATTTCATCCTCATGCGGTTAGAAATCGATCTCAATATAATATCTTGTTAATGCTACACAAAAACGTAACCATAGCTCTGATACCACTTGAAAGGGGATCGGTTACGGTGACAGGAAGCGCAACGGAAGTTCAAAAATCAAAATTTTGAATCAAAATTTCGGCCACCCCATGATTTGTGTAGCAAATACAATAAAACACAAAAATGACATTCATAGTGTGTTTAGAAATGTACCTATCAATCTTAAAAGATTGATGATGGCTCCAACTTAGTTGATATACAACTAAGCTCTTCAATGGCAAGACAATCTTCAAGCTTCCTTTGAGCCCACATTGCTCAAATATTAAGCCCACCACCAACTAGCTAGATCCACTCTAATTTTGCACTAGAAAAATTAGAGCATTTTCCTTTGAGAAGTGTATTGTTTCTCCAACAATTGAAGAACAAAAATTGAGAGAAAAATGAGGGAGAGAAAGAGAGAATTTCGGCCATGGGAGGTTGGAATGGAGGGAAGGGAGACTTGTCTTGGTCTTGCAAAAAGTAGAGACAAAAGTAGCATGCCATGCCTTGATATTTGAAAAAGTTGTCTCCAACCCTTCACCTCCCATGCATGCATATATTATATGGTTTTTAACAAATTAAAAAACCATGGACTAAATTTAATTATTTCAAACATATTTGAGACTAATTAAACATTACTTGAATTTACTCAAGTCCCACTAGTTAAATAATTAATTTAATTATTTGGACTCTACTAGGTCAACTAGTGTTTAATTAATTCAACACTTGAATTAATTTAATTTAGTCCATAATAATTTTTATGAAAATCACAATTTTCAAATACATTATTCACTTGGCCAACTTTTAATCTAGGAGCACTTCCATAAATTAAAATTTACATTTCTCTCATAGAAGTCATACTTCTATTTTTCCTTACACTTATAAACTCATTTATAAGTCGTTCAACACATTGAACTAGTTTCTCCTTTATAGAAGTCATACTTCTAATTTTCCTTACGCTTATAAACTCCTTTATAAGCCGTTCAACACATTGAACTATTTTTACTTTTCAACGGGATCTAGAAAGCCAGCACTTGTGTGGCCCTCAATGGTTCATTGATATAACTAGCTGTGGGTTCACATCTCCATGTGATTCGGACTAAACATGTCCTTATATGAGCATACCCCAATTGCTCCATTCTTACTTATCAACCCCTTGATAACAAGAACGTCAGAACTCAAGTCTGATAGTACCCAACCAACCATGTTAAACGCCTAGCAACATCGCTTACATGATTCCCTAGGTATCAAATGATAGTGCCTACAAGAACCATTCAATTATGGTTAGCGTACAGTACGGTCCCTTCAACTCATATATCCCGATCGATTCAACAACCATTGGTTTATCGAGAGTTTTCAATGAATCGATACTATGTGTCATGTCGTAGTTGCATCGATGGTGTAATCTATGAAACCTCTTTCATAATTACAACCATACTCTGGCCAGAGATTTCAACCTACATACACATGATAACACATAGGATATCCATACCCGAAGGTAAGCGGTGAATCCCCGACTACAATGCATCGACTCCTATGTGTTTCGACATGACACCCAACCTTGCCACCTGATGACCCCATGAGAGTCGGTAAACAAGTCAAAGTGTAATTCTAGCACATAGAGTCTCAATGTTGTCCCGGGTAATAAGGACTAATGGTGTACAACCATAAACTAGGACGTTTCCACTCGATAAGTGAGAACCACTTGGAAAGTCCTTTAATGGAGGGTTGTTCAGTGCACTCTACCAGGAGCACCTATCTGCATGCTCGGACATCACAATGTCCCTACCAATGAAACATGGTACTCACATCGCAGATACTAGTCTCTAACTCGAGCGGCCTATATCCTTCTTAGTGGCGGCTGAATCGACTAGGAACCGTTTAGAATATACAGTATTACAAGTATGAGTTTCATGATACTCATCATATGAGCATCTCATATTCTTTCTACTATTTGTATATTCAAGGACTTTATCTATGCAACTAGCATGGGTATACAGATAAAGATGTGCCAAAATAATAATTTCAAATATTACTAAAATAAAGATTGCTTAAACATAGAGTTTCATTGTGAACACTCGGCCAACACATGGCTCGACGGGCACATACTCTAACATATCAGACCAAGTGTATCTCTTTGGTGTGCTCCAGTACTGTTCGTGAGGAAGAAAGACGGGTCGATGAGACTTTGTATCGACTATAGGCAACTGAACAAGGCAACGGTAAAGAATAAATATCTATTGCCTTTGTATTGATGATATGTTTGATCAGTTGCAGGGTTCATCTGTATATTCCAAGATCGATCTGAGATCTGGATACCATCAACTGAAAGTCAGGGATTCTGATATCTCAAAGACAGCATTCAGAACCAGGTATGGACACTATGAATTTATTGTCATGCCATTTGGTTTGACGAATGCACCGGCGGTATTTATGGGATTGATGAACCGCGTCTTTCAGAAATATTTGGATGATTTTTTTATCATATTCATTGATGATATATTGATTTATTCAAAGAATATGATTGAGCATGCTAATCATCTGAGAACTGTGTTGAGAATTTTGAGGACGGAGAAATTATATGCTAAACTGTCGAAATGCGAGTTCTGGTTGAAACAGGTAGTATTTCTGGGACATATTATATCCGGAGATGGGATATCAGTTGATCCCAGTAAGGTCGAAGCCGTGATTAGTTGGCCGAGATCTACATCTGTGCCGGAGATTCGCAGTTTTATGGGTTTGGCAGGATATTATCGCCGATTCATTAAAGATTTTTCGAGTATTGCCAAACCGATTACGCAGTTAACTCAGATACTGGTGACTTTGTTGTTTATTGTAATGCATCTCACCGAGGATTGGATTGTGTTTTGATGCAGCGGGGACATGTGATTGCTTATGCCTCGAGACAGCTGAAACCCCATGAATCTCGTTACCCAATTCATGATCTTGAATTGGCAGCCATAGTCTTTACACTGAAGATATGGCGACACTATTTGTACGGTGAGAAATTCGAGATTTATTCTGATCACAAAAGCTTGAAATATCTGTTTTCACAATCAGAGTTGAACACTACAAGAAAATAGACCTATAGTGACGGGAAATATCATCATTAAATATTCAAAACCCGTAGTTAAATACTTTTAATGACGGGATATTTCCCGTCATGGACCGTCGTTATTGCCCTCCTAGGTAAAAGTAATTAATGATGGGAATGACATCCCGTCATTATTGTTTTAGCATATTTAGTGACGGGATTTTACCGTCGTTAAAACTAATTTAAATGACAAAAAATGTTGTCATTATAATACCATTTGCCTCTCATTAAATAGTTTTTTAATACAATATACCTCTTCATTATATCATCATTTACCTCTCGCTAAAAATCGATTTAACAATAAAATTATCCCTCATTAAATTATTAATTACCCTCATAAAAAAATATTTTTAATTATGATGAAATTTATAAAAAAAAAATTATATTAATTTGTCATTATATCAAAAGATGACATTACTAATAAAATTTGAATTCTAGAACAAATAATTTTTTTGAACAAAATATTTTATAAAAACAACTACATCAGCATCTATTCATATATTCAAAATATACAAACTATCAAGTAATAATTTTCTAATCTATCAATGCTTGAATTCTTCTTTGAAGCACCATCCGATTAAGGCAACCTATTAAGTCCCGTCAGTGTGACATCTGTAAAATATAAATAGGAAAAGTCAATTAAAATAAAGATGTACTCAAATGATCAAATACCCAGATCCACTTTATGCAACATAAAAAATCTCACAAAGACAAGAAGTCGCAAAATCACCAACGATATAGGGAAAACTTAAGGCTTCAAATCCTCACTCAATACACTCTAAACAACCAAGAAAAACGAAGCCCAAAAGCTCACCTAAAATGAAGAAGAAGTAGGGCACACAGGGTCGCAAATTGCACAATAAATCCAACAATAATCTATTTTCCAAACTAAACTCGATATTCGACTATAACATTCAAAAATATCCAACAAGTCATTTAAAGTTCCAACTTTTCAAATCAACCAATTTATGAAATAGTTCATGGATAGACCTGGCACATTGAATGCAACTTCCTCGATGGTCTGTGCTTCTTCCATTCTATTCTTGGTGTGGCTCATTGCTGTTTCACCGAACCTGAAGAGAGTAACCACGGATCGACCAGAATGAGCAATCATGATTCCCTCAATGGGTCTGTAGTCATCAAGAAACGAATTGATAGTAGTCTCCCAATACACAACATCTCCTCCATTCGATTGGATACAGGTCAAATGGGAGTCTTCTAAATGCACAAGCAGACCTGTCTTCTGGCTGAAGTAGCTGAATAAAACATGGCTAATGATCTCTGCAGGTCCTTCGCTCCTAGCTTTCAATGTATGAGGATCAGCACCGAGTTTGAGAATGAAGCATCCTCTCCACCAATTTTCTTCTCTCCTGTGCACCTCGCAGTAGTAAACATGTTCGCTGTAGTCCTTGGATCAAGACCCTATGAGTAGAGAGCCATGAACCTCATTTAAGTCTGGTCGGTTTTTAAAGTTTAAAATTATTTATACTGCCACCTCCCATAAGCACCAGCTTTTGGGACAACTGATTTTTAACACATGCCACAAGCAATGCTCAAGTCTAGAAGTCAAAATCAACACACGCTTTACAGCGTGATGATTGTAGTTTCACAAGTAGTCCATCATCAACAATAAAAAACCTTACCTGAAGGGCGCGACGAAGGGGTCTAACAGGTCCTTTAGCAGCATGTGCACCAAGCCAAGGAGTATGCCGCCACACTAGCTTCTTATTGCAGCCAACATGAACCTTGCTGCCTCCCAGTGCAAGCTCAACATACCACATGTCGGGATTCATCTGCCAGAGCACGAATCCACCCGTCTCTGCTGCTTTCGCGGAGTTTCTTGCTCTTGATAACCTTTGTTGTTGTCTCTATATCAGATGATAGCATTTTGACCTTACCCATTGCATAAGCATTCTGTTTCGTGTTTTGAAGCTTCTGCCCTCCAGTTGCGGCTAGATATTGCTGCAATATGTACTGGGCAGAAGACGTTTCCCGGATGGCATTTCCACGGAAATTATTATCCATGTCAAGAACATTTAAACAGTAAAAGGTGACAAGAATCCCAACAAAGACCACCGTGAGTAGTACAACCTATTTATCATACTTTATTTCAGTAGAATTGAGGAATAACGAACACATTAAACAAAATAGCAAACAGTAAAAGGTCTTCATCCTCGTTGCATACTAGTATACTCTGAAGATTTCCATATTTATGGGCATTTCCAGCCAGGTCCTAACAGGTAACTCTTGTAAATACACTAGAACAATCAAAACATAAAAATCCACCAATCTTATAGTATGATCTCAACGAAAAGGAATTTCAAGCAAGCTTGTAAATAGTTTAATAACTCCAAATCTCTCTTTCTCTTGAATATATCTAAATTATATGCAGAAAGAAACAAGCAGAACAAGACAAAGCATCTTGTAGCCAAAAACAGCCATAAAAAACTTGCAAGAAAAGAATTTTTTAGTCCATGAGGCACAAAAAACAATTCTTGTCCAACCCAACCATTTCACAGTCTGTAGTAGCCCGAATTCCAAATTGGGTAATTAACGGATTAATGGTGATTAAGAAGGTTTAATGTGTAATTTTGACCATGGTCATGATCGGACGGACCGAAGATGGTTCGGTAGCACCGAAGTGTTCGGACGATCCGAAGTGGGTTCGGTGGATCCGATCATGAGGTGTCAAGAGCCGATGGACACGTGGGAGTTCGGACGTTCCGAAGTGTAGGTTCGGTGGATCCGATCGTGAGGTGTCAAGAGCTGATGGACACGTAGGGGTTCGGACGTTCCGAAGTGGGTTCGGTGGATCCGAACATAGCCTATAAATAGTGCTCGGAATTCCTCATTTTGGATGGCAAGTTCTTGAAGTTGTGTCTCATTTTGAGAGGTTTGGAAGGTTTCTAGGGTTAGTTGTCGGTCGAGCGATAGCCAAGAGCTGCCAGGATTGGTAGTGTAGCGACGCCTGAGTTACGAGGCAATCGACATCAAAGGGCTGTCGACGGACGAAGGTAAACCCTAAACCTTTGGTAGTACTGGTTTTGCTAGTCGAGCATGGTAGTATTGTTCATTGGGTATGCTTTTGATGCGTAGGCTTGTTCTAGACCTGATTAGCGGTGTTGCGTAAGGCTAGGCTTGCTGTGATAGAGGTACGAAAGTACTATCCGAGATATCCTGGTTGAGTATACATTCTTATATGTGTTGCATGATTATGTGGTGCATTGATATATGTCATATGATGCATGCTATTATGTCACGTTTATTACTGCATGTTGCATTTCATGTTGAGCCGTATCTCCTTCGAGATAGCCTTTACTGTTGAGCTGTATCTCTTTCGAGATAAGCTATATCTTGCGGGGCCGCTCAGCCCTATCTTGTCTTGTGGACGCATGGACACCGAGAGTACACAGTGGCCGACGGGTCGGGAGGGCTTCGGTGATCCGGGACATTTTAGGTCCACGTCTGTTCTTGTAGTGGATGCAGTGACCCAGAGGAGTACCGCGCGGCACTATCCACTTGGCGCCTCTAGACTGAGCATTTTGAGATCCTTTGTTACTCCTGTTTCTTGACTACCCTGGTATCATATCATAGCATGTGCATTTCATATAGGTTTGTATACTCATGCTTTTGTACTGGGCGTTCTTATCGCTCACGTCCTCGGTTTTTGTTTATCTTGGACACCCCATTCCCACGGGGCAGGCCTCAGGTTGGACAGCTCAGGAGGAGGAGGAGGAGGACGTTGAGTAGCTGGTTGGTTTAGTTCTTCGGTATCTTTTTGTTTCGATATGGTTGTACCGTATATTTCAGTTTAGTTGAGTTGTTCTGGATTTTCTATTGGGTTGTATAACTACCGTTTGGTGTCAGTTTTCCGCTGTTATCTCTGATTATTATTAATTAAGTTAATTGCATGCTTAGTTCTTCATTAGTAGGTGATTCTGGAACGGGTCACTACATTTATGGTATCAGAGCATGCTTACGATTTTGGGATATAGATTCTGTTTTGGGATTTTCGTTGACCATTTTACCATTTTCCCCATTCTATCTTGTAGCGATGGCTGACCACTTTGGTGATGAGAGTAGTCAGGGAAGTGTAGGTCGTTGGGGTGACCAGGACGATCGTAAGCGTCATAAGTTACCGTATGTTTCTCTAGACGTCATTCTTTCCGTTTCTACCCCGATGGGTCATTCGGTGTTAGCAAAGCGTCTAGTGATGGGTTGTCCCTTAAATTTTGAGGGTAACGAATTGATTGCGAATCTTATGATCTTGGAGATGGAAGATTTTGATTGTATTCTAGGTATAGACCTATTGACTACCTACCGAGCTACCGTGGATTGTTACCAGAAGCTTGTTCAGTTTCGTACGACTGAGAGCTCTAGTTGGTTTTTCTATGGTGAGGGAGCGCGACCTCCGATGCCAGTGGTATCTGCTCTGAAAGCCTGTCGTGCTTTAGAGGCGGGCGGGGAAGGCTACCTCATCTATGCGATTGATTCGTCCACAGGTAGTGTTGGTATAGATGATATTCCAGTGGTTTGTGAATTTCCTGATGTTTTCCCAGATGAGATTCCTGGTTTTCCTCCGGTTAGAGAGGTGGAATTTGGCATTGAGTTAATGCCAGGGACTGCACCGATTTCTCGTGCCCCCTATCGTCTTGCTCCATCAAAGATGAGAGAATTGAAGCAGCAATTACAGGATCTTCTTGATAAAGGTTATATTCGCCCGAGTGTTTCACCTTGGGGAACCCCAGTCTTGTTTGTCAAGAAGAAAGATGGATCTATGCGATTGTGCATTGATTATCACCAGCTGAATCGTGTGACGATCAAAAACAAGTATCCATTACCTCGTATCGATGATTTGTTCGATCAGCTTCAGGGTACCTCTGTTTACTCCAAGATTGACTTGCGATCGGGTTATCATCAGATGAGAGTTAGGGATGATGATATTTCCAAGACTGCATTTCGTACTCGATATGGGCATTACGAGTTTCTAGTCATGCCATTTGGATTGACGAATGCGCCAGCGGTGTTCATGGATCTAATGAATCGAGTCTTTCGGGATTTTCTAGATCAGTTGTGTTCAACAACAATTGAGATGTAATAACGATGTTGTTATTTCGTTTTGTTCATCCTCTAAGCCTGATTTCGAGGACGAAATCTTTTAAGGGGGGGAGAATGTAGTAGCCCGAATTCCAAATTGGGTAATTAACGGATTAATGGTGATTAAGAAGGTTTAATGTGTAATTTTGACCATGGTCATGATCGGACGGACCGAAGATGGTTCGGTAGCACCGAAGTGTTCGGACGATCCGAAGTGGGTTCGGTGGATCCGATCATGAGGTGTCAAGAGCCGATGGACACGTGGGAGTTCGGACGTTCCGAAGTGTAGGTTCGGTGGATCCGATCGTGAGGTGTCAAGAGCTGATGGACACGTAGGAGTTCGGACGTTCCGAAGTGGGTTCGGTGGATCCGAACATAGCCTATAAATAGTGCTCGGAATTCCTCATTTTGGATGGCAAGTTCTTGAAGTTGTGTCTCATTTTGAGAGGTTTGGAAGGTTTCTAGGGTTAGTTGTCGGTCGAGCGATAGCCAAGAGCTGCCAGGATTGGTAGTGTAGCGACGCCTGAGTTACGAGGCAATCGACATCAAAGGGCTGTCGACGGACGAAGGTAAACCCTAAACCTTTGGTAGTACTGGTTTTGCTAGTCGAGCATGGTAGTATTGTTCATTGGGTATGCTTTTGATGCGTAGGCTTGTTCTAGACCTGATTAGCGGTGTTGCGTAAGGCTAGGCTTGCTGTGATAGAGGTACGAAAGTACTATCCGAGATATCCTGGTTGAGTATACATTCTTATATGTGTTGCATGATTATGTGGTGCATTGATATATGTCATATGATGCATGCTATTATGTCACGTTTATTACTGCATGTTGCATTTCATGTTGAGCCGTATCTCCTTCGAGATAGCCTTTACTGTTGAGCTGTATCTCTTTCGAGATAAGCTATATCTTGCGGGGCCGCTCAGCCCTATCTTGTCTTGTGGACGCATGGACACCGAGAGTACACAGTGGCCGACGGGTCGGGAGGGCTTCGGTGATCCGGGACATTTTAGGTCCACGTCTGTTCTTGTAGTGGATGCAGTGACCCAGAGGAGTACCGCGCGGCACTATCCACTTGGCGCCTCTAGACTGAGCATTTTGAGATCCTTTGTTACTCCTGTTTCTTGACTACCCTGGTATCATATCATAGCATGTGCATTTCATATAGGTTTGTATACTCATGCTTTTGTACTGGGCGTTCTTATCGCTCACGTCCTCTGTTTTTGTTTATCTTGGACACCCCATTCCCACGGGGCAGGCCTCAGGTTGGACAGCTCAGGAGGAGGAGGAGGAGGACGTTGAGTAGCTGGTTGGTTTAGTTCTTCGGTATCTTTTTGTTTCGATATGGTTGTACCGTATATTTCAGTTTAGTTGAGTTGTTCTGGATTTTCTATTGGGTTGTATAACTACCGTTTGGTGTCAGTTTTCCGCTGTTATCTCTGATTATTATTAATTAAGTTAATTGCATGCTTAGTTCTTCATTAGTAGGTGATTCTGGAACGGGTCACTACACAGTCGGTACAAGTTTAATATAGAAACACAAGCAAATGCCAAAAAATGGAGATACAGCTGAAAAAGAAAACATCAAATGCAACTAAAGAAATCATAAAATTAAAAAAATACTGAAACCAATAGGGAGAGATGACTAACAATCGGGGTATTCTTAACTTTTCAATTCAGTTCCGTAGAGATAAGATTCAGTTCCCCAATACGCATAATAGTTCCAATAATTATTCATTACACAATTTAAATCCCAACTTCGATTAAAATATCGAATTAATCCACAATTTCAATTTAAATTTCCAACTTTTCAGCAATATGATTTTATTTACTAAATATTTCCCAAATCAAATCAATAAATTCCAAACATCAACTAAATATTCACAATTCTCAAAATAATCGCACAATTAATTCGATACTAATTTATAAACTCGTCAAATTATACCTCAAAGCTTTCCAACAATCGAACCTACAATATAAACCCAATATATACGTCAATATAACACACTACAATCGACGAACGCGAATTAAATCGAAGCGGGTAAAAATCCAAAATTTAGCAGCCTACTGAACCGAACAAAAGCTGGAATTTTGGACCCGGAAATCGCAAGATCAAAGCTTACTCTAGTCACTAGCAGTCTCAAGGCGGTAACCCACCGGGAACACGTCGGAATTACTGTTCACGAGCTGAAAAATGGGCTGGAAAAGGCTGGAATTACAGGGGAAAAACCAACCGACATACTAAGCTTCAAATCCCTACCAAAAGACAACAAATGAACCAAGAAATCGAACCAAAAGCTCACCAAAAATTGGAGGAAAAACACGCGCTGAGCAGCTCGCTACATGTCTCGTTGTAGCTCAACTTTCACTCGATTCCAGCCCTAATCGAGTTCCTGGGGTCAAGGCTTACCTGCTGCGGTGGCCGGAGCTCTGGTTTAGGCGACACGATGATGGTTGGATGAGGCGGAAGGTGGCCGACGGGATGCAGGGGAAAGGGTTTGGGTGTTTTTTTTTTTTGGGCTTTTTCTTTTTTTTTTCTTTTCCTACCGAAAATATATATTCAACTATACTATGAGGGGAATTATTAATTTTAATTCAAATAATGACGGGATTAGTAATCAACAATTACGAAATTAAAAATTCGTCACTAATAATTCAACTATTTAACCATATTTTTTTTACCCTCATAAAAACATCAAAAAAATACTCTTTTAATGACTACTTTTGTGTACATTCATTAAGTTTTTGTCATTATTGATCAAATTTCTTGTAGTGGAATATGAGACAGCGAATATGGCTGGATTTATCGAAGGACTTTGATTGTGAGATTAAATATTATCCAGGGAAGTCCAATTCAGCAGCTGATGCACTAAGTCGAAAGGTATGTTCTTTATCCTTATCGACTATGGGTGTTTCGAATTTGATACAAGACTGATGTTTGTCTGGATTAGCTTTTGAAACAGATTGTCAGCCTCTGAGATTACGTGCGATTCGAGCTGAACCAGAATTGATAGTGAAAACAAAAGAGGCACAAAAGGTTTATCAGAACGTACAGAATTCGATTGCTATGATCAAAACTGGACATCGATCGGAATATCAGGTGAATAATAGTGTTTTGTATGTGAATAATCGTATTGTTGTGCCGAATGTTTCAGATTTGAGACAACAAATACTATCAGAAGCGCACAACAGTCGTTTTAGCATTCATCCTGGTGGCAGGAAAATGTACAATGATTTAAAGGCACAGTATTGGTGGAAACAAATGAAATCTGATGTGACTAAATTTGTAGCCAAGTGTCTGAATTACCAACAGGTGAAAGCTGAAAGAAAGAAACCAGGAGGATTGTTGCAGAGTTTGTCCATTCCTGAATGGAAATGGGATCACATTTCCATGGACTTTGTGACGCAGTTACCGAGATCCTCCAAAGGCTGTGATGCGATTTGGGTCGTGATTGATCGATTGACCAAATCTGCATGTTTTATTCCATACAAAATGACCTACCGATATGATCAGATGGCCGATGTTTATGTTCGAGAAGTGGTTAGACTGCACGGAGTGCCGAAGTCGATTGTTTCAGATCGTGATCCTCGATTCACTTCGCACTTCTGGCAGAGTTTGCAGCAAGCTCTCGGTACGAAATTACATCTGAGTACCGCATATCATCCACAGACTGACGGACAGTCAGAGCGGACGATTCAGATATTTGAGGATATGCTGAGAGCCATAGTACTTGATTTTAGCACTAGCTGGCAAGATGCGTTGCCACTTTGTGAGTTTTCGTACAACAACAGCTATAGAACGAGTATTGAAATGGCTCCTTTCGAAGCGTTGTACGGAAAGAAATGCAGATCTCCTCTTTATTGGGATGATATCTCTGAAGCTCCTGAGACTGGACCTGATATGATCAGAGATATGACTGAAAAAGTGAAACTTATTCAGAATAAAATGAAGGCAGCCCAGGATAGACAAGCCAAATATGCCAACCTTCGACGTAGACCGTTGGTATTTGAGGCAGGAGACCGAGTGTTCCTGAAGATTTCTCCTTTCAGGGGTGTTGTCCGATTTGGAAAGAAAGGAAAATTGTCTCCGAGATATGTTGGTCCTTATGAAATTCTCGAAAAGATAGGAGATCGTGCCTATCGACTCGCCTTGCCGCCTTCATTATCTTGAATACATGATGTCTTTCATGTATCGATGTTGCGGAAATATCTCCCTGATGATTCTCACGTGATTCAGCCAGACGAGACCGAGCTGGAGGAGACATTGAGTTATGTCGAGAAACCGATCCGGATTATCGATCGTAAAAAAAAACAGCTCAGAACAAAGACTATTCCTCTTGTGAAAGTTCAATGGACTCGTCATGGCATGGAAGAAGCCACTTGGGAGACTGAATCTGATATGAAACAAGAATTCCCAGCATTATTTAAGTAATGTAGATATTTGTTCAGTTTGAATTACATTCTCTCTTAATGATATGATTTGACTATCTGTGATTTCGAGGACGAAATCGTATCTTAGGTGGGGAGAAATGTAATTACCAAAAATTAATCATTGCGAATTAACGATTATTGACTTATAATTTAACGTGATTATGAAAGGGCCACTGAGACACTATTTAAGATAATGTGCGGCCATTTATTCTGAATTTCAGAATGTGTTGCCGAAGCAACACCGCACCCGCGCTCAGGAAGACACCGCACCCGCGGTGCATGAACAGAAAGTTGGGGCAAATTCCAGTAGCCTCACCGCACCCGCGGTGCAAACAAGACCGCACCCGCGGTCGTGGAATTTCAGAAAATGAAAATGCTGCCGAAGCATGACCGCACCCGCGGTCTAGCAGTTACCGCACTCGCGGTGCTACGTGTTTTGCGAAAATGGTGCTACCTCGTCGAATTCATGCATGGATATATATATCATGATTCTTTCGAAATAATCAGCCAAAAATCGAGAAAAGGTCTGAGGGAATTTGCTGAAAATCCTTACGCCTTTGGTGAGAAATCCGTCCGTCTGATTTTGAATCCGATTGCGGTATTGAGTTCCTATCAATGTAGAATACAACTGGACGTAAGTTTTACTACATTTTGACATGTTTTAGAATTATGATATTGTCAGAATTGAATGGAACTCATATATGTTGTTCTTGACATGTTAGACATCGTAGAATCGAAGTCAGATTGAGAAACGGACTGATTATGGAATTGTTATGAATTTTTAGGGTATATTGATTTATACCAGACAGATTTGAATGGTGATTGGATTACGAATTGTATTGGATATGGGTTATGGATTGTAGCTGTGATCTGAGGATATGGTATTGACGGGGATATTGAAATTGTACTGTTATGTCGTTGATTTTGAATTAAATCCAGATTGATCAGATTGTTATTAATTTGAAAGTTATATTGACATAAGATTATTGATATTGTCATTACCAGACAGACTGTGAATTCAGGACTTCGACTGAGCCAGAAACCGACGAAAGAAAGGTATAAGTCAATGTGGTATTGGGAGATTGACTTTAGTCAGTTTAGACTTGAGTTTCCCTAAATCACATACTTTACTTTATTGCATTGATATTTGCATTTATTTGACTGATGTACTTGTTTCTTGAATTATAGATAGCAGGTATTAGACGAGTAATCTTGTGACAGACGTGTCTGATAGTGGTGGAATCGCCACGGGCACATTGCACGATGTCTCAAGATGGAATATTAGCGATAGAGCTACAGTCCATGACGGTTAGGTCAGGACACTGGATGTTGGTTATATCGAGTAAATAGGATTGGAATTCTTCAATTACGGAATTCGATATAGGAACACCATATTTGGTTATATCGAGTAATAGGATCAGAGTTCCTTCTATTACGGAATTCGATATAGGAATATCACATCTGGAAACCGGGATCCCTAGACTAGGATTGAGTCTAGTCTGAGACGTGGAGTCACGTATATGTTTGGCAGTTTTATTATTGATGATGTTTCAGATTTTGATACATATATCTGTTACCTGATTACATGCTTTATATTGTTTATATGATTGCATGTTTCGTTGATTTATACTGGGATTTATTCTCACCGGAGTTATCCGACTGTTGTCTTGTCTGTATGTGTACATGAAAACAGGTGGGACAGGATCAGGGTCCAGGAGATGAGGAAAGATCGTGATTAGAGTGGAGGCTCCGGACTTGGATTAGAGATAGGGTTGGAATACTTGACATTAGTTGTTAAACCTTAGTTTAGTTGAATGCATGCAGTACAGGACTTGTATTGTATTTTATACTGATATGTATATGAGTTTGATTTCACTGCGTTCCGCATTTAAAAAAAAAATTTAGACCCTGTTTTATAACTGATTAGTTAGTCCCAATGATGATTAAGAACTTGATTAGCGTCCGGGTCCCCACAGTTATTGAGTCGAGGGTGCGATTTCGATAATCGTGTTTGCTTCTCATTCGCACGAGCTTTCACATCATTTGGTATCAGAGCTTTTGGTTCTTTTTTATTCAAGTAAGCCTATCCGTTCAATTTTTCGTAGGATTTTCAAAACCGATTTTCGTGTAGCGATTTTCTACGACTTTGTTGGACAAAAACAAAAAAAAACAAAAAAAGGGGCATCATTTGGTATCAGATCTTTGGCTCATTGAATTCAAGTAAGTTATCGTTGTTGTTATTTTTCAGATCTGTCTCAAATTTCATTCTGTTCTCAGATCTGTGGTATCTTTTTGTTTCTATTGTCATATTTACCAAAAACAAAAACAAAAATTCGTTCTGTTTCAGTTTTGTGTTATCCTTTGTTCGATCTGGGTTATTTCTATTATCCTTTGTTATTTGATAATCCAGAATTCTCGAAAAATTTGTTCTGTGTTATTCTATCGTTCTTGTTTTTGTGCAATCCAAGTGAGACAGTTGCAAGTGTTCTTAAGTTGAATCTTGTTAGTTTGATAAAAAAAAAATGAAATATTGATCACATCTTTGAAAGAACTATCAAATTCGAGTGAAAAATATTTGAGTGCGAGCGTTATTTCTTTGCAGTGACCGGTTAGTATTTGAAGTGAAAAAAAAAATAGATAGAGAGGAGAGGAGCGAATTTTCTTTGGAGTGACTGTGAGAATTTGGGTGAGGAATATTTTTATTTCTACTAACATTTGTTGCAGGTACAATGTTTGAAAGAAAATTGGAGGAGGTAGGATATGACACGAACCAAGGACTTTCTAAGGTCCAGATGGAGGCATTGTTCGATCATTTTAGTAGGATAATGAGGACCCAAATGGAGCCTTTACGTGAGAGGTTTGATAGGCTTGAGGGTAGTGCTAGTGGGAGTAGGTTTAAATCTAAAATACGGGTAGATGCGAATATGAGGATAGAATATGGGAGAAGGAGTTTAAGCCTCTACGTGAGAGGTATAGGCGGAGTGAAGGAGAGGAAAAGTATGTGTAAGGCTCGAGAATTATCGGTATTATTGATGTGGGAATTGTAGAGATAAGAATGCATGAGTTATGAAATTTTGAGCAGCATGGCCGAAGCCCCACCGCACCCGCGGTACAAGAAGGACCGCACCCGCGGTGCCTTGATAGAGAATTGGTGAAATTGTGCGAACAGTCACCGCACCCGCGGTAATAACATGACCGCACCCGCGGTCATCGAATTTTGGAAAATCATGGGGCTGTCGAGAGCATAGCGCACCCGCGCTCTTATGCTGCCGCACCCGCGGTCGTGCGTGTCATGTGACAAACATGAACACTCGTCTCTTTGCATGCAACATATGATATGTGTCTTCATTTCAGTAACATATTCAGAACAAGAACCGAGAGCATCCTTGAAGAGAGAACTCATGCCTTTTGATCTTTGCACTTGAGATTTTGCTATTTCCGGTTATTCGATTTTAGATCCGACTTAGGTTTTGAACTCACCTCGTCAAGGGCTATCAAAGGATGTAAGTATTGTTTATTTCCAGCATGTTTCGATATGAATGTATTGAGGGAATTCAGATTTGAATTGGAATATGTGGTCTTGAGATATAGAGCATCGGATATTCGTTGTCAGATTGAGTTTCGGACACATTATGCTATTGTTTCGATTTTTCAGCATGTATTGTGTTGAGCATATGCAGATTTCAGCATGTATATTGATGTTAGATGAGATTATGAGTTGATTGTGATTGAGTATGCTATTACTGAGTTATCGGTATCGAAGAAGTACGCCGTTATGCCGTTCAACTGTATTGAAATCAAGTATTGTTCGTATATGAGTTGGTTGTGCTCTATATTGATAGAAGGTGCATCTATATTGCTATTTCAGATTTGAAGTGACAGGTTTGACATTTGATTCGAGATCTCGACAGACAGTGCGACAAGAAAGGTATAATTCATGTGGTCACGGGATTGCACAACTCGATTCAGATTTGATACGAGTTTCCCTAAATCACATACTAGATTGTTATTACATTAATTATGTAATGCCTTGTTTATTGATTTATATTCGAGTTCTGAGATAGGAGAGATTGGCAGACTTGCCAAAACTAGACGTTTCGGTGTATCGTCGCATAGGAGCAGATTTGCTATATGTGTAGACCCTGGATACAGAGTTGACCGAAGTCTAGGAATAAGACATACCGTTGCCCCGAGTGGTTGGGTAGGTAACAGACCGTCTTATTCACATCGGGATCCCTAGATTAGAAAAGAGTCGAGTCAAGATTCGAATTGTCGAATACAGATTTGTATTCTACTACATGTTTAGATGTATATTCATGTTACTTGATTTATGTTATGCATTTGTACATGATTTATGACATTGCATGCATCCATGTTTTATACTGGGATATGTTCTCACCGGAGTTATCCGGCTGTTGTCGTGTCTGTGTGTGTGCATGGCAACAGGTGGGGCAGGATCGGGGTCACGAGCTAGATGAGAGATGATGATAGCGTGGAGATCTCGGGCATTGCAGATTACTAGTGTTTTCTTATGAAACTTGTACTACTTATGTTTGTATTTGAGATTCGAACACTAGTGTATGGTTGTACTAGACAGATATGTATGTACATTATGTTGTTTATTTCAGTTAACGATATGTTATGCTTTATCTATACATTTGAATTAATGTTAAAAGCAAATTTTTGACCCACATTTTCGAACAAAGATCCAATTAAATCCCAAAAGAATTGAGTTAGAGCCCGGGTCCCCACAACAGGTGGTATCAGAGCAGTAGGTTCTGTAGACTGAGATAGAATAGAATGAGCGGGGTAGATCGAGTCATCCTCCTTGCTTTTGAGATGCTAGCATGACTTATTGCTTTCCCTATTATATGTTGTATTGTTATCTGAATTGATTTACAGCATTTTAAGCCTGAATCAGAATCGATTCTCGATCAGAGGTATATGATCAGAGGAGGGCTGAGACAGATGATATTGACTTTGTACTAATCAGTTTGATAATCAGATTTATGCCGCCTAGACGAGTGCCACAGCCAGAGCAGGGTAGCACATCAGGTGCACAGATGGACGTCACCGCTACACCGATGGAGACCTTATTGAAGAGATTCCAGTCTTTCCATCCGCCTACTCTGAAGGGCACAGAGAGTGCAGTAGAGTGCGAGAGCTGGCTTGATGATATCGAGATGCTGTTTGAGTCTTTGGCTTACACTGACGAACGACGTGTGAAGCTGATAGGGCATCAGATGCAAGAGGCTGCAAAGAGCTGGTGGTTGACTACAAAGAGAGCCTTGGAGCACCGAGGCATTGATATTACGTGGAAAGTTTTTAAAGATGAGTTCTATCAGCGCTTCTTCCCCGTCTCCTACCGGAAAGATAAGGGAGCTGAATTTGCGAATCTGAAGCAGGGCCAGTGGAACATCGAGGAGTATGTGGCTAAATTTTCTGCATTGCTACGATTTGCACCTCATGTGGCCGGGAACGACGAGGCAGTGGCCGATCAGTTCATCAACGGATTAAATCCGGATGTCTTCACTTTGGTGAATACGGGACGGCCTAACACTTTTTCAGAGGCACTGAACAGAGCTAAGGGAGCAGAGGCTGGCTTGATCAGGCAGCGAGGGGCTTCCTACGGTGTTCAGGGGCAGAGACCGCCACAGCCTACTACCGTACAGTTTCCATCACCTCCTCCTCGTTTCGATAGCGGATCTAGTGGTAGTGGTAAGAAGGAATTTCTGAAGGCTAAAGGCAAACAGTTTAAGAAATCTGGGAGTAGTTCATCGAGTTCGAGTGGATCTCGACAGAGAGGTCAGGGGTCAGATTATAGTGGCGCATACTGTGGTTCGTGCGGAGGGCGACATGCGACGGAGCAATGTCAAGGAGTTCTGGGACGCTGCAACATCTGTAGGCAACAGGGACACTTTGCCAGAGTTTGTCCCCAGAGAGGTGCATCACGATTCCAGAGTACAGGATCATCAGCACCAGCGCCACAGATGGAGAGACAGGCATCTTCGGTACACTCCTTTCAGCCACCCTCTACACAGACCCAGCAGAGGCCAGGAGGTAGTCAGACGGTGAGTCAGCCTCCCCGACAGCAGGCACGTGTTTTTGCCCTGACAGAGGAGCAGGCGCAGGAGGCGCCAGATGACGTCATTGCAGGTAATTGTTTCCTTTGTGGTTATCCTGCATATGTGTTGATAGACACAGGGGCATCGCATACATTCATATCTGAACATTTTGCATTGAGACATTCATTGCCTGTTGAGTCGTTGTCGACAGTAGTGTCTATAGCTTCTCCGTTGGGAAGTGGTTTGATATCTGTGACTACTGTTAGACACTGTATGCTTCAGTTTGAGGGGCATGAGATTGATCTTGATTGTGTAGTACTTGGTTTGGCTGATTTTGATTGTATAGTTGGTATAGACATGTTGACCAAGTACAGGGCCACGGTAGATTGTTTCCACAAGATTGTCAGATTCAGACCTGAACTGACAGATGAGTGGAAATTTTACGGCAAGGGTTCCAGATCTCGGATTCCCTTAGTATCTGCTCTGACTATGAGTAGATTGCTTCAGAGAGGAGCAGAGGGCTTTCTCGTATATTCAGTAGACCTACTGAAGTCGAGCCCAGCATTGGCAGATCTGCCAGTGGTTTGCGAGTTTGCAGATGTTTTTCCTGATGAGATTCCAGGGTTGCCTCCGGTTCGAGAGGTTGATTTTAGCATAGACCTTGTGCCAGGCAGTGTTCCTATTTCGAGAGCTCCGTATAGGATGGCACCGATAGAACTGAAAGAGTTGAAAGCACAGTTGGAAGATCTTTTGTCCAAGGGATATATCAGATCCAGTGTATCACCTTGGGGTGCTCCGGTGCTTTTCGTTAGAAAGAAAGATAGTTCGATGCGACTGTGTATTGATTATAGGCAGTTGAACAAGGCGACCGTGAAGAACAAGTATCCGTTGCCTCGCATCGACGATTTGTTTGATCAGTTACAGGGATCTTCGGTATATTCGAAGATTGATTTGAGATCAGGGTATCATCAACTTAGAGTTAGAGATGTTGATATTCCGAAGACTGCATTCCGAACCAGGTATGGACACTACGAGTTTGTTGTTATGCCTTTCGGTTTGACGAATGCACCTGCGGTGTTTATGAGTTTGATGAACCGCATTTTTTAGAGATATTTAGATGAGTTTGTAATTGTGTTTATTGATGACATTTTGGTGTATTCAAAGAGTTTGACTGAGCATGCAGATCATCTGAGAATTGTGCTGAAGACTTTGCGACAGGAGCAGTTGTATGCTAAACTGTCCAAGTGTGAATTCTGGTTGCAACAGGTTGTCTTCTTGGGGCACATTATATCTGGAGATGGTATTGCGGTAGATCCGAGTAAAGTTGAGGCTGTGATCAGTTGGCCGAGACCGACTTCTGTGCCAGAGATACGCAGTTTCATGGGTCTAGCCGGGTATTATCGACGTTTTATTCGAGACTTCTCCAGTATAGCGAAGCCGATTACCCAGTTGACACAGAAGAACATGCCATTTGTGTGGTCAGAAGAGTGTGAGAGCAGTTTTGTTGAGCTGAAGAAGAGGCTGACTAGTGCGCCTGTCTTGACAATTCCATCAGGTACAGGTGAGTTCGTTGTATAATGTGATGCATCTCACAGAGGGCTTGGATGTGTTCTTATGCAGCGAGGGCACGTGATAGCATACGCCTCTAGACAGCTAAAGCCGCACGAGACTCGTTACCCGATTCATGATCTTGAATTGGCGGCGATTGTGTTTGCACTTAAGATCTGGCGTCATTATCTGTATGGCGAGAAATTTGAGATCTATTCCGATCATAAGAGCTTGAAGTATCTCTTTTCTCAGTCAGAGTTGAACATGAGGCAGCGACGATGGCTTGATCTGCTGAAAGATTTTGATTGCGAGATCAAGTACCATCCAGGAAAGGCGAATGCAGCGGCAGACGCCTTGAGTCGAAAGGTATGTTCTTTGTCCTTGTCGACTATAGGTGTATCGAGTTTAGTAGAAGATTGTTGCTTGTCTGGATTGACATTTGATACAGAGAGTAGACCGCTGCGACTTGCTGCGATTCAGATTGAGCCAGATCTGATTTTGTAATGCCCGAGAATTTAATTATTGTAATTTGATATGATTTACTGATTATGAATTGATGTAATTATAGCCGGGCCAGTTCGAGATAAGATTTGAGCAAGTATATGAAATTATACAATTTGGGCGAAAGTAACTCGCCCGGGCGGACGTTTTTGACCGCCCGAGCGAGAGTGCCTAGGAGAAGAGGGCCGAGAGTCACTCGCCCGGGCGGATGTTTTTGACCGCCCGAGCGAGGCTGCTGGAATGGGCGAGGGCCGAGAATTACTCGCCCGGGCGGCAACTTTTGACCGCCCGAGCGACAGGAGATGTTCAGCCAAGGATATCGACCGAAACTGACTCGCCCTAGCGGTAAGTTTTGACCGCCCTAGCGAGCGACGTGTAAAATGAAGAATGAGCCACTTGCTTTTATGCATGTTACGAGTATATATATATATATACATGCATGCAAAGCAACATTCAGAAAAGAAGGAAACGGAAATTCAGAGGAAACTTTGGTTCTTTGATTTTAGAATTCGATTCGTGAGGAATCCATCCGTTAGATTTTAAATCCGACTTCGGTACCGTGCTCCTAGCAACGCAGGCTACTACTGGACGTAAGTTTTACTACGTTTTGACATGTTTTGAAAATATGATGTTGTTAGAATTGAATACACGTCATATATGTTATTCTTGACATGTTAGAAAGCGTAGACTCGACGTCAGATTAAGAAACGGACTGATTATGGAATTGTTATGATTTTTGAAAGATATTGACTGAGATTCTATATCAGGATTGTGTTAGTATTCAGATTATGAATTATGTTGACACAGATTACGAGTTCCAGTATTATATTTGTGATGTTCAGATTGACGGGGTTATTCAGACTTGTATTATTATACCGTCGAAACATCAGTTGATTGATATTGATCAGATTGTATACTGATTTGAGTATTGGTCAGAACAGATTATGTATTGAGTTATTCATTGATACAGAATATTCGATATTGTCATTTCAGATTCGAGATGGACAGAGTTGGATACAGGTCATCGTCTTCGTCAGACCGGGACGACAAAGGTATAATTCATGTGATATGTGGGAAGATATAACTCAAATCAGATCCTATTTGAGTTCCCCAATTAAATCACATACTAGATCTATTGTTTTATTGTTCATACCTTGATATGATTATAATTGTTTATAGATTTGTTTATAGAATTGTATACAAATCTTGCTATGCTTTGTTTACAGATCATGTGGCATGGCATTAGAATGATTATGCTTGTTTACAGATTGTGTATTCATGCATTAAGATAGGACAGTCTGGAGATCAGGCAGACTACTAGACGTTCGGCGATATCACAGCTTAGGGGAAGATCACCGCCCCTATTGTAGACGCGGATACAGATCAGGCCGAAGTCTAGGAATAAGACGTACAGCACCTCGATTGGGAGGGTAGGTGACAGATAGTGACGTCTTATTCACCACGGGATCCCTAGAGTTATAGATCGAGTCAAGTCTAGACATGATTTGATTAGAACTGCATGCTTACAGGGATGTGGCTCCTAGATCATGGGACCCATCGTTACTGCTTTCAGTTGGGTTAGCATGTTTGATAATTCTGATTGTTTATATGCATGTTTATCCGAATCGAGTTGCATGCTTATTTGATTAATTTCATAGACTATGAAATAGATTGTTTCTATACATGATAGCATGTTTTATGATTTAGTTTGTTTATATACATGCTTACCATGTTTTATACTGGGATTTATTCTCACCGGAGTTATCCGGCTGTTGTCTTGTTTTGTATGTGTGCATGACAACAGGTGGGACTGGATCAGGGTCGAGATGAAGATGAGAGAAGACGAGTTTAGCGTGGTGATTCCGGACTTACAGTAGACTAGGTTTTATTACTTGACTTTAGTAGTTGAACCTTAGACTAGATTATTGTATTTTAATACTGAAATGTATTTTATACAGATATGTATATTATTAGATGCCATTACCTTCCGCGTTTATATTTTAAAAAGAAAAATTTTTAGACCCTGTTTATCAGAACAGATAATTAAATCCCAAAGACGATTAAGAAGATGATTAACGTCCGGGTCCCCACAACAGGTGGTATCAGAGCCATAGATCCTTTAAAGGTAGATAATCAGAGCTGATAGTTCCTTTAGAGTTAGATCTTTAGATTAAGATAGTTAGAACTGATAGATCTATTAGATTGAGTCAGAATGAGATAGAAGAGAATGAGCGGGGTAGATGAATTTTCTTTCCTTGCATGTGTGTGCTAGCATGAGATTGCTTATGATGTTGATCTACATTGTGATGCTAGCATGAGATTATGTGTTATTGCTTTTAGATACATGTTTACCTGATTATGTGAATTAGATTGGTATTATGTATCACAGAATACGAATCAGATCGGATTCATGACCAGCAGTAAGATGGTCAGGAAAAGATTTGAAACAGGTTTGTGGTATGGGATTACTGATGTTTTTGGTAATCAGATATAGCTCCCCGCAGAATTCCAGAAAAAGGCAGTACGTCATATGATCAGACAGATAGAACAGAATCTCAGATAGATGTGGCAGAAATTCAGATGGAAACACAGTTACAGAGGTTTCAGTCGTTTCAACCGCCAATTCTGAAGGGAACTGAGACGTCAGTAGATTGTGAGAAATGGCTAGAGGAGACAGAAATGTTATTTGAATTCCTGCATTTCACAGATGAGTGTAGAATTAGGCTTATTGAGAACCAGTTGCAAGAGACTGTTAGAAGATGGTGGTTACTCACCAAAGGAGCCTTAGAGCAGAGTCGTTCAGTGATCACGTGGAAGACCTTTAGATTTGAATTTTATCAAAGATTCTTCCCTACCTCATATAGACAGGATAGAAGTGCAGAATTTGCAAACCTGAGACAGGGTCTTTTGAGTGTTGATGAATACTTGGTACAGTTCTTCACACTTCTACGTTTTGCTCCTCTTGTGGCTAGAAATGATGATGCTATGTCTAGCCAGTTCATTCAAGGATTGAATCCAGAAATACGCACGTTGGTAAATGTAAAGCAATCGAGTAATTTTGCGGATACCTTGAATAGAGCTAAAAGAGCGGAAACGGTTCTGATAGGACAACCGGGAGCATTATATGTTCTTCCAGAACAGACTGCACAGCAACTGCCTTCCAGAATAGAGATTGGCAGTCGTAGTGGTAAGGAAAAAGAACCATTGAGAATTCAAAAGAAACAGTTCAAGAAGTTAGGAAGTGATTCCTCTAGTTCTAGCAGTCCTGGTCCGAGCTATACCGGAGTGTATTGCAGGACTTGTGGAGGGAGACACTCCACCGAACAATGTCAGGGAGTGCTTGGGAAGTGCAATATCTGTAAGCAGACGGGACACTTTGCTAAAGTTTGCCCTCAGAAACATTTTCGAAGATCTTAAAGAGCAAAGTCATTGGTGGTAATGACAAGAAGAACAGACCCAGAATTTACAACAGGTACTACTCTTTTATGATATATGGCATACGTATTGATGTGTACTAATGCATTCTTCATGAGTATCTGTGATTGAGTAGCATGGTGATATGCTATATTTGTGGGGTCTGTGTATACTGTAGTATTGATTCCTTGGTTGTTAAGGAATATGTTGATATCAGAGATCTCTGTGACATGTTATATACTACAGTGAGATGAACCCGGGATTGGGTTAGATTATGATGTACTTGTGTTATATGATTTCGATTTCATTATTGACATGTAATGCTAAACAAGTACATAAATATCGTAGAATGTGTTCCAGAAATGGTAAGATTAAGATTGGATCTAGTTGAGAAATGAGGATTCTAGATCTAGAATTCCTTAGATCATTGTACTGTTATGACTCGATTATCACAAAAAGGAACAGATGGTATCCTTATGTGTTTGGTAGATATGCTGAAATCAAGTCTAACGGTGACAGATTTGCCCGTAATGTATTAGTTGACTGGTGGTTGCCTAGATAAAATTTCAGATGTGTTTGATATCAAACAGGGTAGATTTCAGAATTGAATCGATACCAGGTATTGTTTATATGATAGAATCCAGTCAAGAATGACATTGAATGTATAGAATGATACTGAATGATTAGACAGAATTGAAAGAATTGACAGATTAGAATACTGACTGAGAATTATAGTTGATTGAGTATTCTCTTGAAGATATTTCAGTTCTGTGTCTAAATTAATGGCGTTTATGTTCAGAGGTATTCTGAAAATTCTGCTTGGTATATCTATGATTTATTGATATCTTGCAGCACTTGATTGATTCTGTTGAATATTTAAAGACTGTGTTAAATATTCAGAGAACTGTGATTATTTTATACAGAAATGGATCAGGTATGAATCTGGTATGCAGTTATTGATACAGTGTTTATTCAGAGTATACAGTACCTGAGAATTGATTGATTTAGACAGTTAAGACAGAAAGATCAGGAATGCCAGAAATGTCAGAAATTTATTATCTGCAGATTATCATATTCTGGTTATCTTATTCTCTTATTGTTATATATCTGCTGAGTATTATTATTGTTCTACATCAGTATTTGCGATATCTTATATTGTTGGGAGCATATTCTATTGGCAGATGAAATATAGCAGTTGATCAGATTGATATCAAGATATGTACCAGAAATCGTTGTGTTATGAGTTTTCGTAAACTCACTAGATCTGTATAGGTTCTTTCTATTCTGAATCTGATGTGATATTACTGTTATTGTGGATCAGTGTTGACACAGTTTATTGTAATCAGTTGAGTGTACAGCAGTTCAGAAATTAGAGGGTTCAGCATTGTATTTTGCTAATCAGAACAGAGCATCAGTCAGATTAACAGATATTTGATTTTGTGATTGTATGGGACTGATTATTTTATGATATCAAAATGGTTCAGAATTTTGTAACAGAATTGATATCTACAGTCAGAGCTGAATATCAGGTAGGTATGTCTTCTTTATATATGTTATTAACTGATTTGTTTATACCGGATAGTTCGAATCTGAACTTACAGATAGTGTCAGAAATGCGCCGTAATGGGTTCAGTTTTCATTCAAATGATTGTGAATGTATTATATTCGAACAGATAGTGATAATATAAACAGATTCGATCAGTTGTAACAGAATTTGTACAGAAAGGCTGGCAGAGATTGTACAGAAATGTTAGCAGAAATTGTACTGATAGGTCTGAATTGCTAACAGAAGAAAACAGAAAGATAGAAATCAGAAGATTTATTACAGAATATGTATATTTCTGAATAGAATGGGAGTACATTTCTATGGTTTCGTAATGACATTACAGCCATTTTTCTTAGATTTTGATATGATATAAGTATGATTGACTGATTTCTCAATCTATATCTATCAGTTTGTACCAGATTACGTACAAACAGAACTAGATGACATAGATCGATGTCAAAGAAATAATCAGATGGATTAGAGTATTGAATTAGATGATATCAGATTGTGATTTTAATGGAGTTGTACTTGTGATAGACTATATCATAAGCTCTCTTTATTACAGATTGACAGGTAGTCAGAGAGATTGACAGATAGTCAGGGTGTGGTAATCAGATATTGGCAGATATTGGTAGAACTTTAGTGCTGGATGTTAGCACTAGTTATCCAGATAGTTCAGAATAGACAGATTTAAGAAACCAACGTCGAATGATGACGATTGGTAGTTGAAGCTAAAGATTGTATATATCTTTGCTTGAGATAAACAGATTTGATAATAGCTGATGGTCCTGATAGGTGATGAGCTGTAGATTGGTTTATACGGATGTTGTATAACCAGTAATGCGAGATTGATTCTGTCAGAAGAACTGAAGAAAAAGTATTATGACATTATACTTCGTGAATTCGTATTCCAGACTGGAATCAGATATTTGAGTTTTGATTTAAACTCTGTACACATTTCGTCTAATATATCTGAATTGATTGTTGTGAGTTCGAGGACGAACTCAGATCTCAGAGGGGGAGAAATGTAATGCCCGAGAATTTAATTATTGTAATTTGATATGATTTACTGATTATGAATTGATGTAATTATAGCCGGGCCAGTTCGAGATAAGATTTGAGCAAGTATATGAAATTATACAATTTAGGGCGAAAGTAACTCGCCCGGGCGGACGTTTTTGACCTGCCCGAGCGAGAGTGCCTAGGAGAAGAGGGCCGAGAGTCACTCGCCCGGGCGGATGTTTTTGACCGCCCGAGCGAGGCTGCTGGAATGGGCGAGGGCCGAGAATTACTCGCCCGGGCGGCAACTTTTGACCGCCCGAGCGACAGGAGATGTTCAGCCAAGGATATCGACCGAAACTGACTCGCCCTAGCGGTAAGTTTTGACCGCCCTAGCGAGCGACGTGTAAAATGAAGAATGAGCCACTTGCTTTATGCATGTTACGAGTATATATATATACATGCATGCAAAGCAACATTCAGAAAAGAAGGAAACGGAAATTCAGAGGAAACTTTGGTTCTTTGATTTTAGAATTCGATTCGTGAGGAATCCATCCGTTAGATTTTAAATCCGACTTCGGTACCGTGCTCCTAGCAACGCAGGCTACTACTGGACGTAAGTTTTACTACGTTTTGACATGTTTTGAAAATATGATGTTGTTAGAATTGAATACACGTCATATATGTTATTCTTGACATGTTAGAAAGCGTAGACTCGACGTCAGATTAAGAAACGGACTGATTATGGAATTGTTATGATTTTTGAAAGATATTGACTGAGATTCTATATCAGGATTGTGTTAGTATTCAGATTATGAATTATGTTGACACAGATTACGAGTTCCAGTATTATATTTGTGATGTTCAGATTGACGGGGTTATTCAGACTTGTATTATTATACCGTCGAAACATCAGTTGATTGATATTGATCAGATTGTATACTGATTTGAGTATTGGTCAGAACAGATTATGTATTGAGTTATTCATTGATACAGAATATTCGATATTGTCATTTCAGATTCGAGATGGACAGAGTTGGATACAGGTCATCGTCTTCGTCAGACCGGGACGACAAAGGTATAATTCATGTGATATGTGGGAAGATATAACTCAAGTCAGATCCTATTTGAGTTCCCCAATTAAATCACATACTAGATCTATTGTTTTATTGTTCATACCTTGATATGATTATAATTGTTTATAGATTTGTTTATAGAATTGTATACAAATCTTGCTATGCTTTGTTTACAGATCATGTGGCATGGCATTAGAATGATTATGCTTGTTTACAGATTGTGTATTCATGCATTAAGATAGGACAGTCTGGAGATCAGGCAGACTACTAGACGTTCGGCGATATCACAGCTTAGGGGAAGATCACCGCCCCTATTGTAGACGCGGATACAGATCAGGCCGAAGTCTAGGAATAAGACGTACAGCACCTCGATTGGGAGGGTAGGTGACAGATAGTGACGTCTTATTCACCACGGGATCCCTAGAGTTATAGATCGAGTCAAGTCTAGACATGATTTGATTAGAACTGCATGCTTACAGGGATGTGGCTCCTAGATCATGGGACCCATCGTTACTGCTTTCAGTTGGGTTAGCATGTTTGATAATTCTGATTGTTTATATGCATGTTTATCCGAATCGAGTTGCATGCTTATTTGATTAATTTCATAGACTATGAAATAGATTGTTTCTATACATGATAGCATGTTTTATGATTTAGTTTGTTTATATACATGCTTACCATGTTTTATACTGGGATTTATTCTCACCGGAGTTATCCGGCTGTTGTCTTGTTTTGTATGTGTGCATGACAACAGGTGGGACTGGATCAGGGTCGAGATGAAGATGAGAGAAGACGAGTTTAGCGTGGTGATTCCGGACTTACAGTAGACTAGGTTTTATTACTTGACTTTAGTAGTTGAACCTTAGACTAGATTATTGTATTTTAATACTGAAATGTATTTTATACAGATATGTATATTATTAGATGCCATTACCTTCCGCGTTTATATTTTAAAAAGAAAAATTTTTAGACCCTATTTATCAGAACAGATAATTAAATCCCAAAGACGATTAAGAAGATGATTAACGTCCGGGTCCCCACAGATTTCGAGGATCAAAGAAGCACAGAGAACTGATCCGAATGTACAGAGATCGATTGATATGGTCAGAGCTGGTCATATCTCAGAATATCAGGTCAGAGATTCTGTTCTGTATGTGCATAACCGTCTAGTGGTGCCCGATGTTTCAGATTTGAGACGACAGATCATGTCAGAGGCACACTGTAGTCGGTTCAGCATTCATCCTGGTGGCAGAAAGATGTACAATGATTTGAAGACACAATTCTGGTGGAAGCAGATGAAGACAGATATTGCAGAATTTGTGTCTAAATGTCTGAATTGCCAACAGGTGAAGGCAGAAAGGAAGAAACCCGGAGGTCTACTTCAGAGTTTGTCTGTTCCTGAATGGAAATGGGACCACATTTCCATGGACTTCGTGACGAAGTTACCTCGATCTTCGCGAGGCTGTGACGCGATTTGGGTTGTGATAGACAGACTGACCAAATCAGCGTGTTTTATTTCGTACCGGATGACCTATCGACATGATCAGATGGCCGAGTTGTATGTCAGAGAGGTCGTCAGATTGCATGGTGTGCCGAAGTCGATCGTATCAGATCGTGATCCACGATTCACTTCTCACTTTTGGCACAGCTTGCAGCAGGCTTTGGGTACGACTTTACACCTGAGCACTGCTTATCATCCCCAGACAGACGGACAGTCAGAGCGGACTATCCAGACTTTAGAGGACATGCTGAGAGCTGTAGTACTAGATTTTGGTACTAGTTGGCAAGACTCATTGCCGTTGTGTGAGTTTTCATACAACAACAGCTATCAGACGAGCATAGAGATGGCACCGTTCGAAGCTTTATACGGAAAGAAGTGCAGATCTCCGTTGTACTGGGATGATATTTCTGAGGTACCAGAATTGGGGCCTGATATGATTCGTGAGATGACAGAAAAAGTGAAGATCATTCAGAAACGAATGAAAACGGCACAGGATAGGCAAGCGAAGTACGTCAATATTAGACGTAGACCGTTAGTATTCGAACAGGGAGACAGAGTATTTTTGAAGATTTCACCTTTCAGAGGCGTTGTCAGATTTGGCAAGCGAGGAAAGTTGTCTCCTAGATACGTCGGTCCGTATGAGATCCTTGAGAAGATTGGCGATCGAGCTTACAGACTTGCTCTTCCTCCTTCATTATCCGGCGTTCACGATGTTTTTCACGTGTCGATGTTGCGCAGATATATGCCAGATAGTTCTCATGTCATTCAACCTGACGAAGCCGAGCTGGATCAGACCTTGAGCTACGTTGAAAGACCGATGCAGATTCTTGATCGGAAAGAAAAGAAGCTCAGGACGAAGACTATTCCGTTAGTGAAGATTCAATGGAGTCGTCATGGCATCGAGGAAGCAACTTGGGAGACAGAATCTGATATGAGACAGAGGCATCCCGAGCTATTCTTATGATGTGAGTCTTTCTTCCCGTTTTGACTTTACAATTTTGTATATACATGCATGATTACTTGCTTATGAGTTCGAGGACGAACTCTTGTCTAAGAGGGGGAGAAATGTAAGGCTCGAGAATTATCGGTATTATTGATGTGGGAATTGTAGAGATAAGAATGCATGAGTTATGAAATTTTGAGCAGCAGTGCCGAAGCCCCACCGCACCCGCGGTACAAGAAGGACCGCACCCGCGGTGCCTTGATAGAGAATTGGTGAAATTGTGCGAACAGTCACCGCACCCGCGGTAATAACATGACCGCACCCGCGGTCATCGAATTTTGGAAAATCATGGGGCTGCCGAGAGCATAGCGCACCCGCGCTCTTATGCTGCCGCACCCGCGGTCGTGCGTGTCATGTGACAAACATGAACACTCGTCTCTTTGCATGCAACATATGATATGTGTCTTCATTTCAGTAACATATTCAGAACAAGAACCGAGAGCATCCTTGAAGAGAGAACTCATGCCTTTTGATCTTTGCACTTGAGATTTTGCTATTTCCGGTTATTCGATTTTAGATCCGACTTAGGTTTTGAACTCACCTCGTCAAGGGCTATCAAAGGATGTAAGTATTGTTTATTTCCAGCATGTTTCGATATGTATGTATTGAGGGAATTCAGATTTGAATTTGAATATGTGGTCTTGAGATATAGAGCATCGGATATTCGTTGTCAGATTGAGTTTCGGACACATTATGCTATTGTTTCGATTTTTCAGCATGTATTGTGTTGAGCATATGCAGATTTCAGCATGTATATTGATGTTAGATGAGATTATGAGTTGATTGTGATTGAGTATGATATTACTGAGTTATCGGTATCGAAGAAGTACGCCGTTATGCCGTTCAACTGTATTGAAATCAAGTATTGTTCGTATATGAGTTGGTTGTGCTCTATATTGATAGAAGGTGCATCTATATTGCTATTTCAGATTTGAAGTGACAGGTTTGACATTTGATTCGAGATCTCGACAGACAGTGCGACAAGAAAGGTATAATTCATGTGGTCACGGGATTGCACAACTCGATTCAGATTTGATACGAGTTTCCCTAAATCACATACTAGATTGTTATTACATTAATTATGTAATGCCTTGTTTATTGATTTATATTCGAGTTCTGAGATAGGAGAGATTGGCAGACTTGCCAAAACTAGACGTTTCGGTGTATCGTCGCATAGGAGCAGATTTGCTATATGTGTAGACCCTCGATACAGAGTTGACCGAAGTCTAGGAATAAGACGTACCGTTGCCCCGAGTGGTTGGGTAGGTAACAGACCGTCTTATTCACATCGGGATCCCTAGATTAGAAAAGAGTCGAGTCAATATTCGAATTGTCGAATACAGATTTGTATTCTACTACATGTTTAGATGTATATTCATGTTACTTGATTTATGTTATGCATTTGTACATGATTTATGACATTGCATGCATCCATGTTTTATACTGGGATATGTTCTCACCGGAGTTATCCGGCTGTTGTCGTGTCTGTGCGTGTGCATGGCAACAGGTGGGGCAGGATCGGGGTCACGAGCTAGATGAGAGATGATGATAGCGTGGAGATCTCGGGCATTGCAGATTACTAGTGTTTTCTTATGAAACTTGTACTACTTATGTTTGTATTTGAGATTCGAACACTAGTGTATGGTTGTACTAGACAGATATGTATGTACATTATGTTGTTTATTTCAGTTAACGATATGTTATGCTTTATCTATACATTTGAATTAATGTTAAAAGCAAATTTTTGACCCACATTTTCGAACAAAGATCCAATTAAATCCCAAAAGAATTGAGTTAGAGCCCGGGTCCCCACAGTATGATAGGCAAGATGATGGGAATAGACGAGTTAGTAAATTTTGTGGGGATAGAGCTTTGCACGTGAATCATGGTGATGATATGCGATGTGAGGAAAATAGAAGAGTAGGCCGAAGAGGTGAATGTGGTGTGCACAGGGAGTCTTTGACATCCACGTGGAGGACGAGCTTGGAAGAGAAAATCAGTGCTAGACCAAAGAAAGAGTCGAGACATGAAGCTAGCAAATATGTTTATTAAGGTACATTTAAAAACTCAAATATTAGTACTTATGATATTCAATGTATTTGGTGTCTAGAGTTTGGACATGATATTAACCAAAGTCTGTAATGCCCGGGAATTATAGAAGTGATTAGACAAGATTAATGAAATATCCCAAGATTTGTAGAATTGATCAGATAAGATTATGGGATGTTGCTCGGATCAAAAATATAATTTTTCAGAACATGCAAGACCGCACCCGCGCCCTTGTTTACACCGCACTTGCGGTGTGAGTCCAGTAGGGTAGGAATTTTGGGCGAAGCAAGACCGCACCCGCGGTCTTGCATAGACCGCACCCGCGGTGCATGGACAGTAAGTTGGCAAGATATTCCGAAGCAAGACCGCACCCGCGGTCTTGCACACACCGCACCCGCGGTCAAGACACCGCACCCGTGCTCCTTGCACTACCGCACCCGCGGTCTGAGCTTTTGGAAAATTTATGAGTATCCGAAACATGAGCGCACCCGCGGTGCAGCAAGGACCGCACCCGTGGTGCGACGTGCCGTACAATGATCTATGCCACGTTTTGTACTTTGCATGCACTATATATATACGCGTGCAGCTCGTTTTCCTTCATTTTATTCAGACTGAAATCGAAAGTGGAGAGAACTTTTACGAAGAAACCGTGTAGCAGAATTCGAATCCGACTTTAGTTCTGAACTTCTCTTGACTAGAGCTACACAAGGACGTAAGTTTTGTTACGTTTTGTGATGTTTTAGAAATATGATGTTATCAGAACTATATATGATTCAGATATGGTGTTTCTACTACCGTAGACATTGTATAATCGAAGACAGATTTAAGAATAAGTTGATTATACAATTGGTATGAATTTTAGAAGATATTGACTGAGAATTCACACTAAATGGTAGTATTCTTGATTGAAGAATGAATAGATGAGCATTCTTGTATGTTTGGCAAGATTATTCAGTAGATATGTGAAGTCAGATCGAAGAAAGAATATCGTATGTCTGTGTTTTGTATTTCAGCATCTCGGAAGATGTAATTGTTAGATACTCCTATGCTGGAATAGAGTGATCAGATTCAGATATGATTTAGATTATATCGTGATATTGTTGATATGATCAGATTGTGTTTTGTTCAGATTGATCAGAGTATGTACTGAGTTGAGTATTGATCAGAACAGATTGTGAATTGAGCTACACATTGATACAGTGTATTTATATTGTCATTTCAGATCGGATATGGACAGACTGAACTTCGAGACTTCGTCTTCCTCAGACGGGGACGACAAAGTTATAATTCATGTGATATTCGGGAAGAAACAACTCAATTGAGATCACTACTTGAGTTGCCCAATAAATCACATACTATATTCTTGTTTATGATTTATATGATTATGCTTTGTTTACTGATTGTATTCATGCATTTAAGATAGGACAGTTTGGAGATCAGCCAGACTGCTAGACCTTCGGTGATATCACAGCTTAGGAGAAGATCACCTCTCCTATTGTAGATGTGGATACAGATCAGACCGAAGTCTAGGAATAAGACGTACAATCACCCCGAGTGGTAGTGTAGGTGATAGATCGTCTTATTCACCCCGGGATCCCTAGAGTTATAGATCGAGTCAAGTCTAGACATGATTTGATTAAGACTTCATGCTTATATGGATGTGGCTCCTAGATCATGGGACCCATCGTTATTGCTTTCAGTTGTGCTAGCATGTTTTATGATTTAGATCGTTTATATGCATGTTTATCTGATTTGAGTTATATGCTTATTTGATTTATTTCATAGATTATGAATTATATTGGTTTATACAGGATCGCATGTTCTATGAATTAGTTTGTTTATATACATGCTTACCATGTTTTATACTGGGATTTATTCTCACCGGAGTTATCCGGCTGGTGTCTTGTTTGTATGTGTGCATGACATCAGGGGGAGGCAGGATCGGGGTCACGAAGATGATGAGAGAAGACGAGTTAGCGTGGTGATTCCGGACTTACAGTAGATTGGATTTTACTACTAGAATTTTAGTAGTGAACCTTAGATTAGAATGTTGTACATTATTGTATTTTTAATACTGAATTGTATTTTATATACATACATGTATAGTATTTAGATTCCATTAACCTCCGCAATTATATAATTTAAAAAGAAAATTTTTAGACCCTGTTTTATCAGAACTGATAATTAAATCCCAAAGATGATTAATGAGAAAGATCAGTGTCCGGGTCCCCACAACAGGTGGTATCAGAGCGATAGATCCATTAGCGATAGATCCTTTAGCGAGAGATCCTTTAGATTAAGATAGTCAGAACCGATAGATCCTTTAGACTGAGTTAGATTGAGATAGAAGAGAATGAGCGGGGTAGATTGAATTTTCTTTCCTTGCATGTGTGTGCTAGCATGAGATTGATTTAATGTTGATTGACATTATGTGCTGGCATGAGACTATGTGTTACTGCTTTAAGATACATGTTTATCTGATTATGTGATTGGAATTGGTATTATGTATTCTTAAGTATGAATCAGATCGGATTCTTGATCAGCAGTAAGATGATCAGGGAAAGATGGGCACAGATTTGTAGTACTAGATTACTAATGTGTTTGTTAATCAGATGTACCGCCCAGAAGAATTCCAGAAAGAGGCAGTACTTCATATGATCAGACAGGTAGGTCAGAACCTCAGATAGACGTGTCAGAGATTCAGATGGAAACACAGTTACAGAGGTTCCAGTCGTTTCAGCCGCCGGTTCTGAAGGGAAATGAGACGTCAGCAGATTGTTAGAAGTGGCTTGAGGAGACAGAAATGTTATTTGAATTCCTAGATTTCACAGATGAGTGTAGAATTAGGCTTATTGAGAACCAGTTACACGAGACTGCAAGAAGATGGTGGTTACTAACCAAAGGAGCTCTAGAACGGAATCGTTCAGTGATTTCGTGGAACATTTTCAAGGTTGAATTTTATCAAATATTTTTCCCCGTATCATATAGAGAGGACAGAAATGCAGAGTTCACGAACCTAAGACAAGGAAAGATGAGTATCGATGAGTATTTGGCACAATTCTTCACCTTGTTACGTTTTGCCCCTCTCATGGCTAGAAACGATTATGCTATATCTAGTCAGTTCATTCAGGGATTAAATCCAGAAATAAGTACATTGGTGAATGTGAAGCAATCGAGTAGTTTTGCTGATACCTTGAACAGGGCCAAAAGAGCAGACACGGTTCTGATAGGACAACAGGGAGTCTCGTATGATTTTCCAACATCAAATCCACAGCAACTGCCTTCTAGAGTTGAGATTGGCAGCAGCAGTGATAGGAAGAAAGAACCATTGAAGATTCAAAAGAAACAGTTCAAGAAGTTAGGAAGTGATTCCTCTAGTTCTAGCAGTCCTAGTCCGAGCTATACCGGAGTGTATTGCAGGACGTGTGGAGGGCGACATTCTACAGAACAATGCCAAGGAGTGCATGGTAAGTGCAATATCTGTAAGCAGACGGGACACTTTGCTAAGGTTTGTCCCCAGAAGGGTTCTCGAAGATTTTAGAGGGCAGAGTCATTGGTGATAATGACTGAAAAACAGACCCAGAATATATGGCAGGTACTATTCTTTTATGATTATATTGCATACGTATTGATGTGTACTACTGCATTCTTTATGAGTATCTGTGAATGAGTAGCATGGAGATATGATGTATCTGTTGGGTCTGTGTATACTGTCGTATTGATTCCTTGGTAGTTGAGGAATATGTTGATATCAGAAATTTCTGTGATATATGATATACTACGGTTAGATAAGAATGAGATTGAACTAGATTGTGAGGTACTTGTGTTATATGATTCTGATTGCATTATTGACATGTATATGATAAACAAGTACAGAAATATCGTAGAATGTGTGCCAGAAACGGTAAGATTCAGACCAAATCTGGCTAATAAACGGAAATTTTCCGGTAAGGATTCTAGATCCAGAATTCCTTAGATCGTTATACCGTTTATAACTCGATTATTACAGAGAGGAACAGATGGCATCCTTATGTATTCAATAGATCCATTGAAATCGAGTCTACCAGTGACAGAGTTGCTAGTAATATAATAGTTGACTGGTGTTTGCCTAGATAAGATGTCAGATGTGTTTTATATCAGCAAGAATTGGCAGATTCATGTATGGGCTGAAGAATCCAGTTGACTGAGTATTTCTCTTGAACACCTTTCCGTTTTGTTTCTAAATTGATAGATTTTATGTTCAGAGGTATTCTGAAAATTTTGCTTGGCATATCTATGATCTATTGATATATTGCAGCATTTGATTGATTATATTGAATATTCGAAGACTGTGTTAAATATTCAGAGAACTATGATCATTGTATACAGAAATGGGTCAGGTATGAATCCAGTATGCAGTTATGGATACAGTGTTTATTCAGAATATGCAGTATCTGAAGATCGGTTGATATAGACAGTTAAGACAGAAAGATCAGGAATTCCAGAAATGTCAGAAATTATTATCTGCAGATTATCTTATTCTGATTATTTTATTCTCTCATTGTTATATATTTGTTGAGTATTGTTATTGTTCTACATCAGTATTTGTGCGATATCTTATATTGTTGGGAGCATATGTTATTTGCAGATAAGATATAGCAGTTGATATGGGCAGTATGAGGATTAGTCAGATAGCCAGAATTTACAGTTGCTTGATTTTGTTATTTTATGAGTTTTCTTAAACTCACTAGATCTGTGTAGGTTCTTTCTATTCTGAACCTGATGTGATATTACTGTTATTGTGAATCAGTGTTTGATACAGATTAGTGTAAACAGTCAGACATGTGATCAGAGGGTTCAGAATTGTATTTTGCTACTCAGAACAGAACATTAATCAGATTAACAGACATGTAATTTGGTGTTGTATCAGATTGATTATTTTATGATATCAGATGTTTCAGAATTGGTTACAGATTTCGATATTGATAGTCAGAGCCGAATACCAGGTAGGTATTTCTTCTTTAATTTATGATTATTCACTGATTTTTTTATACAAGATAGTTCGAATCTGAATTCACAGAGAACGTCAGAACCGAACAGTTATGGATTCAGTTTTCATTCAGATATTTGAGAATGTATGATATTCGAACAGACAGTCGTGATATAAACAGATCAGATCAGTTATAACAGAATGTGTACAGACATGTTGGCAGAAATTGTACTGACGAGTCTGAATTGCTAACAGAAGAAGACAAAAAGATAGAAATCAGAAGATTATTACAGATTTTGTATCGTTCTGAATAGAAATGGGAGGGCATTTCTATAGCTTTTGTAATAAAATTATGTCCATTTTCTTCAGAGTATGATAGGTTATGATTATGATTGATAGATTACTCAATCTATATCTATCAGTTTGTATCAGATTACGTACAAACAGAACCAGATGGTATAGATCAATGTCAAAGAAATAGTCAGATTGACGAGAATGCAAGAATTAGATGATATCAGATTGTGATTTTGATGGAGTTGTACTTGTGATAGATTATATCATAAGCTCTCTTGTGCAGATTTATTACAGATTGACAGATAGTCAGAGTATATTACCAGATATTGACAGATAATTGTAGAGCTTTGGTACTGGATGTTAGTGCTAGTTGATATAGATTATTGTCATGATATGATTGACTGTATGACAGTAGCTATCAAGATAGTTCAGAATGGATAGATTTAAGAAACCAATGTCGGATGAAGACGATTGGTATTGGAAGATGAAGATTGATTATGTTCTAGATTGGGATAAACAGATGGGATAACAACTACAAATAGTATTGTTTTGTTATAGATTGCAGATGGGCATATACAGATGTTGTATAGCCAGTAATGCGGGATTGATTCGACAAGAACGAGTTGAAGAAGGATTATGATATTATAATTCTTGACTTCTGATTCCATACCAGAATCAGAGCTTGATCAAAGAAAGACACCACAGAATGATATTAGTGAAGCGAGTTTGGATGTTAAACTCTGTTATACATTTCTTCTAAGAGATTTGGATTGCTTGTGGTGAGTTCGAGGGCGAACTCAGATCTAAGAGGGGGAGAAATGTAATGCCCGGGAATTATAGAAGTGATTAGACAAGATTAATGAAATATCCCAAGATTTGTAGAATTGATCAGATAAGATTATGGGATGTTGCACGGATAATATAATTTTTCAGAACATGCAAGACCGCACCCGCGCCCTTGTTTACACCGCACCCGTGGTGTGAGACCAGTAGGGTAGGAATTTTGGGCGAAGCAAGACCGCACCCGCGGTCTTGCATAGACCGCACCCGCGGTGCATGGACAGTAAGTTGACAAGAAATTTGAAGCAAGACCGCACCCTCGGTCTTGCACACACCGCACCCGCGGTCAAGACACCGCACCCGCGCTCCTTGCACTACCGCACCCGCGGTCTGAGCTTTTGGAAAATTTATGAGTATCCGAAACATGAGCGCACCCGCGGTGCAGCAAGGACCGCACCCGCGGTGCGACGTGCCGTACAATGAGCTATGCCACGTTTTGTACTTTGCATGCACTATATATATACGTGTGCAGCTCGTTTTCCTTCATTTTATTCAGACTGAAATCGAAAGTGGAGAGAACTTTTACTCCGTGAGCTTCTAAGTTGATTTGTGAAGAAACCGTGTAGCAGAATTCGAATCCGACTTTAGTTCTGAACTTCTCTCGACTAGAGCTACACAAGGACGCAAGTTTTGTTACGTTTTGTGATGTTTTAGAAATATGATGTTATCAGAACTATATATGATTCAGATATGGTGTTTCTACTACCGTAGACATTGTATAATCGAAGACAGATTTAAGAATAAGTTGATTATACAATTGGTATGAATTTTAGAAGATATTGACTGAGAATTCACACTAAATGGTAGTATTCTTGATTGAAGAATGAATAGATGAGCATTCTTGTATGTTTGGCTAGATTATTCAGTAGATATGTGAAGTCAGATCGAAGAAAGAATATCGTATGTCTGTGTTTTGTATTTCAGCATCTCGGAAGATGTAATTGTTAGATACTCCTATGCTGGAATAGAGTGATCAGATTCAGATATGATTTAGATTATATCGTGATATTGTTGATATGATCAGATTGTGTTTTGTTCAGATTGATCAGAGTATGTACTGAGTTGAGTATTGATCAGAACAGATTGTGAATTGAGCTACACATTGATACAGTGTATTTATATTGTCATTTCAGATCGGATATGGACAGACTGAACTTCGAGACTTCGTCTTCCTCAGACGGGGACGACAAAGTTATAATTCATGTGATATTCGGGAAGAAACAACTCAATTGAGATCACTACTTGAGTTGCCCAATAAATCACATACTATATTCTTGTTTATGATTTATATGATTATGCTTTGTTTACTGATTGTATTCATGCATTTAAGATAGGACAGTTTGGAGATCAGCCAGACTGCTAGACGTTCGGTGATATCACAGCTTAGGAGAAGATCACCTCTCCTATTGTAGATGTGGATACAGATCAGACCGAAGTCTAGGAATAAGACGTACAATCACCCCGAGTGGTAGGGTAGGTGATAGATCGTCTTATTCACCCCGGGATCCCTAGAGTTATAGATCGATTCAAGTCTAGACATGATTTGATTAAGACTTCATGCTTATATGGATGTGGCTCCTAGATCATGGGACCCATCGTTATTGCTTTCAGTTGTGCTAGCATGTTTTATGATTTAGATCGTTTATATGCATGTTTATCTGATTTGAGTTATATGCTTATTTGATTTATTTCATAGATTATGAATTATATTGGTTTATACAGGATCGCATGTTCTATGAATTAGTTTGTTTATATACATGCTTACCATGTTTTATACTGGGATTTATTCTCACCGGAGTTATCCGGCTGGTGTCTTGTTTGTATGTGTGCATGACATCAGGGGGAGGCAGGATCGGGGTCACGAAGATGATGAGAGAAGACGAGTTAGCGTGGTGATTCCGGACTTACAGTAGATTGGATTTTACTACTAGAATTTTAGTAGTGAACCTTAGATTAGAATGTTGTACATTATTGTATTTTTAATACTGAATTGTATTTTATATACAGACATGTATAGTATTTAGATTCCATTAACTTTCGCAATTATATAATTTAAATAGAAAATTTTTAGACCCTGTTTTATCAGAACTGATAATTAAATCCCAAAGATGATTAATGAGAAAGATCAGCATCCGGGTCCCCACAAAGTCAAAATGAGGAGGTGAATGTACTGGATTCTAGAGTTTAATGTGAATCAAAGGATGCAGGCGAATGTGGAGTTGAAGTGAGCATTGATGTTGAATCTAAAGTGGAGATTGAGAGAATTGAAGTGGTTGGTATTCCATTGATTTATGACTTGAGCATAGAATGTTATGCTGTGGAGGGTGAATCCTTAGATGATGAATTTGTTTCCAATGTGTGTGCTATGGAGGAGAAAGAAGAAACGTTGTTGCTCAAAACATTTGAAGAAAAACATATTTCTTTTGATCAATTGAATTTTATTGAAAATATTGGAAAAAAATGTGATATGGTCGAAATTATGAGTGAACAAAAGAGTGAGATGACCATAGAAATAAAAAAAGAAGAGCATGATGAAATTAGAGAAAAAGAAAAAGAAAAAGAGGCTAAAGAAAAAGAAAAAGAAAAGAAAAATAAATTAAAGGCCCAAAAGAGTAAAAAGAGTGAGGTTGAGATTTGTGTATTTTTGCATAAACCATTTCATGTACCTTTGTACAAAGTGGTTTATTGTTATGGTGATGATATAGCCGGTTCAATACCGAGAATTGCTATTTCTTATTTGAAGGTTCTTGGGGTTGTCATACCAAGGAGAGAAGTGAGTTTTACTAAAGGGAGAACCCAAGGGTCCGAGCCTCGAGAATACAAGTACCATCGCGATGAGGTAAGTTTAGTTGCCAACAAAACAACTATGAGGTATGACTTTCTTCCTTACTTTAAAGTTGTGTTGCTTTGTTTTCAAGAATTTGAAGAACAAGTTGCAAGTTTGGTGGTTAGAGGACCGGGTGTCAGTTTGTCTTTATTCCTAGATTGTTGTTGTGGGGACCCGGACGCTAATCATGTTCTTAATCATCATTGGGGACTAATTAATCAATTATAAAACAGGGTCTCAATTTTTTTTTTTAAAATACAAAGCGGAAACGTAATGTAATTGACTCAATTACATATTAAACATGAATATACAAATCATGTGTTATCTACAAGAATTCAACTAGGTTCAACAACGTATCAGTGCTGAATCCTATGTTGCTTCAAAGCCCGGATCTCCACGCTATCTAATCTTCTCTCATCTTCTTCTTGACCCTGATCCAGCCCCACCTGTTGTCATGCACACATACAAAACAAGACAACAGCCGAATAACTCCGGTGAGATATAAATATCCCAGTATAAACAATGTATTCATGCAATCATATAAAAGCATATACGAAAGCATATAAGAATTATTCCTAACAGGTGTCAAATCAGAAACATAAATCAATATCAAGCATTCAATAAACATGAATGATATAAACAATGTAAATCAACATGTCGTATCAGACTCAACTCAACCGACGCGTCGTCTCAGACTCGACTCCACTGACGCGTAGTCTCAGACTCGACTCAACTCTAACCTAGGGATCCCGATGTCTGGATAATGATCAATATATCGAATCTCAGTCGATAGGAATGAATCAATCCCTAAACGGCATCGATATAATTCATATATCCAGTTTCTGGGCGAATCAGCCGCAGAATTGACGAATCAGTCAAGAATTAGGCGAATCAGCCAATAACCAGACGAATCAGCCTGTAATTAAGCGAATCAGCTTAAGTTTAGACGAATCAGTCAATAACCAGACGAATCAGCCGGTAATTAAGCGAATCAGCTTAAGTTTAGACGAATCAGTCAATAACCAGACGAATCAGCCGGTGAATAGGCGAATCAGCCCATGACTCAACAACTCAGAAATCAATACATGCATTCAGTATCTAAGCAAATCATTCGATGACTAGCGAATCAGCAGTCCTTACATGCAGTGGCTATAAATCAATAGACTACAAATATAAATCTTATCATACATTAGCTATAAATCAATAGACTACAATCATAAGTCTCATCAATTGCAAATATCAATGCAATAAATGAAAGTATGTGATTTAGGGAGACTCGAGTAAAACCTCACTCGAGTTGTGCAATCCCAACTCAACATTAATTTATACCTTTCTTTCTGATACTTTGGCTCTGTCGAAGTCTCGAACTCAAATCTGTCAATACTCAATCTGACAATAACAATATCGAGGAGTATACTATCAATACCCGTTCAAATCAATACTGGATATAAACATAATTCAACCAAATTCTGTTTCAACAACATAACGACATAATCTCAATATATCCAGCCATATCGTATTAGTCAGACATTAATTCCAACATCTCATAATCAATAACAACTCAATTCTGATATCAAATCAACTCCAAACTACTCCAAAAACCATAACAATTCCATATGGTATTTGTTCTTAAATCCAGTTTCAATTATACGATGTCTAACATGCCAAGAACATCATATATGAATCATATCAGATTCTGACAATACCATAATTTCAAAGCATATCAAAACGTAGCAAAACTTACGTCCAGTTGTAGCCTATGTCGATAGGAACACAGTACCGCAGTCGGATTCAAAATCGGACGGACGGATACTTCACAATCACAAATCGAAAATGTAAAAAGGCGTAAGGATTTTCTTCCTTAATCCTTCGACCCTTTCCTTATATTCTGAGGCATCCATATATATATATATATACACCTACGTCGCATGCAAGAGGCCAAATGTCAAACTCTTGTTTCGCATGCCTCGCGCATATGCGCGTCTAAGCATCGCGCATATGCGCCACCCCTTCTGCCTCTCTCGCGCATGTGCGCGGCTCATGTCGCGCATGTGCGCGTAATGTTTTGTTCCGTCTTTTTGGCTACTGGACTGCCCGCGCATATGCGCGAACTCAAATCGCGCATATGCGCGAGACCTACTGGATGTGCATATTGTCCCTCGCGCATATGCGCGCACCATCTCGGCGCATATGCGCGAGAGGTTCTGGACCTTCGGCGCATGACTGGCGCATCTCATCGCGCATGTGCGCGAATGCACACTCTCGCACATATATTGCGCGTCTTTTCCCATCTCTTCCGATCTAATCCGTTCCGTCTATCATTATCTAGATTAATCAATAAATCATTTCAGAATAATCTCGGATTACGATAATTATACTCAAATCATTTCAGATTACGGCAATCAAATTCTCGGGTCTTACATTTCTCCCCGTCTAAGATCTGAGTTCGTCCTCGAACTCTCAAGTAATCAATACAGCTATATCAGAAGAAATGTATATAGAGTTTAAATCAGAAACTCATCTCAATGAATCTGTTCTGAAATTTCAATCTCATATCGAATTCTATTTCTACAAATAGCTCTGATAAAGTCAATCTCGCAATACTGGCTATACAACATCCGTATATACCTATCAACAGTTCGTAACAACTCAACACCATCAGCTGTTATCGAAGCTGTTTATCTCAATCAAAGATATATTCGATCTTTGGTCTCAAATACCAACAGTCATCGTCCGACGTTGGCATATTTAGTCTGTTTATCATGAGCTGTTTTCATTTTCTTCTGAATGAGCTTCATCTTTTCAGTCATATCTATGATCATTTCAGATCCAATCTCAAGAACCTCAGAGATATCATTTCAATTAAGAGATGATCCATATATCTTTCCGTACAACACTTTGAAAGGAGTTATCTCAATACTCGTTTGATAGCTGTTGTTGTACGAAAATTCACAAAATGACAATGAATCCTGCCATTTAGTGTTAAAATCAAGCATTACAGCTTTCAGCATATTCTCCGAAATCTGGATAATCCACTCTGACTGTCCATCAGATAGTGAATACTATTCAGTATTCAGATATAATCTAGTATCTAACTCTTATGGTACATTCTGTTAAACGTGCAAAATCAACCAAAATCACGGTCTAATATACTCAACTCTCCACACTCCGTGTAATCTAATCACTTTTCTGACAGAATCTCAGTAATATATCATATTTGTATATCTTCATGTACGAGTTAACACTCGCAGACTGGATCAGTCTATCATTCCTAACTCAATCCATACTCAATTCCGAGAGGAACGTAGTAACTTCATCACGATATCCTTGGAAATGTAATCTCATTTCCATTCAGGAACCGACAAGTTACATAACCAATCTCTTGGTTTCTTTCTTTCTATCTTTATCTGTCTGTCGTTCAGACATTTCAGTCCAAACTCTATCATATCTAATCTCATCTGTTTCTATCAAAACATTTTCTGCTATCAGGATGCTTACTAAATCAAGTATTGCACCTTTCTGACAATTCTGTCATTTCCAATTCGAAATATCGGGCACCAACAAGTCAGTTATTAACATACAATACAGTATTACTTACCTGATTCAAAAACGAATTCAGAACAACAGCAAGATTCAATCAGATTCAAAACATGCTAAACTCATTGATACTGATCTGCTAAACTCATAACCCTCAATGTCTGACACCGATGTCAACCTCGGCTGACTAATCACGGTTTAACTCTGCTAAAATCAACAGATACATCATTTTCAGATATAAAAATCCCTGAACACAATCTGGCTCAATCAGGATTTACCATATCAACAGTTTCTAATATCAACTCAAGGCTAAAATCAATCTCTCTGATTGGAATCAGATCTAAAGTCTTATCAAAGAAAACATCAAGAAATTTCTTATCATTGGTAAATCAGCCAATCATAGACTCCACTTCAGTAAATCAACTGAATACATAAGGAGTCATTCTGCTCCTTTCTGTAATAATCGAGTCATAGCTAGTACGAATATCAAAAAAATTCTTAGTCTAGAATTTTTATCGTACAATATTCATCTCTTGGTCATCTCAGATCAGATTCTCACCATCTTCTGGAACTAATCTATGGTAGCTCTGTACTTGATCAGCATATCAATATCAGTAATGCAGTTCCAAAATCAAAGAACACCAGTACAATCTCATCTACCACACAATCTAACTCGATCTGATTCTCATCCTACTGTAGTATACAAGATCTAACAGAAATCACTGATACAAGATCTTTTCCCAAAGGAACAGAAACAAATACTACAGTAAATAGGGACTCAACAGATAATGCATGCATCAATGCAAATCTTTCAGAAATAAAAGTATGTGAAGCACCCGTATCCCTCAATACATATGCAGGATAATCAAACAAATCAGTTACCTACAACATCATCATCTGGTGCTTCCTGAGCCTGTTCCTCGGTCAAAGAAAATACTCTGGCCTGCTGTCTAGGAGGCTGGCCAACTGTCTGGCTTCCTCCCGGCCTCTGCTGTGACTGAGATGGTGCTGGCTGAAATGAACGAACAGCAGCTGATCGTCTACTCCCCTGTGCCGCTGATCCCGCGGATTCGGCTCCCTGGAATCTTTGGGAATCCCTCAGTGGACATACTCTGGCAAAATGTCCCTGTTGTTTGCAGAAGTGGCAACTACCAAGTACCCCTTGGCATTGCTCGGTGGAATGTCTCCCTCCACAATTTCCGCAGTACACACCAGTATAACTCTGCTGAGAACCACTGGAGCTAGAAGAACTGCCACCAGGCTTCTTAAACTGCTTTCCTCTAGCCTTCAGAAAATCTTTCCTTCCACCACTGCTACTTCCACTCTCGAATCGGGGAGGTGGTTGCGGTGGTCTCAACACTGGAGGAACAAATTCAGCTTCTCTCTGCCTTATCAGGCCCGCTTCAGCGCCCTTTGCTCTATTCATGGCAACAACAAAGTTATTCGGTCGCCATATGTTCACCAATGTAAAAATATCGGGGTTCAATCCATTGATGAACTGATCGGCAACCGCTTCGTCATTTTCAGACACATGTGGAGCAAACTTCAACAAGGTAGAGAACTTGGTCACATATTCTTCAATGTTCAGCTGACCCTGTCTCAAATTGGCAAACTCCGCACCCTTGTCTTTCTGGTATGACACTGGGAAAAATCTCTGATAAAACTCAGTTTTAAATACATCCCAAGTAATAATCGTACCTCGTTGCTCCAAGGCCCTCTTCATCGTAATCCACCAGCTTTTTGCTACATCAAGAAACTGGTGCCCAATCAATTTAATTCGGCGCTCATCACTGTACTCCAGTGAATCAAACAGCATCTCAATGTTACCTAACCAACTCTCACACTCAACTGATGTCTCAGTGCCCTTAAGAGTCGGTGGTTTGAATGACTGAAACCTCTTCAGCAAGGTTTCCATTGGAGTCGGTGTTACATCCATTGGAGGATTTGATGTACTACCATGTTCTGGGATTCGTCTAGGAGGCATATCTGAATATCACAAGGATTAGTAACCCAATCCAAAAAACCTGTTTCAATTCAGTCTCTCCTCCGATCATCTTACTGCTGATCGAGAATCGGTTCGAATTCATTTCAAATAATACATATTACAAAATCAAATCCGATAATTCAAGTAACATGTATTATATAAAGCAGTAAGACATGCTAGCATTCAAAAGCAAGGAAGAAAACTCAATCTACCCCGCTCACTAGCCTCTTCTATCTCAATCTAAAGGATCTATCGCTCTGATACCACCTGTTGTGGGGACCCGGATGCTAATCATGTTCTTAATCATCATTGGGGACTAATTAATCAATTATGAAACAGGGTCTCAATTTTTTTTTAAATACAAAGCGGAAACGTAATGTAATTTACTCAATTACATATTAAACATGAATATACAAATCTTGTGTTATCTACAAGAATTCAACTAGGTAAAACTACGTATCAGTGCTGAATCCTACGTTGCTTCAAAGCCCGGATCTCCATGCTATCTAATCTTCTCTCATCCTCTTCTTGACCCTGATCCAGCCCCACCTGTTGTCTTGCACTCATACAAAACAAGACAACAGCCGGATAACTCCGGTGAGATATAAATATCCCAGTATAAACAATGTATACATGCAATCATATAAAAGCATATACGAAAGCATATAAGATTTATTCCTAACAGGTCTCAAATCAGAAACATAAATCAATATCAAGCATTCAATAAACATGAATGATATAAACAATGTAAATCAACATGTCGTATCAGACTCAACTCAAACGACGCGTCGTCTCAGACTCGACTCCACTGACGCGTCGTCTCAGACTCGACTCAACTCTAACCTAGGGTTCCCGATGTCTGGATAATGATAAATATATCGAATCTCAGTCGATAAGAATGAATCAATCCCTAAACGGCATCGATATAATTCATATATCCAGTGTCTGGGCGAATCAGCCGCAGAATTGACGAATCAGTCAAGAATTAGGCGAATCAGCCAATAACCAGACGAATCAGCCTGTAATTAAGCGAATCAGCTTAAGTTTAGACGAATCAGTCAATAACCAGACGAATCAGCCGGTAATTAAGCGAATCAGCTTAAGTTTAGACGAATCAGTCAATAACCAGACGAATCAGCCGGTGAATAGGAGAATCAGCCCATGACTCAACAGCTCAGAAATCAATACATGCATTCAGTATCTAAGCAAATCAGTCGATTACTAGCGAATCAGCAGTCCTTACATGCAGTGGCTATAAATCAATAGACTACAAATATAAATCTTATCATACATTAGCTATAAATCAACAGACTACAATCATAAGTCTCATCAATTGCAAATATCAATCCAATAAATGAAAGTATGTGATTTAGGGAGACTCGAGTCAAACCTCACTCGAGCTGTGCAATCCCAACTCAACATTAATTTATACCTTTCTTTCTGATACTTTGGCTCTGTCAAAGTCTCGAACTCAAATCTGTCAATACTCAATCTGACAATAACAATATCGAGGAGTATACTATCAATACCCGTTCAAATCAATACTGGATATAAACAGAATTCAACCGAATTCTGTTTCAACAACATAACGGCATAATCTCAATATATCCAGCCATATCATATCAGTCAGACATTAATTCCAACATCTCATAATCAATAACAACTCAATTCTGATATCAAATCAACTCCAAACTACTCCAAAAACCATAACAATTCCATATGGTATTTGTTCTTCAATCCAGTTTCAATTATACGATGTCTAACATGCCAAGTGAAAGGGGATCGGTTACGGTGACCGGAAGCGCAACGGAAGTTTAAAAAATCAAATTTTTAGGGAAAATTTTCGGCCACCTTGCATTTCATGTAGCAAATACAAAAACACAACTATGTCATACATAGGGTGTAAGAAAATCGTTACCTATCAACCTCAAGAGATTGATGATGGCACCAACCAAGTTGTAAACAACTTGGCTCTTGAATGGAAGATAAATCTACAAGCTCTCCTCCTTTCTTCTTGAATCTTTCCTTCAAATTAAGCCCACCACCAACTAGGTAGATCCCCTCATAATACATTATTCACTTGGCCAAATTTTCATTTAGGAACACTTCCATAAATCAAAATTTACATTTCTCTCATAGAAGTCATACTTCTATTTTTCTTAACGCTTATAAACTCATTTATAAGCCGTTTAACACAGTGAAATAATTTTCTCCTTTATAGAAGTCATACTTCTAATTTTCCTTCTTAACGCTTATAAACTCATTTATAAGCCGTTCAACACATTGAACTAATTTTCTCCTTTATAGAAGTCATACTTCTAATTTTCCTTACGCTTATAAACTCCTTTATAAGCCGTTCAACACATTGAACTATTTTTACTTCTCAACGGGATCTAGAAAGCTAGTACTTGTGTGGCCCTCAATGGTTCATTGATACAACTAGCTGTGGGTTCACATCTCCATGTGATTCGGACTAAACATGTCCTTATATGAGCATACCCCAATTGCTCCATTCTTACTTATCAACTCCTTGATAATAAGAACGTCAGAACTCAAGTCTGATAATACCCAACCAATCATGTTAAACGCCTAGCAGCATCGCTTACATGATTCCCTAGGTATCAAATGATAGTGCCTGCAAGAACCATTCAATTATGGTTAGCGTACAGTACGGTCCCTTCAACTCATATATCCAGACCGATTCGACAACCATTGGTTTATCGAGAGTTGTCAATGAATCGATACTATGTGTCATGTCGTAGTTGCATCAATGGTGTAATCTATGAAACCCCTTTCATAATTACAACCATACCCTGGCCAGAGATTTCTGAAAGCGGACCGGTTACGGAGGCCGGAAACGCAACGGAAGCGAAAAATTAAATTTTATGCACAAATTTTCGGCCCCCTAGAGTTTTGGTGCAATATTTACAAAACAAACTTAAAAACATGCATAGGGTGTTAGAAAGTTTGTTACCTATCAACTTCAAGAAGTTGATGATGGCTCCAACTTAGTTGCAAGCAACTAAGCTCTTCTTGGCAAGATAAGATCTACAAGCAAACCTCCTTCCTCTTCAAGAATTAGGCCCACCACTTTACCAAGATAAGTCCCCTCAAGTTTTGCACTAGAAAAACTTGAGGATTTTTCAAAGAGATGATTTTTGCTCCAAGAAAATGAAGAACAAAAGAGAAAGAAAATTGGAGAGAAAATCCTCTAGGAATTTCGGCCAAGTGAAGTGAATTGGGAGAGGGAAGATTAGCCTTGGGTGTTACAAAAGTTGTCTCTCAAAAGTTGCATGCTTTTTGAATATTTTATTAAAAAGTAATCAAGGCTCTTCACCTCCCAAGCATGCAATCCCTACATGTCTCACTTGTATATAATATGGTTTTTTTAACACATTAAAAACCATGGACTAAATTTTATTATCCCAAACACATTTGAGATAAATTAAATATTACTTGATTTTACTCAAGTCCCACTAGTTAAATAATTATTTAAATTGAGCTCTACAAGACTCAATATTATTTAATTAATTCAACACTTGAATTAATTTAATTATTTAGACTCTACTAGGTCCACTAGTGTTTAATTAATTCAACACTTGAATTAATTTAATTTAGTCCACAACAATGTTTATGAAAATCACAATTTTCAACTACATTATTTTCTTGGCCAAATTTTAATCTTAGGAACACTTCCATAAATTAAAATTTATATTTCTCTCATAGAAGTCATACTTCTAATTTTCTTTACGCTTATAAACACATTTATAAGCCGTTCAACACATTGAACTATTTTACTTCTCTTCGGGACTTACTAAGCAAGTACTTGTGTGGCCCTCAATGGTTCATTGATACAACTAGCCGTGGGTTCACATCTCAATGTGATTCGGACTAAACATGTCCTTATACGAGCATACCCCAATTGCTCCATTCTCACTTATCAACTCCTTGATAGTAAGAACGTCAGAACTCAAGTCTGATAGTACCCAACCAATCACGTTAAGCGCCTAGCAGCATCGCTTACGTGATTCCCTAGGTATCACATGATAGTGCCTGCAAGAACCATTCAATTATGGTTAGCGTACAGTACGGTCCCTTCAACTCATATATCCCGACCGATTCGACAACTATTGGTTTATCGAGAGTTGTCAATGAATCGATACTATGTGTCATGTCGTGGTTGCATCGATGGTGTAATCTATGAAACCCCTTTCATAATTACCACCATACTCTGATCAGAGATTTCAACCCACACATACATGATAAACACATAGGATATCCATACCCGTAGGTAAGCGGTGAATCCCCGACTACAATGCATCGACTCCTATATGTTTCGCCGTAACACCCAACCTTGCCACCTAATGACCCCATAAGAGTCGGTAAACAAGTCAAAGTGAAACGCTAGCACATAGAGTCTCAATGTTGTCCCGGGTCATAAGGACTAATTCTGTACAACCATAAACCAGGACTATTCCACTCGATAAGTGAGAACCACTTGGAAAGTCCTTTTATGGAGGGTTGTTCAGTGCACTCTACAAGGAGCACCTATCTGCATGCTCGGACATCACAATGTCCCCTACCAATGAAACATGGTACTCACATCGCAGATACTAGTCTCTAACTCGAGCGGCCTTTATCCTTCTTAGTGGCGGCTGAATCGACTAGGAACGGTTTAGAATATACAGTATTCCAAATATGAGTTTCATGATACTCATCATATGAGCATCTCATATTCTTTCTACTATTTGTATATTCAAGGACTTTATCTATGCAACTAGCATGGGTATAAAGATAAAGATGCGCCAAATTAATAAATTGAAATATTATTAAAATAAAGATCGTTTATACAAAGAGTTTCATTGTGAACAGTCGGCCAACACTTGGCTCGACGTGCACCTACTCTAACAATCTCCCACTTGCACTAGAGCCAACTACCTATATACTTTAGACCCATTGATTCGCGATGCTTCTCGAACGATGGTCCTGGTAAAGGCTTAGTTAGTGGATCAGCAACATTATCTGCGGAGCCGACTTTGTCAATCACGACATCTCCTCTTTCCACGATCTCTGTGAGGATGTGGTACTTTCTCAATACGTGTTTGGACTTCTGATGAGACCTTGGCTCCTTCGCCTGAGCTATGGCTCCCGTGTTGTCGCACATCACCGGGATAGGAGCAACTCCATTTGGAATGACGCCCAACTCTTGGACGAAATTCCTAATCCAAACAGCCTCCTTTGCTGCAGCCGATGCAGCAATGTATTCTGCCTCAGTGGTGGAATCCGCAGTACTGTCTTGCTTGGAACTCTTCCAAGAGACAGCACCACCATTGAGCATGAATATGAATCCGGAGGTTGACTTCGAGTCATCAACATCGCTTTGGAAGCTAGAGTCGGTATAGCCTTCCAATTTTAGTTCTCCACCCCCATAGACCAAAAACAACTTATTGGTCCTTCTCAAATACTTGAGGATGTCTTTCACAGCTTTCCAGTGTGGAAGACCGGGGTTGGATTGATATCTACTCACTACACTTAGTGCAAATGCCACGTCAGGACGTGTAGATATCATCCCATACATGATACTACCAATAGCCGAAGCATACGGAATTCGTGTCATCGCCGCTATCTCTGCATCAGTCTTGGGAGACATAGACTTGGATAGGGACACGCCATGACACATTGGTAGATGTCCTCTCTTGGACTCATCCATCGAGAACCGCTTCACGATGGTATCAATGTATGTGGACTGGGTGAGACCAAGCAATCTTTTTTATCTATCTCTATAGATCTGTATTCCCAATACAAAAGATGCTTCACCCAAGTCCTGCATTGAGAACTTACTTGCTAACCATATCTTTGTTGATTGCAACATTCCTACATCATTCCCAATGAGTAGAATGTCATCAACATAAAGAACAAGGAATGTCACCGCACTCCCACTGACCTTCTTATACACACAGGGTTCCTCAGGATTCTTAGTAAAACCAAACTCTTTGATTGTACTATCGAATCTGAGGTTCCAACTCCTCGATGCCTGCTTAAGACCATAAATAGATCTTTGAAGTTTGCATACCATATGCTCACTTCCGATAGATGTGAAACCCTCAGGTTGAGACATGTAAATCTCTTCCTTAATATCCCCATTAAGGAAGGCTGTCTTAACATCCATCTGCCATATCTCATAGTCATACCATGCAGCTATGGCTAGCAATATCCTAATGGACTTGAACATCGCAACTGGAGAAAAGGTTTCCTCATAGTCAACACCTTGCCTTTGAGTATACCCTTTTGCTACCAATCGCGCTTTGAAGGTCAATACCTTCCCATCCGCCCCAAGTTTCCTCTTGTAAATCCATTTACACCCTATGGGAACAGTTCCCTCAGGTGGATCCACAAGATTCCACACTTGGTTCGAATGCATGGAATTCATCTCAGATTCCATTGCTTCAAGCCACTTGGATGAATCAGCATCCGATAACGCTTCCTTGAAGGTCCTTGGATCACATCCAAGATTAGGCTCATCATGGCCCTCTTCAAGAAGCAGACCATACCTCACAGGTGGTCTCGAGACTCTCTCGGTTCTTCTAGGAGCTTGTATCTCCTCACTTAGCTCATTGGGTGTGGGTTCTACAACTGTGGGTGCCTCTCGAACCTCTTCGAGTTCTATCATCTCGCCTTTTCTATCTAATAGAAATTCCTTTTCCAAAAAGGTTGCGTTCCTAGAAACAAACACCTTTGTTTCTTGGGGATGATAGAAATAATATCCAATGGAATTTCTTGGATATCCCACAAAGTAGCATAAAATGGATCGACTATCCAATTTATCTCCCACTGTCTGCTTCACATAAGCAGGACACCCCCATATTCTTAGATAAGAATACTTGGGAGGCTTACCCATCCATATCTCATATGGAGTCTTGTCAACTGCCTTTGTATGGACATTGTTCAACAACATTGCCGCTGTTTCAAGCGCATATCCCCAAAAGGATGGCGGCAACTCTGTGAACCCCATCATAGACCGAACCATGTCCATCAAGGTCCGGTTACGACGCTCCGAAACACCATTCAACTGCGGTGTAGCGGGCGGAGTCCACTGCGAGAGAATCCCATTCTCTCTAAGATACTCTTGGAACTCGGCACTCAAGTACTCACCACCTCGATCCGATCGAAGTGTCTTGATGCTTCGTCCCAATTGTTTCTCTACTTCACTTCTGAATTCTTTGAACCTTTCAAAGGCTTCAGACTTGTATTTCATCAAATACACATACCCATACCTCGAATGGTCATCGGTAAAGGTGATGAAGTAGGCATGTCCATGCTTAGTGGTGATGCTAAGCGGACCGCACACATCGGTATGGATCAAATCCAATAACCCTTTGGCTCGCTCCGCATGGCCCTTAAAGGGAATTTTGGTCATCTTTCCTTTCAGACAGGATTCACAAGTCGTGAGAGCGTTAATATCAGACATATCAAACATGCCAACTCCCACTAGCTTGTTCATCCTTCTTAGGGAAATATGACCTAATCGAGCATGCCATAGTGATATAGTTTGGTCCGGTTAGTATGTGTTTTTCGAGAATGACCGAAAACGGGTTGCGAATTGATGACATGTCAAAGATTGTACTGAAAAGTAAAACAGATAAATGTTAATGACTATTTTAAAATATTTAATAATATATAAAGTTTGGACTTTTACTTTATAAATAATCGCTCCCACTGTTTTGACATTTTCACTACCCTCTAGTGAAAACGGGAAACACTTTCCTCAGTAGGTACGTAAGGTCCAATTAGCGAATTGTGATCCCGAATAATATCGGCCATCACAACTCCCAAAAGGTAGTTTCCAATTGCATCGCCATGCAACCCTCTACGTATACTTTTGTCTCACGTTTGATTAGGACCCAATAATATGACGTCGTTCATCTTTACGTGTCAAGCCTAACCCATCGATATTGAACCTTAATGGACGGTCGCCATGAGTTCCCTCAATAATATGAGCCGAAATCATGGGAGTTCCACGTAGTTCACATCACCATGTCAATGGATGTCACAGCTTTCCGGCACCCAGGGCCCCCTCAATAATATGAGCCGAGCCCCGAGTACGGGTAGCGTTCATCATGCATCCATTGTCGATGGAAGACAAGGAAATTATAAACAAATTTATAATTCCCCTTTTCGGACTTGATATTAATTTTGAATCTTATTCAAAATGAGGGTTTTTAATTTTGAAAGGTCTCATCATTAATTTTATTTTAAAAGCTCGCCATGTTTGATCGTATGTTTGCCGGATTCATGCAACTTTGTTATTATAATAATAATAACGCACATACTCATTATTTATAACATATCATGCATATATTATAAATAGAAAACAATACAAGGATGATCAATTGCCCCAAACTCTAATGGCCCGTGTGAGCCAAACACGGGCCTAGGTCCAATCCTAGGGTAAATGCACGGGATGCAATGCAACTATACTATTACATTAGCATCCTATATTACATGTCTTCGATCTTCATAATCACCAAGGCCACCATCTTCCAATCTTGATCTTCCCCTATTCTAATATTTACAATTAAATATCCATAGCACATAGGGATACATCTCATGGGGGTGGGAACGGGCCATAAACCAAGCCCACTTTATAAATTGATAATTATTACAATCATTCAACACAAATATCCTAGCATACACCTAGCAAATTGGGCTTGGGCTTTTGATCATCCTTCATGCACAATATCATATATCATACACCATCAATTAATTATCACTATAATTAATTGATCCAATATTATGTATCTTGAACCAATCACTAACCGCCACAATTATAAATTAAATTAACAAAGTATACAAACCCCTTTGTCTACTTTCAAATTAATTTATTTATAATCGAATTTCTTATAAATCACAATTTACTATAAATAATTAAAGTCCCACTTCAATTATTTATTTTATGAAAAATATATATGCAACATTTGTAATTTTAAACTTAAGGGCCCAAAACTCATTTTTCACCAAAAATACTTTGGCCCATTTAAAATTCACAAATTATGTTGGCCATCCAATGGCCCAACATCTCAAGGCCCATGACACTAAGATTATCCAAAACACTTTTGGAAACCCTAGTCGTCACCGCCGTCGCCGGAGCTCCGTCGCCGGATTCCGGCAACACCAAAAAATTTTTTTTTTTTTTTTTATTAAAACCGAATTTTCCGGGCAGCCCGTAGGCTGCCCGAACATGCTGCCCGAAATAATTCGGGCAGCCCGAAATTTTTTTTTTGTTTTGCTTGTAAAAATTTCGGCCTTCACAAATTTTTGCACAAAAAATTTCAAGCGGTTAGAAATCGATACTCAACATAATATAACGTAAATATAGCACAAAATCCGTAACCTTAGCTCGGATACCACTTGAAAGCGGACCGGTTACGGAGGCCGGAAACGCAACGGAAGCGAAAAATTAAATTTTATGCACAAATTTTCGGCCCCCTAGAGTTTTGGTGCAATATTTACAAAACAAACTTAAAAACATGCATAGGGTGTTAGAAAGTTTGTTACCTATCAACTTCAAGAAGTTGATGATGGCTCCAACTTAGTTGCAAGCAACTAAGCTCTTCTTGGCAAGATAAGATCTACAAGCAAACCTCCTTCCTCTTCAAGAATTAGGCCCACCACTTTACCAAGATAAGTCCCCTCAAGTTTTGCACTAGAAAAACTTGAGGATTTTTCAAAGAGATGATTTTTGCTCCAAGAAAATGAAGAACAAAAGAGAAAGAAAATTGGAGAGAAAATCCTCTAGGAATTTCGGCCAAGTGAAGTGAATTGGGAGAGGGAAGATTAGCCTTGGGTGTTACAAAAGTTGTCTCTCAAAAGTTGCATGCTTTTTGAATATTTTATTAAAAAGTAATCAAGGCTCTTCACCTCCCAAGCATGCAATCCCTACATGTCTCACTTGTATATAATATGGTTTTTTTAACACATTAAAAACCATGGACTAAATTTTATTATCCCAAACACATTTGAGATAAATTAAATATTACTTGATTTTACTCAAGTCCCACTAGTTAAATAATTATTTAAATTGAGCTCTACAAGACTCAATATTATTTAATTAATTCAACACTTGAATTAATTTAATTATTTAGACTCTACTAGGTCCACTAGTGTTTAATTAATTCAACACTTGAATTAATTTAATTTAGTCCACAACAATTTTTATGAAAATCACAATTTTCAACTACATTATTTTCTTGGCCAAATTTTAATCTTAGGAACACTTCCATAAATTAAAATTTATATTTCTCTCATAGAAGTCATACTTCTAATTTTCTTTACGCTTATAAACACATTTATAAGCCGTTCAACACATTGAACTATTTTACTTCTCTTCGGGACTTACTAAGCAAGTACTTGTGTGGCCCTCAATGGTTCATTGATACAACTAGCCGTGGGTTCACATCTCAATGTGATTCGGACTAAACATGTCCTTATACGAGCATACCCCAATTGCTCCATTCTCACTTATCAACTCCTTGATAGTAAGAACGTCAGAACTCAAGTCTGATAGTACCCAACCAATCACGTTAAGCGCCTAGCAGCATCGCTTACGTGATTCCCTAGGTATCACATGATAGTGCCTGCAAGAACCATTCAATTATGGTTAGCGTACAGTACGGTCCCTTCAACTCATATATCCCGACCGATTCGACAACTATTGGTTTATCGAGAGTTGTCAATGAATCGATACTATGTGTCATGTCGTGGTTGCATCGATGGTGTAATCTATGAAACCCCTTTCATAATTACCACCATACTCTGATCAGAGATTTCAACCCACACATACATGATAAACACATAGGATATCCATACCCGTAGGTAAGCGGTGAATCCCCGACTACAATGCATCGACTCCTATATGTTTCGCCGTAACACCCAACCTTGCCACCTAATGACCCCATAAGAGTCGGTAAACAAGTAAAAGTGAAACGCTAGCACATAGAGTCTCAATGTTGTCCCGGGTCATAAGGACTAATTCTGTACAACCATAAACCAGGACTATTCCACTCGATAAGTGAGAACCACTTGGAAAGTCCTTTTATGGAGGGTTGTTCAGTGCACTCTACAAGGAGCACCTATCTGCATGCTCGGACATCACAATGTCCCCTACCAATGAAACATGGTACTCACATCGCAGATACTAGTCTCTAACTTGAGCGGCCTTTATCCTTCTTAGTGGCGGCTGAATCGACTAGGAACGGTTTAGAATATACAGTATTCCAAATATGAGTTTCATGATACTCATCATATGAGCATCTCATATTCTTTCTACTATTTGTATATTCAAGGACTTTATCTATGCAACTAGCATGGGTATAAAGATAAAGATGCGCCAAATTAATAAATTGAAATATTATTAAAATAAAGATCGTTTATACAAAGAGTTTCATTGTGAACAGTCGGCCAACACTTGGCTCGACGTGCACCTACTCTAACAATTTCAACCTACATACACATGGTAACACATAGGATATCCATACCCGAAGGTAAGCGGTGAATCCCCGACTACAATGCATCGACTCCTATGTGTTTCGACAGAACACCCAACCTTGCCACCTGATGACCCCATGAGAGTCGGTAAACAAGTAAAAGTGTAATTCTAGCACATAGAGTCTCAATGTTGTCCCGGGTCATAAGGACTAATGGTGTACAACCATAAACTAGGACGTTTCCACTCGATAAGTGAGAACCACTTGGAAAGTCCTTTAATGGAGGGTTGTTCAGTGCACTCAACAAGGAGCACCTATCTGCATGTTCGGACATCACAATGTCCCCTACCAATGAAACATGGTACTCACATCGCAGATACTAGTCTCGAACTCGAGCAGCCTATATCCTTCTTAGTGGCGGCTGAATCGACTAGGAACTGTTTAGAATATACAGTATTACAAATATGAGTTTCATGATACTCATCATATGAGCATCTCATATTCTTTCTACCATTTGTATATTCAAGGGCTTTATCTATGCAACTAGCATGGGTATACAGATAAAGATGTGCCAAAATAATAATATCAAATATTACTAAAATAAAGATTGCTTATAATAGAGTTTCATTGTGAACACTCGGCCAACACTTGGCTCGACGGGCACCTACTCTAACAATCTCCCACTTGCACTAGAGCCAACTACCCATATGCTTTAAACCCATTGATTCGCGATGCTTGTCGAATAATGGTCCAGGTAAAGGCTTAGCTAGTGGATCAACAACATTATCTGCGGAGCCGAATATGTCAAAAGACACTTCTCTACTTTCCACAATCTCTCCGAGGATGTGGTACTTTCTCAATACATGTTTGGACTTCTGATGAGACCTTGGCTCCTTTGCTTGAGCTAAAGCTCCCGTGTTGTCACACAACACTGGGATAGGAGCAACTCAATTAGGAATGACGTCCAACTCTTAGAAGAAATTCCTTATCCAAACAGCCTCCCTTGCTGCATTTGATGCAGCAATGTATTCGGCCTCTGTGCTGGAATCTGCAGTATTGTCTTGCTTGGAACTCTTCCAAGAGACAGCAGCACCATTGAGCATGAATACAAATCCAGAGGTTGACTTCGAGTCATCGATATCGCTTTGGAAGCTAGAGTCGGTATAGCCTTCCAATTTCAGTTCTCCACCCCATAGACCAAGAACAATTTATTGGTCCTTCTCAACTACTTGAGGATGTCTTTCACAGCTTTCCAATGTGGAAGACCGGGGTTCGATTGATATCTACTCACTACACTTAGTGCGAAAGCCACGTTAGAACGTGTAGATATCATCTCATACACGATGCTACCAATCGCATATGCATAAGGAATGCTTGTCATTGCCGCTATCTCTACATCAGTCTTGGGAGACAGACTTGGATAGGGACACGCCATGACACATTGGTAGATGTCCTCTATTGGACTCATCCATCGAGAACCACTTCAGGATGGTATCAATGTATGTGGACTGGGTGAGACCAAGCAATCTTCTCGATCTATCTCTATAGACCAGTATTCCCAATACTAAAGATGCTTCACCCAAGTCCTGCATCGAGAACTTACTCACTAACCATATCTTAGTTGATTACAACATTCCTACATCATTCCCAATTAGTAGAATGTCATCAACATAATGCACCAGGAATGTCACAACACTCCCACTGACCTTCTTATACACACAGAGTTCCTCAGGATTCTTAGTAAATCAACTCTTTGATTGTACTATCGAATCTAAGGTTCGAACTCCTAGATGCCTGCTTTAGACCCTAAATAGATCTCTGAAGCTTGCATACCATATGCTCACTTCCGATAGATGTAAACCCTCCAGGTTTGAGACATGTAAATCTCTTTCTTAATATCCACATTAAGAAAGGCTGTCTTAACATCCATCTGCCATATCTCATAGTCATACTATGCAGCTATGGCTAACAATATCCTTATAGACTTGAACATTGCGACTGGGGAAAAAGTTTCCTCAAAGTCAACTCCTTGTCTTTGAATACTTCCTTTTTGCCACCAATTGCGTCTTGAAGGTCAATACCTTCCCATCCGCCCCAAGTCCCTATGGGAACCTTTCCCTCAGGTGAATCTATAAGATCCCACACTTGGTTCGAATGCATGTAATTCATCTCAGATTCCATTGCTTCAAGCCACTTGGATGAATCGGCATCAGATAACGCTTCCTTGAAGGTCCTTGGATCGCATTCAAGGTTAGGCTCATCATGGCCCTCTTCAAGAAGCTGACCATACCTCATAGGTGGTCTCGAGACTTTCTCGGATCTTTTAGGAGCTTGCATCTCCTCCCTTGGCTCTTCGGGTGTGGGTTCTGTAATTGTGGGTGTCTCTCGAACCTCTTCGAGTTCTATCATCTCCCATTTTCTATCCAATAGAAATTCCTTTTCCAAAAAGGTTGCATTTCCTAGAAACAAACACCTTTGTTTCTTGGGGATTATAGAATTGATATCCAACTTAATTCCTTGGATATCCCACAAAGTAACATAAAATGGATCAACTATCCAATTTATCTCCCACTACCTGCTTCACATAAGCAGGGCTCCCCATATTCTAAGATAAGAATATTTGGGAGGCTTACCCATCCATATCTCATATGGTGTCTGCCTTTGAATGGACATTTAATGGAATATCTTTCAATTTTAAGTTATAGAGATCGTTTTCAAGTTCACCAGTACCAATCAAACATTCATTCATGTAAATGTTGCAAACACCTTTGCAAAATAAACAAGAATATCCATTTTTATCAGCATAGAAATGGAAACAATGTTTTTTACAAAATTAGGTACAAATAAAACATCTCATAAAATTAACTTAAAACTATTGTTCAACAATAAGTAAACATCTTCAACAGCAATGGCAGCAACTCTTGCTCGATTGCCCATCCTCTAGAAGGTCACACCTTCCTTAAGCTTTCTACTTCTTCCCATCACCTGTAACTCATTACAGAGATGTGAGTCACAACCAATATCTAATACCCAAGAAGTAGAGTTAATTGAAATGTTTACTTCAATTTAGAACATACCGTTTCCAGAACTCTTCTGGGCAAGATATTCCTTGAAATTTCGCCTCCAATGTCCAGGCATCTTGCAGTGATGACAAACATCACTAGTCTTGTCAGCCTTAACTGGTGTGGCTGCCACAACGGGATTCAGAGATTGCCTCATCAAGGGCACGTTCTTCTTGGGACGTTGGAAAGAACTCTTCTTTCCCTTCCCATGTGGATCAATCTTCGTACCATATTAAGAACCCACATAAAGAACCAACTTCTCTTTCTTGATGGTTGATTCAAACGTAACAAGCATATTCACCAACTCCTCAAGGGTCGGCTCCATCTTGTTCATGTTGAAGTTCACCACAAAAGGATCAAATGAGCTAGGCAATGATAACAGCAACACGTCGGTGGTCAACTCCAAAGGCAAGATCAGATCCATGCCAACGAGCTTTTCCACGAGCCCGATCATCTTTAGGCCATGCTCATGGACCGAGGCCCCATCTCGCATGCGCAAAGTGATCAGCTCCTTGACGGTAGCATACCTAAGAGGTCGAGTCTGCTCACCAAAGAGCTCTTTGAGGTGCATATGAATGTCAGCAGCATTCTTTGCATCCTCAAAACGCCTCTGCAGCTCATCATTCATAGAAGTCAGCATATAACACCTGGCTATCAAGTCATGGTCACACCATTCCTTGTAAGCCTGCAATTCCTCAGGATTGCAGTCAGTCGGAGCCTCAACAGGGGACGACTCAGTCAGTGTATATGCTACCCTTTCCGAATTCAAGACGATTTTTAGGTTTCTTAGCCAAGTGAGGTAATTAGGTCCAGTTAATATGTGTTTGTCGAGTATTATGGATATCGGATGGCGAATCGAAGACATTGTCAATTTGTACTGAATAGTAAAACAGATAAATGTTTATGACTATTTTAAAATATTTAGTAAGATATGAAGTTTGGAATTTTACTTCATAAATATTTGCTCCCACTGTTTTGACATATTTCACTATCCTCTAGTGAAAACGGGAAACTCCTTTCCTCAGTAGGTACGTAAGGTCCAATTAGCGAATTATGATCCCGAATAATATCAGCCAATCACTATTCCTAAAAGGTAGTTTCCAATTGCATCACAATGCAACCCTCTATGTAAACTTTTGTCTCACGTTTGATTAGGACCCAATAATATGACGTCTTTCATCTTCACGTGTCAAGCCTTACCCATCGATGTTGAACCTTAATAGACGGCCGCCATGAGTTCCCTCAATAATATGAGCCGAAATCATGGGAGTTCCACGTAGTTCACATCACCATGTCAATGGATGTCACAGCTTTCCGGCATCCAAAGCTCCCCCAATAATATGAACCGAGCCCCGAGTACGGGTAGCGTTCATCATGCACCCATTGTCGATGGAAGACAAGGAAATTATAAACAAATTTATAATTCCCCTTTTCGGGCTTGATATTAATTTTGAATCTTATTCAAAATGAGGGTTTTTAATTTTGAAAGGTCTCATCATTAATTTTATTTTAAAAGCTCGCCATGTTTGATTGTATGTTTGCCGGATTCATGCAACTTTGTTATTATCATAATAATAACGCACATACTCATTATTTATAACATATCATGCATATATTATAAACAGTAAACAAACAAGGATGATCAATCGCCCCAATACTAACGGACCGTGTGAGCTAAACACGGGCCTAGGTCCAATCCTAGGGAAATGCACGGGATGCAAATGCAACTATTACATAAGCTTCCAATATTTAAATGTCTTCGATCTTCATAATTATCATGGCCACCATCTTCCAATCTTGATCATCCACTATACTAATATTTACAAATAAATATCTGTAGTGACCCGTTCCAGAATCACCTACTAGTTGAGAACTAAGCATGCAATTAACTTAATTAATAAAAATCAGAGATAACAGCGGAAATATGGTTAACAACAATAGTTTATACAACCCAATCGAAATCCAAAATACTCAACTAACTGGAAGTATCTGCTACAATCATATCAAATCAAATGGAAAACACTGAAAACTAAACCAACCAGCTACTCAATGTCCTCCTCCTGCTCCTCCTGAGCCATCCAACCTGAGGCCTGCCCCGTGGAAATGGGGTGTCCAAGATAAACAAAACCGAGGACGTGAGCGATAAGAACGCCCAGTACAAAAGCATGAGTATACAAACCTATATGAAATGCACATGCTATGATATGATACCAGGGTAGTCAAGAAACAGGAGTCACAAAAGATCTCAAAATGCTCAGTCTAGAGGCGCCAAGTGGATAGTGCCGCGCGGTCCTACCTCTGGGTCACTGCATCCACTGCAAGAACAGACGTGGACCTAAAATGTCCCGGATCACCGAAGCCCTCACGACCCGTCGGTCACTGTGTACTCTCGGTGTCCATGCGTCCACAAGACAAGACAGGGCTGAGCGGCCCCACAAGATATATAGCTTATCTCGAAAGAGATACAGCTCAACAGTAAAGGCTATCTCGAAGGAGATACGGCTCAACATGAAATGCAACATGCATCATAAATCGTGACATAATAGCATGCATCATATGACATATAACAATGCACCACATAATCATGCAACACATATAAGAATGTATACTCGACCAGGATATCTCGGATAGTACTTTCGTACCTCTATCACAGCAATCCTAATCCACTGGAATAACCAGACAACAGGTCTAGTCCAAGCCTATTCATCAAGTGAAAACCATCACTAAAACTTATCTACCAGACTTAACTAGATAATCCTGAGATAATACTGATACAATTCCAAACCTTCGTCCGTCGCTAGCCCACTGATGCCGCTAGCTCCCAACTAGAGCACAGCTCCGCTACAAGACCAGCAGCTCCCCGCTAGTGCCCGAACCTCGGAAAAAGACTAGAATCTCACAGAAACGACTGAAATGCTATGGAACTCTCTGAATTGGCGAGTCACAAATGAAGCCTCGCGCCTCTATTTATAGCCAATGTTCGGACGATCCGAACCATTTCGGAAGCTCCGATCCGGCACACTTCGGACGGTCCGAACTCTGATCGGACGATCCGATCCTTGCATGACTTCCACGAGTACAGCCACCTGACTCGGACGATCCGAACCCCAATCGGATGATCCGAACCTTACCACGTGTCCAGAACCCTTCCACGTGTCCAGCCACCTGTCTCGAACGGTCCGACACCTGGCTCGGACGATCCGAACTCATCGGACGATCCGAACTCATCGGACGATCCGAACTCATCGTACGATCCGAACTTGTTCGGTCCTTCCGATCCCACCGAAAATATAATTAATCTGATAATTAACTCAAATTAGGAATCGGGTTACTACATTCTCCCCCCCTTAAAAGATTTCGTCCTCGAAATCAAGTTTATAGGATGAACAAAACTGAAATAACAACATTGTTATTACATCTCAATTGTTGCCAAACACAACTGATAATTGGATTACAACGGAAAACATACATACATCCATAGTACAACTACAGTACAACTCAAAAGAGCTCTGGATGCTCCGAATGCATACGACTCTCTAGCTCCCAAGTGGCTTCTTCAGTGCCTCTACGCTGCCACTGAACTAAGACAAGAGGAATGATCTTATTCCGCAACACCTTATCTTTGCGATCGAGAATCTGAACTGGTCGCTCCACGTAAGACAAATCCGATTCAAGTTGAACTTCAGATGGATGTAAAATATGTGATTCATCTGCCACATATCGTCGCAAAAGGGATACGTGAAACACGTCATGAATCCCGGACAGATACGGAGGTAATGCTAACCTGTAAGCCAAATCTCCCACACATTCCAGAATCTCAAAAGGACCAATAAATCTCGGAGATAGCTTACCCTTGAGACCAAATCTCAAAATCCTGCGAAAAGGCGAAACTCGGAGAAACACTTTCTCACCTGGCTGAAAATAAAGAGGTCGCCGCTTGGTGTTCGCATAACTAGCCTGTCGATCCTGGGCAATCTTAATCCGCTTCTTGATTATTGCAACTTTATCAATAGCCTGCTGGACTAACTCCGGTCCCTCAACATGTCGTTCCCCAACTTCATCCCAGAATAATGGAGTACGACAACGTCGCCCATACAACGCCTCAAATGGTGCCATACCAATACTACGATGGTAGCTGTTGTTGTACGCGAACTCAATCAAAGGCAAATGATCCTGCCAAGCGGGTCCGAAATCCATAACACAGGCTCGCAACATATCCTCAAGCGTACGGATAGTCCTCTCTGACTGACCGTCAGTCTCCGGATGATAAGCAGTACTCAGACTCAGTGAAGTGCCCAATGCTGACTGGAAACTACCCCAAAATCGTGAGGTAAAACGAGGATCCCTGTCACTAACAATACTGACTGGCACTCCATGCAAACGTACAATCTCTTGGGTGTACAAGCGAGCCATCCGATCGAAAGTGAAGTCACGGTTATAAGGCAGAAAATGAGCAGACTTGGTGAGTCGATCCACCACTACCCAAATAGCATCACTATTCCTCGAAGACAATGGCAAGTGAGTAATGAAATCCATCGTGATATGCTCCCACTTCCATTCAGGAATAGGTAGATTCAACAATAATCCTCCAGGTCGACGGTGCTCTGCCTTAACCTGCTGACAAATAAGACACTTGGAAACAAACTGATAAACACTGCGCTTCATCCCTTTCCACCAAAATCGTGTCCTCAAGTCTTTATACATCTTATTGCTTCCTGGATGGACACTCAACTTGCTTCGATGAGCCTGAGACAAGATCTCTTCCCTCAAATTATCATCCTCTGGTACTACAACCCGATTAGACAAACATAGAAGACCATTAGACTGATAATGGAAACCGCTATCTCCACCCGCTAACCGAGCTAATCTCTGAGTCTTCAGATCAGACATCTGAGCATCTCGAATCCGAGCGAACAAAGCTGGCTCAGATAAAATGGTAGCAACACGAATGCTCTCCATACCTTTCCGATGTTTGAAGTTAAATCCCAACGAACAACAATCCTGAATAGTACTAATCATAGCACTGGTCTGAAGTGCAGAGGCTCTCACCTTACGACTAAGAGCATCGGCTGTGAGATTCGCAGAGCCTGGATGGTACTTGATCTCGCAGTCATAATCTTTCAGTAGATCCATCCAACGACGTTGTCTCATGTTCAACTCAGCCTGAGTGAACAGATACTTCAGACTCTTGTGATCAGTAAAGATTTCAAACTTAACCCCGTACAAGTAATGACGCCAGATCTTCAGTGCGAACACTATAGCTGCCAACTCTAGATCATGAATAGGGTACTTCTCCTCGTGAGATTTCAGCTGCCTGGAAGCGTAAGCGATCACATGACCATTCTGTGTCAACACACACCCTAAGCCTTGAAAAGAGGCATCGGTGTAAACACTGAAACCATCAGATCCTGACGGTAACGCCAAAACAGGTGCAGAAGTCAGAAGTCGACGAAGCTCTCTGAAACTATCTTCGCACTCAGATGACCACTCAAATGGAACATCCTTCCGAGTAAGTTGCGTCAAAGGTCTAGCTACCTGGGAGAAATTCACGATGAAGCGGCGATAATACCCTGCCAGACCTAGAAAACTACGGATCTCGGCCACCGTCGTAGGACGTGACCAATTCAGCACTGCTTCAATCTTGCTGGGATCCACAGAAATTCCTTCCTTGGAAATCACATGACCAAGGAATACTACACGATCAATCCAGAACTCGCACTTACTCAGCTTAGCATACAATTGCTTCTCGCGAAGAATCTGCAACACAATCCTCAAGTGCTGGACATGCTCCTCCACACTGTGAGAATAAATCAAGATATCGTCGATGAAAACCACAACGAACTGATCTAGAAAATCACGAAAGACTCGGTTCATCAGATCCATGAACACCGCTGGCGCATTCGTCAATCCGAATGGCATAACTAGAAACTCGTAATGCCCGTAACGAGTACGAAATGCAGTCTTGGAAATATCATCATCTCTGACTCTCATCTGATGATAACCCGATCGCAAGTCAATCTTGGAGTAAACAGAGGTACCCTGAAGCTGATCGAACAAGTCATCGATACGAGGTAATGGATACTTGTTTTTGATCGTCACACGATTCAGCTGGCGATAATCAATACACAATCGCATCGATCCATCCTTCTTCTTGACAAACAAAACTGGAGCTCCCCAAGGTGAAACACTCGGGCGAATATAACCTTTATCAAGAAGATCCTGCAATTGCTGCTTCAGTTCCCTCATCTCTGACGGCGCAAGACGATAAAGGGCACGAGAAATCGGTGCAGTCCCTGGCATTAACTCAATGCCAAACTCCACCTCTCTAACCGGTGGAAAACCAGGAATCTCATCTGGAAAAACATCAGGAAATTCACAAACCACTGGAATATCCTCTATACCAACACTACCTGTGGACGTATCAATCGCATAGATGAGGTAGCCTTCCCCGCCCGCCTCTAAAGCACGACAGGCTTTCAGAGCAGATACCACTGGCATCGGAGGTCGCGCTCCCTCACCATAGAAAAACCAACTAGAGCTCTCAGTCGTACGGAACTGAACAAGCTTCTGGTAACAATCCACAGTAGCTCGGTAGGTAGTCAAAATGTCTATACCCAAAATACAATCAAAGTCTTCCATCTCCAGAATCATAAGATTCGCAGTCAACTCGTTACCCTCAAAATCTAAAGGACAACCCATCACTAGACGCTTGGCTAAAACCGAATGACCCATCGGGGTAGAAACAGAAAGAATAACGTCTAGAGAAACATACGGTAACTTATGACGCTTAACAAATCGTGCAGAAATGAATGAATGAGATGCTCCGGTATCTATAAGAACAAAAGCAGGAATACCGCATAAACAACAAGTACCTGCTATGACTCTCCCGGTCTCATCTGCAGCCTGATCCTGGTTCAGCGCAAACACCTGACCTTGGGCACGAGGTCGAAGATTCGAACTACCCACTGCCTGACCCTGCCTCCTCTGCTGAACAGTCGTCTGAGATCCAGAACTGGATCCTGCTCCACCTCGCAACTGAGGACAATTCTTCTTAATATGCCCCATCTCTCCGCACTGATAACAAGCTCCTGCGGCTGCTCGGCATTGCTCCGATGGATGGTTCTTCCCACAATGCGCACAAGATTCCTTCTTCTTTCCAAAACGGAAAACACCGCTAGATCGAGATCCAGATCCAGAAGAAGACGAACCAGATTTCTTGAACGACTGAGATCGAGGCCTCAAAGTACTCGGAGGTCTAGAAGAAAGAATAGCCCTACCACGCTGGAGACTGATCTCTGCCTGGCGACACCGGTTCACTAACCCATCATAAGAAGTAGGATTATCACAGACAGTGACTCGGTCAAAGATCTCCTGGTTAAGACCCTGGAGAAAATGGTCATACTTGGCCTCAGAACTGCCACTGATATGAGGAGCGAAAGGTAACAACTCGAAGAATTTCTGCTGATACTCATCAACAGACATACTCCCCTGCTTAAGGTTCAGGAGCTCAATCGTCTTCGCCTGGCGAAGGGCTGGAGGAAAATACAGCTGCATGAAAGCTGCACGGAAATCGGCCCAAGTCACCCTACCCTGGGACTGGAGTATCGGCGCAGAAGTCGATCGCCACCACTTGCGCGCACGGCCCTCGAGAAGAAAGCTAAGGGTCTCTATCTTCTGCTCCTCGGTGCACTGAAATGCACGGAAACAACTCTCCATGCGCTCTAACCAGTCCTCAGCATCATCGGGAGTCTCTCCACCGACTAGAGGCTTAGGCCCCATCTGAATAAAACGATGCAACTCAAAACGCCTAGGACCATCCCGACGATGACGATGCTCACGATGACGCCTATGATCATCCTGGTCGCCCCAACGACCTACACTCCCCTGACTACTCTCGTCATCAAAGTGGTCAGCCATCGCTACAAGATAGAATGGGGTAAAATGGTCAACGAAATCCCAAAACAGAAATCTATATCCCAAAATCGTAAGCATGCTCTGATACCATAAATGTAGTGACCCGTTCCAGAATCACCTACTAGTTGAGAACTAAGCATGCAATTAACTTAATTAATAAAAATCAGAGATAACAGCGGAAATATGGTTAACAACAATAGTTTATACAACCCAATCGAAATCCAAAATACTCAACTAACTGGAAGTATCTGCTACAATCATATCAAATCAAATGGAAAACACTGAAAACTAAACCAACCAGCTACTCAATGTCCTCCTCCTGCTCCTCCTGAGCCATCCAACCTGAGGCCTGCCCTGTGGAAATGGGGTGTCCAAGATAAACAAAACCGAGGACGTGAGCGATAAGAACGCCCAGTACAAAAGCATGAGTATACAAACCTATATGAAATGCACATGCTATGATATGATACCAGGGTAGTCAAGAAACAGGAGTCACAAAAGATCTCAAAATGCTAAGTCTAGAGGCGCCAAGTGGATAGTGCCGCGCGGTCCTACCTCTGGGTCACTGCATCCACTGCAAGAACAGACGTGGACCTAAAATGTCCCGGATCACCGAAGCCCTCCCGACCCGTCGGTCACTGTGTACTCTCGGTGTCTATGCGTCCACAAGACAAGACAGGGCTGAGCGGCCCCACAAGATATATAGCTTATCTCGAAAGAGATACAGCTCAACAGTAAAGGCTATCTCGAAGGAGATACGGCTCAACATGAAATGCAACATGTATCATAAATCGTGACATAATAGCATGCATCATATGACATATAACAATGCACCACATAATCATGCAACACATATAAGAATGTATACTCGACCAGGATATCTCGGATAGTACTTTCGTACCTCTATCACAGCAATCCTAATCCACTGGAATAACCAGACAACAGGTCTAGTCCAAGCCTATTCATCAAGTGAAAACCATCACTAAAACTTATCTATCAGACTTAACTAGATAATCCTGAGATAATACTGATACAATTCCAAACCTTCGTCCGTCGCTAGCCCACTGATGCCGCTAGCTCCCAACTAGAGCACAGCTCCGCTACAAGACCAGCAGCTCCCCGCTAGTGCCCGAACCTCGGAAAAAGACTAGAATCTCACAGAAACGACTGAAATGCTATGGAACTCTCTGAATTGGCGAGTCACAAATGAAGCCTCGCGCCTCTATTTATAGCCAATGTTCGGATGATCCGAACCATTTCGGAAGCTCCGATCCGGCACACTTCGGACGGTCCGAACTCTGATCGGACGATCCGATCCTTGCATGACTTCCACGAGTACAGCCACCTGTCTCGGACGATCCGAACCCCAATCGGATGATCCGAACCTTACCACGTGTCCAGAACCCTTCCACGTGTCCAGCCACCTGTCTCGAACGGTCCGACACCTGGCTCGGACGATCCGAACTCATCGGACGATCCGAACTCATCGGACGATCCGAACTCATCGGACGATCCGAACTCATCGTACGATCCGAACTTGTTCGGTCCTTCCGATCCCACCGAAAATATAATTAATCCGATAATTAACTCAAATTAGGAATCGGGTTACTACAATATCCATGGCAAATAGGGATACATCTCATGGGGTGGGAACGGGCCATAAACCAAGCCCACTTTAAATTTGATAATTATTACAATCATTCAACACAAAATATCCTAGCATACACCTAGCAAATTGGGTTTGGGCTTTTGATCATCCTTCATGCATAATATCACATATCATACACCATCAATTAATTATCACAATAATTAATTGATCCATTATTATATATCTTGATCCAATCACTAACCCCCACGATTATAAACTAAATTAACAAAGTATACAAACACCTTTGTCTACTTTCCAATTAATTTATTTATAACCGAATTTCTTGTAAATCACCATTTACTATAAATATTTAAAGTCCAACCTAAAATATTTATTTCATGAGAAAATATTTGCAACTTTTGTAATTTTAAACTTAAGAGCCCAAAAACTCATTTTTCACCAAAAACATTTTCGGCCCATTTAAAATTCACAAACATGTTAGCCATCCAATGGCCTAACAACTCAAGGCCCATGACACTTTGATAATCCAAAACACTTTTGGAAACCCTAGTCGTCATCGCCGTCGCCGGAGCTCCGTCGCCGGATTCCGGCAACAAATTTTTTTATTTTTTTTTATTTTAAAATGGGGGCTGTTCGGGCAGCCCATTGGGCTGCCCTTGCTGCCCGTTTCGGGCAGCCCCTCGGGCAGCCCAAGCTGCCCGAAATGGGCAGCAACTTGCTGCCCAAAAGCCGCTCCAAGCCCGGCCTTGAATCGTTGCAAAACTTCACCTCATGTGGTTAGAAATCGATCTCAACATAATATCTTGTAGTTGCTACACAAAATCGTAACCATAGCTCGGATACCACTTGAAAGGGGATCGGTTACGGTAACCGGAAGCGGAACGGAAGTTTAAAAAATCAAATTTTTAAGGAAAATTTTCGGCCACCTTGCATTTCATGTAGCAAATACAAAAACACAACTATGTCGTACATAGGGTGTAAGAAAATCGTTACCTATCAACCTCAAGAGATTGATGATGGCACCAACCAAGTTGTAAACAACTTGGCTCTAGAATGGAAGATAAATCTACAAGCTCTCCTCCTTTCTTCTTGAATCTTTCCTTCAAATTAAGCCCACCACCAACTAGGTAGATCCCCTCATATTTTGCACTAGAAAAATATGAGGATTTTTCAAAGAGAAGTGTAGTGTTTTTCAACAATTGAAGAACAAAAATGGAGGAGAAAAAAAAGAGAGAATTCGGCCATTGTATGTCTTGGGAGTGAAGTGGGAAGACTTGTCTTGGTTTGTGAAAAAGTTGAGGCAAAAAGTTGTATGCCATGCCTTGAAAACTCAAAAAGTAGTCTCCCAACCTTTCACCTCCCATGCATGCATATTATATGGTTTTTATCAAAATAAAAACCATAGACTAAATTTAATTATCTCAAACATATTTGAGACTAATTAAACATTACTTGAATGTACCCAAGTCCCACTAGTTAAATAATTAATTTAAATTGAGCTCTACAAGACTCAATATAATTTAATTAATTCAACACTTGAATTAATTTAATTATTTGGACTCTACTAGGTCCACTAGTGTTTAATTAATTCAACACTTGAATTAATTTAATTTAGTCCATAATAATGTCTATGAAAATCACAATTTTCAAATACATTATTCACTTGGTCAAATTTTAATTTAGGAACACTTCCATAAATCAAAATTTACATTTCTCTCATAGAAGTCATACTTCTATTTTTCTTAACGCTTATAAACTCATTTATAAGTCGTTCAACACATTGAACTAATTTTCTCCTTTATAGAAGTCATACTTCTAATTTTCCTTACGCTTATAAACTCCTTTATAAGCCATTCAACAAATTGAACTATTTTTACTTCTCAACGGGATCTAGGAAGCTAGTACTTGTGTGGCCCTCAATGGTTCATTGATACAACTAGCTGTGGGTTCACATCTCCATGTGATTCGGACTAAACATGTCCTTATATGAGCATACCCCAATTGCTCTATTCTTACTTATCAACTCCTTGATAATAAGAACGTCAGAACTCAAGTCTGATAGTACCCAACAACTCATGTTAAATTCCTAGCAGCATCGCTTACATGATTCCCTATGTATCAAATGATAGTGCCTGCAAGAACCATTCAATTATGGTTAGCGTACAGTACGGTCCCTTCAACTCATATATCCAGACCGATTCGACAATCATTGGTTTATCGAGAGTTGTCAATGAATCGATACTATGTGTCATGTCGTAGTTGCATCAATGGTGTAATCTATGAAACCCCTTTCATAATTACAACCATACCCTGGCCAGAGATTTCAACCTACATACACATGATAACACATAGGATATCCATACCCGAAGGTAAGCGGTGAATCCCCGACTACAATGCATCGACTCCTATGTGTTTCGACAGAACACCCAACCTTGCCACCTGATGACCCCATGAGAGTCGGTAAACAAGTCAAAGTGTAATTCTAGCACATAGAGTCTCAATGTTGTCCCGGGTCATAAGGACTAATGGTGTACAACCATAAACTAGGACGTTTCCACTCGATAAGTGAGAACCACTTGGAAAGTCCTTTAATGGAGGGTTGTTCAGTGCACTCAACAAGGAGCACCTATCTGCATGTTCGGACATCACAATGTTCCCTACCAATGAAACATGGTACTCACATCGCAGATACTAGTCTCGAACTCGAGCGGCCTATATCCTTCTTAGTGGCGGCTGAATCGACTAGGAACTGTTTAGAATATACAGTATTACAAATATGAGTTTCATGATACTCATCATATGAGCATCTCATATTCTTTCTACCATTTGTATATTCAAGGGCTTTATCTATGCAACTAGCATGGGTATACAGATAAAGATGTGCCAAAATAATAATATAATATATTACTAAAATAAAGATTGCTTATACATAGAGTTTCATTGTGAACACTCGGCCAACACTTGGCTCGACGGGCACCTACTCTAACATCAAGAACATCATATATGAATCATATCAGATTCTGACAATACCATAATTTCAAAGCATATCAAAACGTAGCAAAACTTACGTCCAGTTGTAGCCTACGTCGATAGGAACACAGTACCGCAGTCGGATTCAAAATCGGAGGGACGGATACTTCACAATCACAAATCGAAAATGTAAAAAGGCGTAAGGATTTTCTTCCTTAATCCTTCGACCCTTTCCTTATATTCTGAGGCATCCATATATATATATATACACCTACGTTGCATGCAAGAGGCCAAATGTCAAACTCTTGTTTCGCATGCCTCGCGCATATGCGCGTCTAAGAATCGCGCATATGCGCCACCCCTTCTGCCTCTCTCGCGCATGTGCGCGGCTCATGTCGCGCATGTGCGCGTAATGTTCTATTCCGTCTTTTTGGCTACTGGACTGCCCGCGCATATGCGCGAACTCAAGTCGCGCATATGTGCGAGACCTACTGGATGCACATATTGTCCCTCTCGCATATGCGCGCACCATCTCGGCGCATATGCGCGAGAGGTTCTGGACCTTCGGCGCATGACTGGCGCATCTCATCGCGCATGTGCGCGAATGCACACTCTCGCAAATATATTTCGCGTCTTTTCCCATCTCTTCCGATCTAATCCTGTAATAGCCGAGCCCGGTGTACGGTACGATTTAAGTTTCGTATGTTATTTGGGATATGTGATTATATGTTTAGAGTTGTGTTTTGGGCTATAGTATTATTGGTTATTATTTTATTGAGGTGTTAGTTGGTGTTGATTGTTCGTTTCAGCGTTTCGGATCGATTTTAGTTGATTTAGTGCTGTTCATTGCCGTGGCTTGAGTGCACCCGCGCTCTTAGAGGAGTGCCCCCGCGGTGTACTATTCATCATTTTGGTTTTGGAAGGCCGTGGCATCACCGCACCCGCGGCAGTGCAAGGACCGCACCCGCGGTAATTGTAGCACCGCACCCGCGGTCATCGTGCATGGGAATTATTTTGGTTGGCCGTGAGCTTAGCGCACCCGCGGTGCTTGTGTGACCGCACCCGCGGTGTAAGTATGGGCGAGATATTTAGTTGCTTTTGGGAGTGGTTGGCCATACTTTATCTTATCCTTTCCTCTTCATTTCGAGATTCTCTCATTTCTTAAGGGTTTTCATCCATTTCAATTGCTTCCTACCTTTGATTCTTGGAGTTATTTGGATTTCCGACTTGAGATCGACGTTCTCCGTGGTATAAGGAAGCTTAGGTAAGTTTTTGGTGCGATTCTATCATGGTTTTTGGAGATGAGTTGTTATAGGGTGTTGTATTGGTTGGTTTAATGGATTATTTGACTTGTATTTGTGGATTTAGACTTGATATTGGTATTGTTTATGGATTATTGTTGTAGGTGGTGTACCAAGAGCTAAGTTTGAGGTGTTCTATTGGTTTGTAAGTGGAATTTCATCCCTTTGCTCACATGATATTATATGTATTGTGTTTTAAAGGTTTCAAAGTGTTATTCCCTTCAATTGATTCATTGTTATGTATTGATTCCATTGCTATGTTCATTGGAGACAATTGATGTCTCAACTATTGTTAAAAAGGGAATACAAGAGAAAAGATAGAGATTGCGAAACGACAGCTTTAAATGATATTCAGAGTTCAAATGTTTTATTGGATTGATTAATCATAGTCAGAGCATTGCATACAATTAGTTGATCAACGACCATAGGCTTTTATCCCTCAGAGTTATCGGTTTATATCGATAGGGATATTAGCACCAGAGCAGAGATACTATTGATATCAATCCAACCAGAGAAAAGAGAATACCATCTTATTGCTATCGTATTGATATGCTATTGCTACAGTTATTGCTACAGTATTCATGTTTCAGAGTTGATGGTATTTATGATTTCAAAGTCATGTTTTACAGAGTATATTGTATCATTGCTATGTTAGAGTTCCACTTGCTGAGATTTATTCTCATTTCAGTTATTGTCATGTGATGCAGATAAGAGTGACCGACCAGGACAGTGATCGTGGATGGGAGTCATATGCATACACCGTTGGAAGGAAGATTGTTTTGTATCATTTTGGGACATGATCATAAGAATGATTGTTTTGTATTTTGTATGTCATTTGAATGATCATGTGATTATTTTGTAAACATTTTTATGAAATGTATTTTGAAACTCCTTCCATATTCTTAAGAAAATTTTATATCCGCTGTATTATTTTAATGTTGAGGGTCAGGGTGTCACAAATCCGTTCCGTCTATCATTATCTAGATTAATCAATAAATCATTTCAGATTAATCTCGGATTACGATAATTATACTCAAATCATTTCAGATTACGGTAATCAAATTCTCGGTTCTTACAGTTATGGATGTGAGACTATTGATGAAATGCATGTAGTTTTTATGAACTTTGATTTTCCACGAGTTACTAAGTTAGTAGGATTTGTTTGCTACAAGAGTTTACTTGCATTAGACCTAAATTCTTGTGATGAATTAAATGATTGCATGGATAGTACATGTGACGTGTCCTATTTCCGTTATTTATATTTGATTAGTGATGGTTGTGAAGATTACATGGATAATACATTTAGTGTGTTCTATTTGCATGATTTATGTTGGTTTGATGATGGTTTTGAGATGTGCAAGGATGAACATGATTATTTCTTTGTTCATGATGAATACATGTTTAAAGAAAAAATAAATTTTTCATCCTACATCCATTGCATGAGTTGTTGCTTGATATTGAGGCACATGACATTTTTTTGATTGATAGCCACGAAGTAACTAGAGCCATAGATATGACACATGAATTTTTACTATGGTTGCATATGAGGAGGTACATTGAGTGGAATTGCGAAACATGCATTGAACATAAGAATTTTTATGATCATAATGAATACAATTTTAAGGAGGACAAATTGTTTATTCTAAATTCATTGCATTAGTTATGTGGAGCATACTGTTGCTATTTTATCATTGATATAATGCATGATTACATGTGTTTGTTGCATATGAAACGATGTGTTGAGTGTGAATGTCATACAGTGTATTGCATACGGGATAATGACGTGTCGAGTGTATTCATATGTCGTGCATCAGTTATATCGTATTTCTAGTGAGCTATGGTCGTACATGTGTATGGATATTATTTTGGTGTTGACTAGGTCTAAGAAGAGGAATTTTATATTTGTGATACTTAGTGATATTTTATCATTTAGTGTCATTTATAATTTGATGTATGTTGAGGTTGATGAATACATAGGGAAGGCGACCGTGAAGTTGGGGTTTCCAGTGCTAATGGAGCAAATAAATGACAATGTCTACAATCTTGAGCTTAAACTTAAGCATGTTGATAATACACTTCTTATTATTACTAACTTGCTTCGTTTATGTGTAGGTAGACAAGATTTGAGGACAAATCTTTTTGAAGAAGGGGAGTATGATATGAATCTGGCTAGGCACCGTGTGCAAATGTTTGGGGGAAGATTTAAGATGCGTTGTTGCTTCGGACCTTCAAGCTCAATAATGATGAGTCAAGCATATCCAAGCAAGTGGTGGAATTCAACAAATAATATAATGAAGCAGTACCGAACAATCAAGCATATGAGTGAAAAATTGCCCGAGAGAAGCAGTGCAGCAGCACGCGCTAGCGCAGATGTGCAGAAGCAGCAGCATGCGCTAGCGCAGAGGAACAGAACTGTGCACGCGCCGCGCCAGAAGCAGCGCGCGCTAGCGCAGGCCAGCAGAGCTGCGCGCGCGGCCGCGCCAGAAGTGGCGCCCCCGCGCGCCGGGTGATGCAGAAGTGCAGTAACTCGCGCGCCATCGCGCGAGAAGTCGCGCCACCGCGCGCCCTGCCGTGTCAAACTTGCTAGACAACTTTATTTAATGTTTCTACACTACTTTTCTTGTATTTTATTGCTTATATAATGTATTGTAATAGACATGAACGAAACCAATTCAGATGAAAATAAATTCTTGAGATTTCTCTCAAATTTTCAAAGCTTTTAGCTTTGTTCTTCACAAGAAGAAAAACTAATCAAACTTATCAAAGATTTTCATCTTTGTGGCGTTTGTCGATTGTTTTTCTCTCGGATTGTCAAAACAAGATCTTTGAAGGTTCGTTTGAAATTCAATTGTTTTATCGTTGATATTTGTTGCTAAGGTTTAATAACTTAGAGGTGAATATCACAAACCGTTACTTGTTTCAAAAGATCGAGACAACAAATCGATCCTTGTTTGTTATTGAGTCGAGGGTGCGATTTCGATAATCGTGTTTGCTTCTCATTCGCACGAGGTTTCGCATCAATAACTCTGACTCGAACTACTGGAGCTAGAAAGACTGATGCCTAACTTCTTAAACTACTTCTTTCAAGCATTCAAATAGTCTTTCTTTTCACCACTACTACTACCAGTCTCAGGTGCGAGAGGTGATTGCTGTGGTCTCGATACTAGAGGCGCAAACGAAGTTCCTTTCTGTCTTGTTAGACTGGATTCGGCTATCTTGGCTCTACCCAGAGCATCAACAAAAGTGTAGAGTCGGGCTGTGTTCACTAATGTCAATATCTCAGGATTCAATCCCTTAACAAACTGATCCGTCACAGCTCATCATTTCCAGCCACGTGAGGAGAAAAACGTAGCAAGGTAGAAAATTTAGCAACATATTCTTCAATGCTTAGCTGACCTTGTTTCAAATCTTCAAATTCTGCCCTCTTTTCTTCTCGGTATGAACTTGAGAAAAATTTTCGATAGAATTCTACTTTGAAAATGTCCCACGTAATCACTGTACCACGCCGTTCTAAAACTTCTTTGGTTTCAATCCACCAACTCTTCGCGACTCCCTGTAACTGGTGCCCAATCAGTTTCACTCTTCGTTCATCTAGGTACTCAAGTGAATCAAATAGTATCTCTATATCATGCAGCCAATTCTCACAATCACTCGTCATTTCGATACCCCTCAAAATCGGCGGTTGTAATGTGTAACACCCAGACATTTCTATGCATATGATGTAAGGTAATGAATTTGATTAAGTATGTTTATTATTACTTTTATGGTTTGTTATGATGATCATTTGGGATATGTAGTGTAATGGTGATGGTTTATGGCTTCAAGATATGATATGAATGGTATTGAATGATATAGAATGAAACAAAAAATGGATGGTAGAATAGAAAGTTGATCCTTAGCCAAATAGGTAAAGGAAGTGCTGAAACGGTATGAAACTGTGGTAGTAGTTGTGGTTTTTAGCATATGTTTTGTATATTGATCCAAATGAGGTGAGGCCACTTCCATTAGAAAGATAAGATATAAAGCTATAACTTTCTTATTTTGAGTTTTGTTCAAATCATTGTGGAAGGTAAGCCAAAAGTGACCCGAAGTGTGTCGTGTGTTTCGTCGTTCCTCCAGGTGACACATGTTGGGAGATTTAGCATATCTTTTTACTCAGACCTCCAAATGACATGAAACTAATTGGAGATGCAACCAAGACATAGAGCTACAACTTTCCAGTTTACCATGTTTCCAAATTACGAAGGGAAGAGGCGTTTCGGAAGCGATATTTGAAGGGTTTGTGCGCAGAGCGCGCGCCCGAGCGGGAAACGATGTGCGCCCGGGCGGGCCTTGTTCGAGAAAAATGTATTTTGGCCCAGAGTTCCGCGACCGGGCGGAAAAAGATATGCGCCGGGCGGCCAGAAATGTTTAAAAACGTGTTTTGGGTAATTTTAGGCATAAAATCGAAGGAGACTATCATTTTTCTGTTTTCCCTTCTCTTCCTTTCTCTTCTCCATCGCGTAAGGTAAGGGTTCTTCATTTTTCTATTTTTCCAATCTTTATTTTAAGCAATTAATCTTCAATCCGGAGTTGGAACTACATCTTTTTAGTGAAAGGAGCTAAGGTAAGTGGTTTTTCTTCTTGTTCTTGGGTTATTGAAGATGTTGGAGTTAGGGGATGATAGTTGTGATGATGTATTGGATTAAATGGTAATTTAAGGTTATTATTTGGGTTTATTGTTGTAGGATCATCGTCAAGGTTTAGGAAATCAAGTGCTCCAAGTATTGTAAGTGGAATCAATTCTTAAATACATCACATGATCCTATATGTTTTTTGATGATTTTATTACGTTAACTCCTTTCAAATTCCATTCATGATATATATATGTAAATATGGTAGTGCAATTATATGGATTTTTGAATGAAAGGAGTTAAACTTTAAATGATGCCTCTAAGGTGTTCGGTAAAATACATGAATGAAGTTTTATATGATTGAATAATTGGATTAATAGTGATAGTAGCGGTGTTGCCCCTGGCAATTCTAAATCCGCAATGTAATTGGCCAATTAACGATGAAAACATGTGCTCTCTTATAAGATGCATTTTATGCAGAGGTACATGTCCCTCTTATAAGATTCGTTTTTACGAAGAGGGTTAGCAATGAATGAACTATCTTATAAGAACTATCAATTATTCAGTTGATCAATGAAATGAATATCATCCCTATGTATTGTTGTATTATAATTCTTGACGAATGATATTAATGATGATTCGACGTTTATGAAATGAGAAGGATAATGTTTTCAAGAAAATGAAATTGAGGCTATACATTTTATGTTTTACAATAAAATGATATATATGTACCTTGTTATTATTGATTCCATTTGCTGAGTTTTATACTCATTCCAGTTATGTTCATGTGATGCAGATACAGGTAAGAAAGACTGATCATCCCTGAGTTGTCGAAGCAAGAGAAGGGAATATGCCAAACTTTGGAGATAGTGGTTTGATGCTATTTTGATGTGTTGAACTTTTGGTTATTTTGGGAAACCTTGAAAATGTTGTTTTGGTATTTGAATTAAAAATATGTGTGGATAATATATGAAATGGTATCTGATGTATATGAAAATCTTTTGCATATGTTTATGTGTTGCTTGAGATAGGTAGCATGTCCTATTTACGGGGAGATGCTGCCCAAATTTCTTTAAAGTATACATTTTCTCCAAATTATATTTTAAAGCTTCCGCACTAAGTATGCATTTTAGTCTCGAGTGTTACATTTAGTGGTATCAGAGCAAAGATTTTCGGACCAATGATTTGGCATATGACTTCCTCTGCTGTCGACAATTCAGTATGTTTGTACCTGCATTATTTGATATAATATGGATGTGTAGCCTCAATAAGTATGATATGTTTTATCTGGAAATGGTTTTAAATTAATATGTACTATAGGATCATGCCGCCTAAGCGTAAAGCATCAGAAGGGGAGGATAGTTCATCATCTAGAGTGGTTGATGAATTTAGCAAGTTACTGAAAGAACAGGCCAAGTTACATGGAGAGCAAATCCAGCAGCTCTTACAGATGCAGAATGAAGGCCGAGGGAGAGAAAGAGAGCAAGTGAGGCTCGATCCCAGTAGTGAAGGCGCATATGAAAGATTTCGTAAGATGAAGCCACCAGAATTTGAGGGAAGCATTGATCCCTTGGTTGCCTTGGAATGGGTCAAAGCTGTGGAGGCTATTTATGATTATCTGCAGTTTGACGATAAAGATCAAGTCAGCTGTGCCATTTTTCTACTAACCAAAACCGCGAGGATTTGGTGGGACGCCACCAAGGTATCAGTTAATGTATCGGCACTCAAGTGGCAGGAGTTTAAAGATTTATTCTACGACAAATATTTTCCTCGAGATGTTCGAAGTCAGAAAGTGAAGGAATTTCTAGAACTGAGGCAAGGAAATATGTCAATGCAAGAATATATTCTCAAGTTCGAAGAGGGGTGACAGTTTGCCCCATATCTCACCAGTAATGACATTGAAAAGGGTAAGCATTTTCTTAGAGGTGTCAGGGATGAAATTAAAAGAGACGTTCGAATGTCTAAAGCTGCTTCATATAAAGAGATTGTTGAAAAAGCAAGGACGGCCGAGCAAGACGAGAAGTAAATTGAAAGAGAAAGACAGTTGAAGCGCCAAGATTTTTCTACTAAGGGCCAAGGTTCTGGATGGAAATGTAAGGGCAAGTTTAGAGGCAAAGAGAAAGAGGAGCATCGACCCAAAGCTCCTATGCTACCGCCTGCGTATGATTGACCTGTATGTTCGAAATGTGGCAAAATGCATACAGGTGAGTGTTTGGTTGAAAGTAAGAGATGTTTTCGTTGTGGAGGTGTTGGGCATGTTATCAAATATTGTCCAGTAAAGGGTGAGAAAGGGAATGATAGGGTTCAAGGCGGAATCTCCGCAATGACCAAAGAAGGCGCAAATCCTGATTCTTCTGTTATATCAGGTACTATTTAAATTTCAGGCAAGGCCTCTATTACATTGATTGACACTGGTGCTACACATTCCTTTATGTCTGAAATTTTCTTGCACTCCTTGAATGTTGTTCCATCTTGTGAACCACTTCACTATAGTATTTTGTTGCCATCGGGTGACGAATTATGGCCTTCTAGTATTCTTAAAGGTTGTACAATACAAGTTAATGAAAAAATCTATTTTGCTGATCTTATTATTATTCCCATGGTGGCGTTTGATGTTATTTTGGGAATGGACTGGCTATCGTCATATAGTGCTGTTATAGACTGTGTGGCTAAGATAGTGCGATTTCCTGCAAAAGATGATGATAGCGGGATTTTCCAAAGTTTAGGTATTTCGATTGGCACTCCTTATATTTCTTGTTTGAAAGCTCAGGAAATGTTATCAAAGGGGTGTCAGGGGTTTTTAGCTACTGTAATAGATGTGAATACTGAGATGACAATGAAGTTGGGTGAGATTGAGGTAGTTCGAGATTTTCCTGACGTCTTTTGCAGATGATGAGCCTGGATTTCCACCTGACTGTGAAGTTGAGTTTGTGATTGACGTGGTTCCAGGTACTGCTCCGATTTCGAAAGCTCCATACCGAATGGTCCCGACTGAAATGAAGGAGCTGGAGAATCAGTTGCCGGATCCATTAGACAAAGGCTTTATTCTTCCGAGTTCTTCTCTGTAGGGAGCTCCAGTTTTATTTGTCAAAAATAAAGATGGATCTTTGCGGTTGTGCATTGATTACAGAGAGATAAATAAAGTCACGATAAAGAATAAATATCCATTACCGAGGATTGACGATCTCTTTGATCAGCTGCATGGAGCGATAGTGTTTTCAAAGATCGATCTGCGTTTTGGTTATTATCAGCTGAAAGTTAGGGAAGCTGACGTCCCTAAAACTGCATTCAGAACCAGGCATGGCCATTATGAGTTCTTAGTCATGTCATTCGGCTTGACGAACGCTCCGTCTGTCTTCATGGATCTAATGAACTGGGTCTTCAAGCCATATCTGTATAGCTTTGTTATCGTTTTCATTGATGATATACTGATTTATTCTAAGACTCGGGAACTTCATGCCGAGCATCTCAGAACTGTATTGCAGTTATTAAGGGAAAAGCAGTTATACACAAAGTTGAAAAAGTGTGAATTCTGGTAAGAGCAAGTATCATTTCTAGGCCATATTGTTTCAAAAGACGGCATTGTAGTGGATCCCATGAAGATTGAAGCAATTAAACAATGGCCTATTCCTACGACCGTCTCCGAAGTGCGTAGTTTTCTTGGTTTGGCAGGCTATTATCGACGTTTTATTGCCAATTTCTCCAAAATAGCTCTGTCATTAACCAATTTGACAAGGAAAGCGGTGAAGTTTGAGTGGACAAGCGAGTGCCAACACGGATTTCAAGTGTTGAAAGAAAAGTTGACATCAGCCCTTATCCTAGCATTTCCGTGCGGCACTAAAGATTTTATTGTATACACTGATGCGTCAAAGATGAGACTTGGAGCTGTACTGATGCAGCATGGGAAAGTAATCCCTTATCCTTCTCGTCAGTTGAAAGACTACGAGAAGAATTATCCCACCCACGATCTTGAATTAGCGGCTGCGGTATTCGCACTGAAAATATGGAGACACTATCTGTATGACGAGAAATGTGAAGTTTCACAGACCACAAGAGCTTGAAATATCTATTCTCACAGAAAGAACTCAATATGCAGCAGAGAAGGTGGTTAGAACTTGTTAAAGATTATGATGTGACCATTAGCTACCACCCAGGTAAAGCAAACGTCGTTGCAGATGCTTTGAGCCGCAAGTCAGTTTCTTCTTTGAGCTCGTTGATTCAGAATCCGTTGTTATTGGTGTAAGAGTAGATGCCCTGCAAGCCAACGGTTGGCTAGGTAATTTATTGACTCAAGTGAAATAAACAATCTTTATTTTAATATAATTTAACTTTTTATGGTCTTGTTATACTTTATCTGTATACCCATGCAGACAGCATAGATAAAGTCCTTGATTATGGTTTAATACAAATGAATCGTAATTCGATGTTGAAACTCATTTGTAAACACTGCATATTCTAAATTCGTTCCTAGTCGATTCAGCCGCCTAAAACAGGGATAAAGGCCGCTTGAGCTCGAGACCAGCATCTGTGATGTTGTGTACTGCGTTTCTTGGTAAGGGCATAGAGATGTCCAAACAAACAGATGGGTAGTCATATGATGATTATACCGAACAACCCTCCATCGGACTTTCCAAGTGGTTATCATTCATCGAGAGGATAAGTCCGTGATTATGATTGTACACCATTAGTCCTTACGACCCGGGACAACACTGAGGCTCTATATGCTAGGGTTGTGCTTTGACTCGTTTACCGGCTCCAGGAGAGTCATCAGGTGGCGAGGTTGGGTACAGTTGCGACACATATAGGAGCCAGTGCATTGTAGTCGGGGATTCACCGCTCACCTACGGGTGTGGATATCCTATGTGATCTGATGAAATAATAGTGCATGGAATCTCTGGCCAGAGTATGAGATGTACGTTGGAGAAGGAGTTCTCCAATAGTACACGCGATGCCACTATTATAGTTATCACATAGTTATCGAATTATTATGCAACCCTCGATGAACCAATGGTTGCAGATTCGATCGGGATATATGAGATGAAGGGACCGTACTGTACGTTAATCATAATCGACTGGTTCTTGCAGGCACTATCAGTGATACCTAGGGGATCATGGGGCGATGCTACTAGACGCTCTTACCATTATCCGATGGGTGCAATCAGAAATGAGTTCTGACATTCTTGATCAAGGTGTTGATAAAAAGAATGGGGCTAACTAGGGTAAGCCCGAATAAAAGATTATGTCCTGAATCACAAAGAGTTGTGAACCCACGGCTAGTTGTATCCATGAACCATTGAGGGTCACACAAGCACTGAATCATTTGTTCCCGTTGAGAGAATAAATTCAAGGAGTTGAATTTATATTATAATATAGTAAATTCAAGGAGTTGAATTTATGATAATTAAATTTTGAGAAAATAAATTCAAGGAGTTGAATTTATAAAATTTGATAATTTAATTTATTAAACTCAAAAGTTGAGTTTATCTCTTACTATTTATTAAGGCTGAGTAGGTTAGAGTAACTTCCTTGGTCTGTTTTTTAAAATACCTAAAATACTCTTCACCCCCACTCTCTACATTACTAATTATATATATTAATAAAGTGTTAAAAAATAAAAGCAAGTCACATGTAGTTTAGTGGATAAAGCCTATGTTTCTTAATCATGAGGTTGTAGGTTCAATTTTTGCTTGGGTCTTTTTTATTCTTTTTTAATTTATTTTTTAGTTCATATATCAAAATTATAATGTAGCCACTCATTATTTCTTATAAATATATTTTGATCCTCATTTAAATATAATTCAAATAAATTATAAAAACATATCGTACAAGCACGCAACGCGTGCGTCGTTGTACTAGTTAAATATTAAATTTTGGAGGTGATAAAATTCAAGGAGTTGAATTTATAATTTAAATATTAAATTCAAATGTTGAATTTATAATGTATTTAATTTATTAAGCTCAAAGGTTGAGTTTATTAAATAATAAATTAAATATGATGGGTAATATGTTTAATTGGCTTGTAGGAATACAAGTCCAATATATTAAATAATTAAATTTTAATGGACTTTGATTAATTAATTAAACTAGTTGGACTAGTCCAATTAATCAAGCTCATTAATGTTAATTAAATGGGTCCAATTGTTTTATTATGGTAATTAGGCCATAGATATTTTATTTAAATGGGAGACCTAAAAACCTAACCTCCATAAGATATGCATCGAGATTGCATTTGATAAGGCATGCATTTTAGAATCTTATATTTACTTAATTAATTGAATTAATTAAGTAAATAATGGATTAGAAAGATAATTAGAATATTTTATTCTAATGGCATGAAATCATGAGAATGAGATTCTAATTTTCAAAAGGATTTTTCGGCACTTCCAAGGAGAGAATTCTTTCTCTCGAAAATTCCTTCTCAAAAAGGCATGAGTATTTCGGCCACCATGAATAGTTTTTGGAGTTGTGCCGTCTCTCGATTTTTAATCTCCAACGATAAATCCTTCTACACTTTCTAGTGCAAGTTAGAAGAGGAACAAATCATCTAGTCGTGGACCTGATTAGAAGAAAGGAGTTCTTGAAGAAAGTTCGTAGGGATTCATCAAGAGCTAATCTGTTTATACCGGATTAGTTGGAGCCACGTGATTAATTCACAAAGGTATAAAATTTCAACACCCTATGAATGTTTAATTTATGAAACCATACGAGTGTCCAAACAATTATTTTGTTTTTCAAAATAAAATAAAAATTTTAAACCTCCGCTGCGTTTTGGGCACGTAGAAAACCGAGATCCAACAGTGGTATCAGAGCCAGGTTTTTTCTAGATCGTATGGTTTTGATATTGAATAATTTATTTCTATCCACACAAGAAAATTTTTCAGAAAATTATGGCACCATGAAAATTTATTTTTCCAGATTTTCGAAAAAAAAAACAAATTCGTTTCTGTCCGGAACTGTTCCGGGCAGCCCGTGCACGCAGGGCCGCGCACGGGGGCGCGCAGCGGCCGCGCGCGCTGTGAGGAGCGTCCGCACAGCACTCGGCGGCCGCGCCTGGCGCGCACTGTGCAGAGCGTCCGCACAGCGCTCGGCGGCTGCGCTAGCGCGCTGTGCGGAACGTCCGCACAGCGCGCGGCGGCTGCGCTAGAGCGGCGCCGCCCGCACCTGTGCGCCCAGAGCGCACAGGGGCTGCCGCCACTGCCCGAAACGTTCGGGCAGCGGGCGGGCAGCGCGGGCCTCTGCCCGGGATCGTCTCAGGAAGCGTGTTGGATGATGGGCCTGAATTGTTTGGGCCTAGGGTGCAATTTTCTGTTTTTTCAAATTTTTGGGCAAAATTGATATTTTTGAAAATTGGTTCAATTTTTATTTTGGAAATTAATTTTTGGAAAATTAGTAATTTTCTCTTTAAATAAATAATTAGAATATGATTTTAATTATTTATGGTAAAAATGATTTTTTACCAGAAATCAATTATTATTGATTTAATTGGAAATTAAATAAAAGAGTTTATTTAATTTATTAAATTCTTTGATAATTGTGGTGGTTAGTGATAAATTATTAGATATATGATTTATCAATTAATTAAATTGTTTATTTAAATTGATGTTAATATTTGATATTAAATGCATGAAGGATGATCGAGAGCCTTGACCAATGTGTTAGGTGTATGTTAGGATATTTTACCGTTTTATTCGTTTTTTTTAATATTTGATATTATTAAAGTGGGCCTGGTTTATGGCCCGTTCCCACCCCATGAGATGTATCCCTTATGTGCCATGGCTATTTAAATGTAATTATTAGAAATAGTGGGAGATCAAGACTGTGACACCTTCACCCGTTACAATTAAAAATACAGCGGAATTTAAAATTTTCAATTGAAGGATGGAAGGATTACAATTTCATAACATAAAATCATTTACAAAATATTTGCAACCAAAATAAATACATGATCATTCCAATGACATAACAAAAATACAAAATATCATTCCTATGATCATGTCCAAAAATGTCATCCTTCCAACTTCGTATTCATATGACTTCGGGCCACAATCACTGTCCTGGTCCGTCGCTCTTAGCTGCATCACATGAAATAACTGAAATGAGTATAAAACTCAGCAAGTGGAACTCTTACATAGCAATAATCATAGCATACTCTGTAAAACATGGCTTTAAAACATTGAATACCATCAATCTATGAATCATAAATAACATAGCAATAACAATAACAATGAGATGGTATTTCTCTTTTCTCTGGTATGGATTGATATCAATAGTAACTCTGTCTGTGGTGCTCGTATCCCATCGATATAAATCGACAACTCTGAGGGATATAAGCCTATGGTCGTTGATCAACTAATTGCATGCAATCTCTGACTATATATCTGTAATGCCCGGAAATTTAATCCTATTAATCCGTAATTATTGATTTATAATTTAATGTGATTATGAGAGGATTAATCGGGACATGAAATAAGAATACGTGTGGAAATGTATGTGCGAGGACAGTAGCATCGGCGCACATGCGCGACAGAACGCGCGCACATGCGCCAAGCAGACAGTAGGCCTCGCGCATATGCGCGGCGTGTATCCGCGCATATGCGCGACAGAACCCGAGAGTTGTGAAGAAATCCTCGCGCATATCCTCGCGCATATGCGCGGAAGAGTGTCGCGCATATGCGCGAGTCCCCGTGAAGCTACGCCCCGAGACAGAATGTCTCGCGCATATGCTCGGAAGGTGGTCGCGCGTATGCGCGAGACGTGCAGTAGGCACACCGAGCCACTTGGCCTCATGCATGTGGGAGATGTATATATATATACACATGCATTCAATTCTCCGGGGAAGAAAACGGAAATCCGGGGAAAGCTTTGATCCTTGATTCCAGAATTCGATTTGCGATCAATCCGTCCGTCTGAATTGTAATCCGACTTCGGTATCGAGTTCCTAGCAACGTAGAGTACAACTTGACGTAAGTTTTGCTACGTTTTGACATGCTTTGAAATTATGCTATGGTCAGAATTGAATAGGATTCATATAAGATGTTCTTGATATGTTAGACATCGTAGAATCGAAGTCATATTAAGAACTGGACTGATTTTGGAATTGTTATGAATTTTCTGGGGTATATTGATTTATACCAGACAAATTTGGATTATGGATTGATTATAGAATGTATTGGATATGAGTTATGGATTGTAACTATTATCTAAGAATATTGGATTGACGGGGATATTGAAATTGTACCGTTATGCCGTTGATTTTGAATTAAATCAAGATTGATCAGATTGTTATTGATTTAAAAGGTATATTGACATGAGATTATTGATATTGTCATTGCCAGACAGACTGTGAGTTCAGGACTTCGACTGAACCAGAAACCGACGAAAGAAAGGTATAAGTTAATGTGGTATTGGGAGATCTACTTGAGTCGGGTTAGACTTGAGTTTCCCTAAATCACATACTTTACTGTATTGCATTGATATTGCATTGATTTGATTGATATACTTGTTCTCTTGATTTATAGATAGCAGGTATAAGACGAGTAGTCTTATGACAGAAGTGCCTGATAGTGGTGGGATTACCACGGGCACATTGCACGATGTCATGAGATATTGTATTGGCGGAAGTGCCAGAGTCTGTCACTGGATAATGGGCTATCGATGTGGATAGAATTATAGCTCACTCTATTACTGGTGATCCGTATTGTATCGATGTGGATAGAATTATAACTTCTTCTATTACTGTTGATCGATGTTATATCGATGTGGATAGAATCGGAGTTTCTTCTATTACTGTTGATCGATACTGTAACGTCCCGATCATTTGAAGGTTCACGTAAACCACATGCATGTAATTTATTAAATTTCTTTGGTATTTTATTAATTTGTTTTAAAGCATTAATGCAGGTTTATTTCATAAATTATGAGTTTAATTATTTTTATGCATTTTATGCTTAATTATTGCATAATAGAATTTAATTCATGGAATTTTAAAGGCTCATGCATTAAAGATTTTTAAGTTGCATTTCGCGCTCGAACGAGGATCGGAGACCGGATAAGTTTCAGGAAAATTATTTTAATAACATGATTCATTTTTATTAATTAATATAAGATGTTTTAAAGGTATTTTTCAGGAAATTGGATTTATTGGGTATTTTTACCCGTATGATTTTAATTTTTAACGGTACGTAAATTTAATCGAATCGGGGGACTTTTTGAGGGTTCGGCTAATATTTTCAAAATCTTTCCATCACGAAATATTTTTCGGGAGTATGTTCGGATTTAATGAGCCTAATTTTATATTTATTGGACTTAAAACTCTTTTAATTCCTTTTAATTTAAATTTAAGGACTCATTAAACTAATAGATAACTATTAAAATATTACATATTGACCCTACAACCATTATAACTCTTTCCAACAGCCGACATACATATTCAAAAGTCTCTTACCATCAGTTTCAGAATTAAAACCAGCTGGTGGCATTAGTTTTTCAATCATACGTGCAAAGGAAGGAAGAAAAAAATTGTCTCTCGGGTTCCCTCGCTTCGTTCTTGATCTTCAATCATCAAAGGCACGCATGTACTTTTATTTCTGCATCATACATGCTAGTTATTTTCGGATTTGGGTGTTTTTTTGCATAGATGTTTCGATCCATCCATGCACAGGGAAGATTTTCGGTTTTTGTTCATATACATGCATTCTTTATTGTGACTCACGGTTTTTGCTCCTGTTTGTGCAATGGGACTGTCATGTGGTGCGTTGAGATCTGTGAGTACCGAGAAGAAGAGAAATGATAGGCTGGAAACGAGATCACACGGCGTTGAGGAAGAGTGGTTCACGTTTTTTAGGTTTTGGGGTTCGTAGAGGGTAGATCGATGGAGTGGTAGAGGACCAGCGTTGCAGGAGCCATACCAAGCCATGGACCAGACCCTGAGGTGTCTGAACCACGGCCTGGAAAGGCTCGGCCAGTGCTGGGATGAGCCACGAAGCCGATCGAGCACGGGTAGGAGAGTTAGCCGCGGTAGGAGTCTTTTGAGGAGTCTCGGTTCTTAGCAGCCAGCGGTGTGCTTGGGGCTTGTGGTGTGGTTCTGGTAGGTCCATTAGGGTCTGATCTTGGTCGCTAGTAGATTGGTTCGTGGCTGGCGTGAGCTGGTGCGAGCCTAGGAGCGCTAGGATGCGAGTAATGTCATTTCGGGTTTGGGAAAAGGAAGTTGCATTTTTTCAGCAACTTTCCAGCAAATGTAGAGGACTGGTTTTATGGGTTTAGGGGACTGAATTGTTGGGTTTTAGGACTTTTAAGAGTTTATGAGGTGTGGTAAAAAGTTGGGAATTATTTGGTTAAATTTCGAGTCGATTCGGGTTAAAACCTGGACCTCGATCCAAGATTTAAAACGAATTGGATAATTTTTAAAAGGGGCTCAAGTTTACGTCTAGGAATACTTTTATATATGTTTTGGGACATTTTTAAGGAGTTTGGTAAGTTTCGGATCAAAATAATGAGTTTTGGAATTATCCGGGATTTAATTACCGCACGAAACGTAATTTAAAGGATAAATTGAAACACCTAGATTTAGGCTTAAAAAAATTATGGGAAATTATATTTAAGCTGAAATAATTATTAGAAGACTAAGTTTTTAATTTGGGAATTTTATGCTAAGGTTTTGTTTAATTCGTGATTAAAAAGCATTAATAGGTTATATTTAAAGATTAATTTAATAGTCATAGATTTAAGCCAAATAAAATTATGGGAAAGTTCTTGTAAGCTTAAATAATTATTTGGGATGTGTTAGAGTCAATGGAATTAAGAAAATGTCAAAGAAGTGAAATTTTACGTCTAGGGGTGAAACGATAATTTTTGGGTTTCCAGGGGCAAAATGGACATTTTGTACCCGAGGTGATATTTTGGTCATGGCAGCACCCTGAGCACATTTTATCATGATTTAAATGTTTATGCATCAAGTTTATGATTTTTACGCAATTATGATAAATACGGTGCATGCTTGGTTTAAAGGAAAAAGTTACGTATATGCATATTTTTATTAAGTGGTGATTATGATGCTATTTTTGAAGGATGTGATTTGGTTGTGACTGACGATGTATATGTATACGATGATATGAGATATGATGAGCTGAGGCCAAGGCTCAGTGGACAGGTAATGCTGTCGCTGATGTCCCCGCCGCCGAGTACCGCGGTTTTTATAGATGGATCCATCGATAGAGCTGATACGATAGAGCTTATACGAAAGTCACAACTAATGAACTGAATTCAATTAAAAAGAACACGTATACGTATATGATGACATGAGATGATATGTTTTGACACGATATGATTTTACACGACAAGTATACGTATATGATGACATGAGATGACATGTTTTGAGACGATATGATTTTACACGACACGTATACGTATATGATGACATGAGATGACATGCTATGATTATTATCATGTTTTTAAAGGACACGTTTACATATATGATTTTTACTGCAGACACGAATGCTTTTAAGTTCATGAAAGATATATTGAGTATGATATTTTTCACTGCTGTGTGCTATGTATATGTACTTGTTATTAACGGTGCAGGTGTGTTGAGTCTTTAGACTCACTAGGCGTGTGTGATGCAGGTGAGCTTAATGATGAGGAGACTGGAGGTGCCGAACTCTGAGTAGGCAGACCTGGTGCGGTGACATGACCCGAGGACCACATATTTTCCGCATTACGATTTATGAAATTGAGAGGAGATAATATTTTCATACGTCGATTATTTTAAGATTTATACTCGTTTATGTGTACGTATGATTTTAAAAAAAATATATTCCGCATTTTTTAAAAACGAGTGAGACGTTTCAGTTGGTATCAGAGCAAGGGTCCTGTATAGGGTTGTGCCACCACCAGCTTCTGCCGCTCAGTCTTCAAGCCTCAAGTTTGTAAGCTTTTATGATTTAAATGTTTTAAATGATTTACTCTTATCACCTGCATGTTAACATGATTTACGCTTTATGACGATCTACGGTATATGTTTACCTGCTTTTATGATTTAATCATTTATTGTTTTAGAAAAAAATCAGATTAAATTGCATGTTGGTTACGTTTTGTAATGCCCGAGATTTTATTCCGGTAATCTGAGATTAATCTGAAATGATTTATTGATTAATCGAGATAATTATATATGGAACAGATTAGACCGAGAGAGTCGAGAAAAGAATCGACATAAATGTGCCAAGAAAGCGTCCTCGCGCACATGCGCGATGAGTATCGGCGCACATGCGCGAGGAGGACAGAAGCCCGCGCGTACATGCACGACTTCACTGCGCGCACATGCGTGGCATGTCCAGAAGCATCGGCGCATATGCGCGACGTGAATGGCGCATGTGCGCGGGAGGGACAGAATGGTGGGCGCATATGCGCGGAAGTAATTGGCGCATATGCGCGAGAAGGAAAATCGCTAGTTTGAATAACTGGCGCATATGCGCGACTTTGTGCGCGCATATGCGCGAAACGTGCAGCACATGAACGATTCCACTTGCCTTGCATGCACGGAATGTATATATATATATATATATGTACATGTAAAGCTCGATTCTCCCTCAGCCAAAATCAGAAAGTTTAGGGAAAGGCTTCGTTCTTAATTTTCAAATTCAATTTGCAAAGAATCCGGTTGTCTGAATTGAAATTCGACTTCGGTACTGTGTTCCTATCGACGCAGGCTTTATCTGGACGTAAGTTTTGTTACGTTTAGACAAGATTTGAATTTATGATATTGTCAGAATTGAATAGGATTCAGATATGTTGTTTCTGCTACCGTAGACATTATAGAATTGAAGTCAGATTAAAGAACATATTGTTTCTGTAATTGTTATGATTTTTGAAAGATATTGACTGAGATTCTATATCAGAATTGTGTTAGTGTTCAGAGTATGAATTATATTGCCACAGATTATGAAGTCCAGTATTATATTTGTGATGTTCAGATTGACGGGGTTATTCAGATTGTATTGTTATGCCGTCGAAACATCAATATATTGATATTGATCAGATTCTGATATGATTTCGATTATATTGTGATGTCGATGATATGACTCAGATTGTATCTTGTTCAGACATTGATCAGATTGTATACTGAATTGAGTATTAATCAGAACAGATTGTGTATTGAATTATTCACTGACACAGCGTATTCGATATTGTCATTTCAGATTGATATGGACAGATTTGAATACAGATCATCGTCTTCGTCAGACCGGGACGACAAAGGTATAATTCATGTGATATCTGGGAAGATATAACTCAAATCAGACCTCATTTGAGTTTCCCAATAAAATCACATACTTGGTTATTGTTTATCTTCTGATATGATTATGATTTGTTTATAGACGTTATATTCAAATCTTTTGAAATGAACATGCTTTGTTTACAGATTGTTATACATTGCATTTGAGATAGGAAAGTTTGACAGAAACAGTCAGACTTCTAGACGTTCGGTGTATCGTTACATAGGAGCAGACACCGCCCTATTGTAGATTATTCGATACAGATATGACCGAAGTCTAGGAATAAGACATACCGTCACCCCGATTGGAGAGTAGGTGATAGATCGTCTTATTCACAACGGGATCCCTAGAGTTATAGTTGAGTCGAGTCTAGACATGATTTGACTAGAACTGCATGCGTTTATGGATGTGGTTTCATAGACTATGAAACACATTGCTATTGCCTTCAGTCATGATAGCATGTTTTTATGATTTGATTTGAGTAGCATGTTTAACTGATTTGTGTGGCATGCTTATTTGGAATTAATTTCATAGACTATGAAATCTATTGTTTTAGGTTATTCATGATAGAATATTTCATGATTTACTTGATGTATTTACATGCTTACAATGTTTTATACTGTGATTTATTCTCACCGGAGTTATCCGGCTGTTGTCTTGTTTTGTATGTGTGCATGACAACAAGTGGGACTGGATCGGGGTCAAGAGGATGAGGAGAGAAGAAGAGTTAGCGTGGTGATTCCGGACTAACTGTAGATTTGGTTTATTACTTGAACTTAGTAACCGAACCTTAGATTAATTGAGAGACTATTGTACATTATTGTATTTTTGTACTGAAACGTAGTTTTATACTGAGATGTATATTATTTAGATTCCATTACCTTCCGCATTTACATTTTAAAAAGAAAAATTTTTAGACCCTGTTTATCAGAACTGATAATTAAATACCAACGATGATTAAGAAGATGATTAGCGTCCGGGTCCTCACACGTTTGGAATTCGACGTGACTAAGAATTCGAATATTGGGCTTTAGGAGAGGTTGATAATGATGTGACTATATTGATTTTTAGGTCAGTAGTACTGATGTCTTCCTTATGGGTCATAAGTTAATATTGAAAATAATGAAATGCTTTTGAGACTTGTAGAATTTCTAAGAAATTATTGATGGTTCGTGGTTGCTAGTTGAATTAATTTTTGAGGATTCCATGTAAAGATTAATGATTTGAAGACTACGATGATCTTTGGAAGTATAAAAACGTAGAATTTATTTAGGATGCATGCTCTACCTAGTGGGATATAAGGATTGAATTGCATGAATTGCGAATTTTAAGGACCTAACTGTATTAATAAATAATTGAGGATCTAAGAGCAACAATAAAAATTCTAAGGTACTATTTCTAATTTTTTCAAACTCTGGGATTAAATTTTTAGTTTTGAGAAATTTAAAGTTTAATAAAGCCAAGTCGAAAATTTACGGGGACAAAAATGCAAATTTCGAAGAGCTGTAGGGCCAAAAATGTAATTTTCGAGGACTTTAAGGGCCAAGTTGCCAATCTTGAAATTTTTAAGGATTAAATTCGAACTTTTGAGGAACACTGGGGGTTAAATCAACAATTATTCGAGGTTATGGGAATTGATTTTGGGTCTGAGAAACTTAAAATTATTGAACTTTATGTTTCAAGAAACTTATAAAATGGAATTAGGAACGCCAACAATTTATGGGTGATTGTGGAATTTCCTAAATTAAGGAACGCCAACCACAACATGACACATAGTATCGATTCATTGACAACTCTCGATAAACCAATAGTTGTCGAATCAGTCAGGATATATGAGTTGAAGGGACCGTACTGTACGCTAACCATAATTGAATGGTTCTTGCAGGCACTATCATGTGATACCTAGGGAATCACCTAAGCGATGCTGCTAGGCGTTTAACGTGATTGGTTGGGTACTATCAGACTTGAGTTCTGACGTTCTTACTATCAAGGAGTTGATAAGTAAGAACGGAGCAATTGGGGTATGCTCGAATAAGGACATGTTTAGTCCGAATCACATGGAGATGTGAACCCACGGCTAGTTGTATCAATAAACCATTGAGGGCCACACAAGTACTAGCTTTGTAAATCCCGATGAGAAGTAAAATAGTTCAATGTGTTGAACGGCTTATAAATGTGTTTATAAGCGTAAAGAAAAATAGAAGTATGACTTCTATGAGAGAAATATAAATTTTAATTTATGGAAGTGTTCCTAAGATTAAAATTTGGCCAAGTAAATAATGTAGTTGAAAATTGTGATTTTCATAAACATTATTGAGGACTAAATTAAATTAATTCAAGTGTTGAATTAATTAAACACTAGTGGGCCTAGTAGAGTCCAAATAATTATATTTATTCAAGTGTTGAATTAATTGGGCCTTGTAGAGCTCAATTGGAATTAATTATTTAACTAGTGGGCTTGAGTAAAATCAAGTAAAGTCTAGTTGGGCTCAAAATGTTTGAGACAATTAAAAGTCCATGGGCCTTGTAAAAGTTACAAGCCCACATGCAAAGTATGCTAGGGTTTGCATGCTTGGGAGGTGAAGGGTCTTGAATACTTTTGAATAAAATATTGTGAAGGCATGCAACTTTTTCCTTCCAACTTTTTGGACTACCAAGACTCATCTTCCCTCCCTCATTCTCCTATGTTGGCCGAAATATTGAGCACATTTTTCTCTCCATTTTTCTTCTCTCTTGTGTTCTTCAATTGTTGGAGAACACTCTCTTTTCATTGAAAAATCTTCTTGCTTTTCTAGTGCAAAGCAAGAAGGGATTTACATTGCTTGTGGTGGGCATAATTTTGGAGTTGGAGGAGGAGTTTGTAGATTGCCAACCTTCAAGAGCTAAAGTGTTTACACTTTAGTTGGAGCCACACATCAACCTCAAGGGGTTGATAGGTAAATCTCTAAACATCCTATGTATGATGTTGTTTTGTAAATATTGTGCAAAAACCATGGTGGCCGAAATTTGTGTATAAAATAAAAATTTTTGACTTCCGTTGCGCTTCCGGCCACCGTAACCGGTCCGCTTTCAGACACGAATTCCTTATGCTTCGGCTATTGGTAGTATCATGTATGGGATGATATCTACACGTCCTGACGTGGCATTTGCACTAAGTTTAGTGAGTAGATATCAATCCAACCCTGGTCTTCCACACTGGAAAGCTGTGAAAGACATCCTCAAGTATTTGAGAAGGACCAATAAGTTGTTTTTGGTCTATGGGGGTGGAGAACTAAAATTGGAAGGCTATACCGACTCTAGCTTCCAAAGCGATATCGATGACTCGAAGTCAACCTCCGGATTCATATTCATGCTCAATGGTGGTGCTGTCTCTTGGAAGAGTTCCAAGCAAGACAGTACTGCGGATTCCACCACTGAGGCAGAATACATTGCTGCATCGGCTGCAGCAAAGGAGGCTGTTTGGATTAGGAATTTCGTCCAAGAGTTGGGTGTCATTCCTAATGGAGTTGCTCCTATCCCGGTGATGTGTGACAACACAGGAGCCATAGCTCAGGCAAAGGAGCCAAGGTCTCATCAGAAGTCCAAACATGTATTGAGAAAGTACCACATCCTCAGAGAGATCGTGGAAAGAGGAGATGTCACGATTGACAAAGTCGGCTCCGCAGATAATGTTGCTGATCCGCTTACTAAGCCTTTACCTGGACCATCATTCGAGAAGCATCGCGAATCATTGGGTTTGAAGTATATGGGTAGTTGGCTCTAGTGCAAGTGGGAGATTGTTAGAGTAGGTGCACGTCGAGCCAAGTGTTGGCCGAGTGTTCACAATGAAACTCTATGTATAAACGATCTTTATTTTAATAATATTTGAATTTATTAATTTTTGCGCATCTTTATCTGTATACCCATGCTAGTTGCATAGATAAAGTCCTTGAATATACAAATAGTAGAAAGAATATGAGATGCTCATATGATGAGTATCATGAAACTCATATTTGTAATACTGTATATTCTAAACGGTTCCTAGTCGATTCAGCCGCCACTAAGAAGGATATAGGCTGCTCGAGTTAGAGACTAGTATCTGCGATGTGAGTACCATGTTTCATTGGTAGGGGACATTGTGATGTCCGAGCATGCAGATAGGTGCTCCTGGTAGAGTGCACTGAACAACCCTCTATAAAGGACTTTCCAAGTGGTTGTCACTTATCGAGTGGAAAAGTCCTAGTTTATGGTTGTACACCATTAGTCCTTATGACCCGGGACAACATTGAGACTCTATGTGCCAGCGTTTCACTTTGACTTGTTTACCGACTCTTATGGGGTCATCAGGTGGCAAGGTTGGGTGTTACGGCAAAACATATAGGAGTCGATGCATTGTAGTCGGGGATTCACCGCTTACCTACGGGTATGGATATCCTATGTGTTTTTCATGTATGTGTGGGTTGAAATCTCTGATCAGAGTATGGTGGTAATTATGAAAGGGGTTTCATAGATTACACCATCGATGCAACCGCAACATGACACATAGTATCGATTCATTGACAACTCTCGATAAACCAATAGTTGTCGAATCGGTCGGGATATATGAGTTGAAGGGACCGTACTGTACGCTAACCATAATTGAATGGTTCTTGCAGGCACTATCATGTGATACCTAGGGAATCACGTAAGCGATGCTGCTAGGCGTTTAACCTGATTGGTTGGGTACTATCAGACTTGAGTTCTGACGTTCTTATTATCAAGGAGTTGATAAGTAAGAATGGAGCAATTGGGGTATGCTCGAATAAGGACATGTTTAGTCCGAATCACATGGAGATATGAACCCACGGCTAGTTGTATCAACGAACCATTGAGGGCCACACAAGTACTAGCTTTGTAAATCCCGATGAGAAGTAAAATAGTTCAATGTGTTGAACGGCTTATAAATGTGTTTATAAGCGTAAAGAAAAATAGAAGTATGACTTCTATGAGAGAAATATAAATTTTAATTTATGGAAGTGTTCCTAGATTAAAATTTGGCCAAGTGAATAATGTATTTGAAAATTGTGATTTTCATAAACATTATTATGGACTAAATTAAATTAATTCAAGTGTTGAATTAATTAAACACTAGTGGGCCTAGTAGAGTCCAAATAATTAAATTAATTCAAGTGTTGGATTAATTAAATAACATTGGGCCTTGTAGAGCTCAATTGGAAATAATTATTTAACTAGTGGGCTTGAGTAAAATCAAGTAAAGTTTAATTGGGCTCAAAAGTGTTAGAGACAATTAAAAGTCCATGGGCCTTGCAAAAGTTGCAAGCCCACTAGGGTTTGCATGCTTGGGAGGTGAAGAGGTGTGGATTATTTTTGAATAAAAAAAATGCATGGCATGCTAGACAAGCTTTTTCACTTTTCCCACAATCTAGACTACACTTCACTCTTCCTAGTCTCTCACCTTGGCCGAATTTTTGACTCAAAAATTCTCTCATTTTTCTCTCTTTTGTTCTTCATTTTTGTTGGAGAGTAAAAATCTTTTCATTGAAAAATCCTCTTGATTTTCTAGTGCAAATCAAGAGGCCGGGTTTTACCTTGCTAGTGGTGGGCCTTATTTTGAAGGAGGAGGAGAGCTTGTAGATTGTCATCCCTTTCAAGAGCTTAGTTGCTTGTCAACTAAGTTGGTGCCATCATCAACCTTGTGAGGTTGATAGGTAATAACTTTTTTACACCCTATGTATGCTATGGTGTTTAAAATGTAAATCTTGCACAAAATGAGGTGGCCGAATTTTCTAGCATGAAAATAAAAAAATTTTGACTTCCGTTGCGCTTCCGGCCACCGTAACCGGTCCGCTTTCATTCACTACGTTCCGCATTTTTTAAAAAAATTTTAGACCCTGTTTTTAATTGATTAATTAGTCCCAATTATGATTAAGAACTTGATTAGCGTCCGGGTCCCCACAACAGGTGGTATCAGGGCGATAGATCCTTTAGATTGAGATAGAAGAGGCTAGTGAGTGGGGTAGAATGTGTTTCCTTTCCTGCTTTTGATTGCTAGCATGATTTACTGCTTTAGAATGCATGTTTATCTGTTTATCTGATTTGATTTGAAAACATGTGTTATTGAGAATGAATCAGAGCCGATTCTGGATCAGCACTAAGATGATCAGAGGAGGATTGAAATAGAACTCTTGTTTGGGGTTACTAATCATTTTGATTTCAGATATGCCACCGAGAAGAATACCAGAACAAGGGAGTACATCGAATCCTCCCATGGATGTGACTCCTACACCGATGGAGAAACTGTTGAAAAGATTTCAGTCTTTCCGTCCACCGACTTTGAAAGGTACGGAGAATTCCATGGAATGTGAAAGTTGGTTGGACGATATTGAAGCGATGTTCGAATTTTTGGAATATACGGAGGAAAAGAGGGTGAAACTGATAGGACACCAACTGCATGACGTTGCTAAACTTTGGTGGATTACGACTAGACGGGCATTGGAACAACGAGGTACGGCCATTACCTGGAATGTGTTTAAGACTGAATTTTATCTACGGTTCTTTTCAGTATCTTATAGTAAGGACAAGGGAGCTGAGTTCGCAAACTTGAGACAAGGCCAGTTAAACATTGAGGACTATGTGGCCAAGTTCTCTACATTGTTGAGATTCGCTCCCCACGTAGCTGAACATGATGAGGCCGTTGCGGACCAGTTTATAAATGGCCTAAATCCAGAAATCTTTACCTTGGTGAATACCGGGAGGCCAAATAATTTCACCGATGCCTTGAACAGAGCCAAGGGAGCCGAAGCAGGACTGATGAGACAGAGAGAGGCTTCGTTTGTGCTTCCAGTACCGGGACAGCAACAACCATCTCCTAAATTTGAAGGTGGCAGTAGCAGTAGCAGGAAGAGGAATTTCTTGAAGGCTAGAGGGAAGCAATTCAAGAAATCAGAAACAAGCTCGTCCAGTTCAAGTGGCTCTAGACAGACCGGTCAGGGCCAGAGTTATACAAGACCGTACAGTGGTATTTGTGGAGGGAGGCATTCCACAGATCAGTGCCGAGGAGTGGTCGGCAGCTGTCATATCTGTAGACAGCAGGGACACTTTATCCGAGTGTGTCCCCAGAGGAGTGCCCAGGGATCACAGGCGGCTGAGTCATCGGGATCCGTGGCTCAGGCACGTAGACGACCATCTGCCGTTCATACTTTTCAGCCAGCACCGCCTACTCAGTCACAGCAGAGGCCAGGAGGGGGCCAGACAGTGAGCCAGCCTCCGAGACAGCATGCCCGATTGTTTGCTTTGACTGAGGAGCAGGCACAGGATGCACCTGATGAGGTTGTAGTAGGTAACTGTTTTATTTTTGGTTATCCTGTATATGTACAGATTGATACTGGTGCATCTCATACTTTTATTTCTGAGAGATTCGCATTGAGTCATGCATTGCCTATTGAGTCATTGTCTGCAGTAGTGTCTGTCACGTCTCTGTTAGGAACATGTTTGATATCGGTGAAATATGTTAAATCGTGTATACTGCAGTACGATGGTCATACGATCGAGTTAGACTGTATTGTGCTTGGTTTATCTGATTTTGATTGTATTGTCGGTATCGATATGTTGACCAAGTACCGAGCTACAGTCGACTGTTTCCATAAGATAGTTCGATTCAGACCTGAGATGGCTGAGGAGTGGAAATTTTATGGTAAAGGTTCTCGTGCCAGAATTCCTTTGATATCTGCAATGAATATGACTCGATTATTGCGGAAGGGAGCGGATGGATTCCTGGTATATTCAGTTGATTTACTGAAATCGAGCCCATCATTGGCGGATTTGCCAGTGGTGTGTGAATTTGCTGATGTCTTTCCGGATGAGATTCCTGGATTGCCTCCGATTCGAGAAATAGACTTCAGCATTGAGTTAATGCCAGGAACAGTTCCGATTTCTAGAGCTCCATATAGGATGGCACCGATCGAATTGAAAGAACAGTTGGAGGATTTACTGGTTTAGGGGTATATCAGACCGAGTGTATCTCCTTGGGGTGCTCCAGTACTGTTCGTGAGGAAGAAAGACGGGTCGATGAGACTTTGTATCGACTATCGGCAGCTGAACAAGGCAACGGTAAAGAATAAATATCCATTGCCTCGTATTGATGATTTGTTTGATCAGTTGCAGGGTTCATCTGTATATTCCAAGATCGATATGAGATCTGGATACCATCAACTGAGAGTCAGGGACTCTGATATCTCTAAGACAGCATTCAGAACCAGGTATGGACACTATGAATTTATTGTCATGACATTTGGTTTGACCAATGCACCGGCGGTATTTATGGGATTGATGAACCGCGTCTTTCAGAAATATCTGGATGATTTTGTTATCATATTCATTGATGATATATTGATTTATTCAAAGAGTATGATTGAGCATGCTAATCATCTGAGGACTGTGTTGAGAATTTTGAGGTCGGAGAAACTGTATGCTAAATTGTCGAAATGCGAGTTCTGGTTGAAACAGGTTGTGTTTTTGGGTCACATTATATCCGGAGACGGTATATCTGTTGATCCCAGTAAGGTTGAGGCAGTGATTTCTTGGCCGAGACCAACATCTGTACCAGAGATACGCAGCTTTATGGGTTTGGCAGGATATTATCGCCGATTTATTAAAGATTTTTCGAGTATTGTCAAACCGATTACACAGTTGACTCAGAAGAATGCTCCATTTGTGTGGACATAAGACTGTGAATCCAGTTTTCTTGAGTTGAAAAAGAGACTGACCAGTGCGCCTGTGTTGACGATCCCTTCAGGCACTGGTGGATTTGTCGTTTATTGTGATGCATCTCACCGCGGATTAGGTTGTGTTTTGATGCAGCGCGGGCATGTGATTGCTTATGCCTCGAGACAGCTGAAACCCCATGAAACTCGTTACCCAATTCATGATCTTGAATTGGCAGCCATAGTCTTCGCACTGAAGATATGGCGACATTATCTGTACGGTGAGAAATTTGAGATTTATTCTGATCATAAAAGCTTAAAATATCTGTTTTCGCAATCAGAGTTGAATATGAGACAGCGGAGATGGTTGGATTTACTGAAAGACTTTGATTGTGAAATCAAATATTATCCGGGGAAATCCAACGCAGCAGCAGATGCGCTGAGTCGAAAGGTATGTGCACTATCCTTATCGACGATAGGTGTTTCGAATTTGATAGAAGACTGCTGTTTGTTTGGACTAGTTTTTGAAACAGATTGTCAGTGATGCGAACGTGGACGTTCCAAGGAAAGCATGGGATCCTTTGCAGTTGCCGGAGGGACCAATCACGAGGGGTCGACTAAAGAGGTTCAAGGAGGCGCTACAAGGAGTCATGAGCAAGCCGGAAGAGGTCGTGATGCATGGGAGTACGATTGGAGGCCAACGGAATGTCATTCACGCATTGTTGGAGAAACCCGAGGCCACACGGACGCATACACGGACCTGCACACGGGGTCCGTGTCCTTTCCAAGCTGGGATGAGCAAATCCAGTGCCTACACGGACCTGGAGACGGACCCAGGCACGGGGTCCGTGCCCTTTGAAGTTGGCGAATACAGTGCCTACACGGACCCGTACACGGAGGTGAGCACGGGGTCCGTGTCCTTTGATCCAGATTGAAGATTTTTACAGTATGTACACGGACCCAGACACGGAGGTCTGCACGGGGTCCGTGCCTAGCGTTTTCTGCGCGGATTTATTTCCTTTTCTAGAGTTTTATTATTTTGGGAGACTAGATTTTTGATATCTTTTGATATATTGACTATGTTGGACGAATTTTTACACACAATACATATTTTATTTTGAGTTTATCAAAACTTTGAGAATTTTCTCTCAACTTTTCAAAGCCAAGCTTTGTCAAAATCAAATCAAACTTATCAAAGTTTTCAACTTTGTGGCGTTTGTCGATCGTTGCTTGTGCGGATTGTCGTAGGCAAAGTTCTTCGAAGGTTCGTATAGTTTTCGATTGTTTATCCTCGTGTTTATTTGTTGCTAAACTCTTGCTAGTTTAGAGGTGAATATCACACCATACTTGATTCAAAAGATCGGGAAAAACACACGAATCTTAATATCGTAATTGAATAGAGGGTGCGATTTATTTTTAATCGTGTTTGCTATTTATTCGTGTCAAGATTCATATCAGTCAGCCTCTAAGATTATGTGCGATTCGAGCTGAACCAGAATTGATAGTGAAAATAAAAGAGGCACAAAAGGTTGATCCGAACGTACAGAATTCAATTGCAATGGTCAGAGCTGGTCATCAATCGGAATCAAGTGAGAAATGGCATTTTGTATGTGAATAATCGTCTGGTTGTGCCGAATGTTTCGGATTTGAGACAGCAAATACTGACAAAAGCGCACAACAGTCGTTTTAGCATTCATCCTGGTGGCAGAAAAATGTACAATGATTTAAAGACACAGTATTGGTGGAAACAAATGAAATCTAGATATGATTTACAGCATTCATAGTCTAGATATAGATCTGACATCGATCTGTGACATTTGGTCATGTGTGTACGTTATCTTGTACAAACTAATAGATATAGATTGAACAATCCGTCAATCTTAATCATATCATATTACAATCTGTAAAAATGATGGTAATTTTATTACGAAGGCCATAGAAATGTATTCCCATTTCTATTCAGAATTATACAATTCTGTAATAAATATTCTGATTTCTATCTTTCTATCTTTTCTGTTAGCGATTTAGACATATCAGTACAATTTCTGCCAACATTTCAATACATTTCTGTTATAACTGATCTCATCTGTCTATATCACAACTATCTGTTCGAATACAATACAGTCTCAATCATCAGACTGAACACTAAATCCACGACTGTAAGCTTCTGACAATATCTGTCATTTCTGATTCGAACTATTTGATATACACAAATCAGTTAATAACATAAATTAAAGAGGAAATACCTACCTGGTATTCGGCTCTGACTATCAATATCAAGCTTTATTGTACCATTCTGACACATCTGGCATCACAGAATAATCAATCTCATACAATACAGTATTACTTGCCTGATATTCTGATCGACACTCTGTTCTGATTATCGATATTGAGTTCGAAACATTCTAATCAGCGTTTTGAACTGCTAACGTTTCAAAATTAGCTCTGGTTCGGGCGGTACAATATAATCTCCATTGTCTACAATCCGTCTCAACCACATATTCAGAATAACATCAATATTCAATCAAATTCAAAACATGCTAAATTCATAAACTGCAACTTTCTGACACTGATGTCAACCTCAGCTGACTAATTACGGTTTAATCGCGATTCTGTTAACATCAACAAATATATCATTTTCAGATACAAAAATCCCTGAACACAATCTGTCTCAATCAGGATTTACCATTTCAACAGTTTCTGATATCAGTCATGACTAAAATCAATCTCTCTGATTGAAATCAAATCTAAAATCTTATCAGAGAAAACATCAAGAACTTTCTTATCATTGGTAAATCAGCCAATGATAGACTCAATTTCAGTAAATCAATTGAATACATAAGGAGTCATTCTGCTCCTTTCTGTAATAATCGAGTCATAGCTAGTACGAATATCAAAGGAATTCTCAGTCTAGAATTCTTATCGTACTATATTCATCCCTTGGTCATCTCAGGTCTGATTCTTATTATCTTCTGGAATCAATCTATGGTAGCTTCGTACTTGATCAACATATCAATATCAGTAATGTAGTTCTAAAATCAGGGAAGACCAGTACAATACCATCTACCACACAATCTAACTCGATCTCATTCTTACCCTACTGTAGTATACAAAATCTAACAGAAATCACTGATACAAGATCTTTTCTCAAAGGAAAAGAAACAAATACTACAGTAAATAGGGACTCGACAATTAATGCATACATCAATGCAAATCTTTCAGAAATAAAAATGTGTGAAGCACCGGCATCACTCAATACATATGCAGGATAATCAAACAAACCAGTTACCTGCAACATCATCCTCTGGTGCTTCCTGAGCCTGCTCCTCGGTCAAAGCAAATACTCTGGCCTGCTGTCTAGGAGGCTGGCCAACTGTCTGGCTTCCTCCTGGCCTCTGCTGTGACTGAGATGGTGCTGGCTGAAATGAAGGAACGGCAGCTGATCGTCTACGCCACTGTGCCTCTGATCCAGATGGTTCAGCTCCCTGGGATCTTTGGGAACCCCTCTGTGGACATATTCTGGCAAAATGTCCCTGTTGCTTGCATAAGTGGCAGCTACCAAGTACTCCTTGGCATTGTTCAGTGGAATGTCTGCCTCCACAATTTCCGCAATAAACGCCAGTATAACTCTGCTGAGAACCACTGGAGCTAGAAGAACTGCCGCCAGACTTCTTAAACTGCTTTCCTCTAGCCTTCAGAAACTCTTTCCTTCCACCACTGCTACTGCCACTCTCGAATCGGGGAGGTGGTTGCTGTGGTCTCGCCACTGGAGGAACAAATTCAGCTCCTCTCTGCCTTATCAGGCCCGCTTCAGCGCCCTTTGCTCTATTCATGGCATCAGCAAAATTATTCGGTCGCCCTGTGTTCACCAATGTAAAAATATCGGGATTCAAGCCATTGATGAACTGATCAGCAACGGCTTCATCATTATCAGCCACATGTGGAGCAAACTTCAACAAGGTAGAGAACTTGGTCACATATTCTTCAATGTTCAGCTGACCCTGTCTCAAATTGGCAAACTCCGCCCCTGATGCGAACGTGGACGTTCCAAGGAAAGCATGGGATCCTTTGCAGTTGCCGGAGGGACCAATCACGAGGGGTCGACTAAAGAGGTTCAAGGAGGCGCTACAAGGAGTCATGAGCAAGCCGGAAGAGGTCGTGATGCATGGGAGTACGATTGGAGGCCAATGGAATGTCATTCACGCATTGTTGGAGAAACCCGAGGCCACACGGACGCATACACGGACCTGCACACGGGGTCCGTGTCCTTTCCAAGCTGGGATGAGCAAATCCAGTGCCTACACGGACCTGGAGACGGACCCAGGCACGGGGTCCGTGCCCTTTGAAGTTGGCGAATACAGTGCCTACACGGACCCGTACACGGAGGTGAGCACGGGGTCCGTGTCCTTTGATCCAGATTGAAGATTTTTACAGTATGTACACGGACCCAGACACGGAGGTCTGCACGGGGTCCGTGCCTAGCGTTTTCTGCGCGGATTTATTTCCTTTTCTAGAGTTTTATTATTTTGGGAGACTAGATTTTTGATATCTTTTGATATATTGACTATGTTGGACGAATTTTTACACACAATACATATTTTATTTTGAGTTTATCAAAACTTTGAGAATTTTCTCTCAACTTTTCAAAGCCAAGCTTTGTCAAAATCAAATCAAACTTATCAAAGTTTTCAACTTTGTGGCGTTTGTCGATCGTTGCTTGTGCGGATTGTCGTAGGCAAAGTTCTTCGAAGGTTCGTATAGTTTTCGATTGTTTATCCTCGTGTTTATTTGTTGCTAAACTCTTGCTAGTTTAGAGGTGAATATCACACCATACTTGATTCAAAAGATCGGGAAAAACACACGAATCTTAATATCGTAATTGAATAGAGGGTGCGATTTATTTTTAATCGTGTTTGCTATTTATTCGTGTCAAGATTCATATCATTTGGTATCAGAGCGCCAGGTTTATTGAATTCAAGTACATATCTTGTTTTTAAATTGCAGATCTGTATTACTTCTTCACGTATTTTCAGATCTGTTTATGTTCTATCGTTCTTCGTAATTTTTTTCGTGAATCTGTGATACACGAAATTTTGAGTCCTTGTCTTTCTTTTGAATTTTCGGAATTCAAAGAAAAAAAAAAAAAAAAAAAAAAAAAAAAAAAAAAAAAAAAAAAAAGAGTACAAAAATTCCGAAAATTCACCATTATTTCTTTTTGATATATTGATCTATTGTCTTCATAGAGTCATATTCAATTGTCTCACACAGTCAAAAAAAAAAAATATATATATATATATATATATTTATATTCGAATTGCTTGTCTACACGGTCCAATTGAGTCGGTCGCATTTGTTCACAAGTTTGAACTTTGATTGTTTGATACCCACAATACAAAGCTTGAGCACTTCCAAGAGGGCTTTCAAAATTCGAGTGATACACTTGAGTGAGAGTGACTTTTCTTTGGAGTGAACGGTGAGTATTTGTTGTGAGCATACAAATAAAGAGGTAAAAGACGAGTGAATTTCTTTGGAGTGATCGTGAGCATTTGGGTGAGGATTATTTTATTTCTACTAACCTTTTCTTGCAGGTACAACTTAGAAATTAAATGGAGAGGGAGGTAGGAGATAGTCCGAATTCGGGGGTGTCCAAAGCTCATCTAGATGCGTTGTTTGGGGATTTTAGTAGAGCGATGGCGTCCCAAATGGAGTCGTTGCATGAGAGGTTGGGTAAACTTGAGGTTAGTGGGGGTAAACCTAAGCCTAGGGATTTGGGTAGAGATGATGAGGAGTATGATCTAGGAGGAGGCGATGAGAGTCAAAATGAGAATTGGGGTAAGAATGGTAGAGATAGAGGACTTGGTAGAGGAAGAAGGGAAGCTATGAGGGGTAGATATGAGGAGACTAGGGAAGATGGTCACATGGGTAGTATTAAGATGAAAATCCCTTCATTCCATGGGAAATCTGACCCGGAGGCGTACCTAGAATGGGAAAAGAGGGTAGAGTTCGTATTTGCATGTCACCACTATTCCGAACAAAAGAAGGTGAGGTTGGCGGTGGTTGAATTCTTAGACTATGCTCTCATTTGGTGGGATCAATTAGTGACCACTAAAAGAAAATATAATGAGAGACCTGTTGAATCTTGGGATGAGATGAAGAGTGTAATGAGGAAGAGGTTTGTGCCTAACCATTACTATAGGGAGATGTTTAAGAGGTTACAGACTTTGAGGCAAGGGTTGAAGAGTGTTGAGGACTACTATAAGGAGATGGAAGTACTCATGATTAGGGCAAATATTGAGGAGGATAATGAAGCAACTATGGCTCGTTTTCTTTGTGGTTTGAACAGGGAGATCCAAGATCAAGTGGAGCTTCGGCACTACTTGGAACTAGACGAGATGGTGCAAATGGCCATAAAGGTGGAGCAACAACTCAAGAGGCGAGGAGTTGGCCGCACCAATCAAACCGGAGGTGCATCATCTTCTTGGAGATCAAATGTGGGGAAGCGTGAGGAGAATAAAGTGGTGGCCAAGCCCAAATTTGAGACCAAACAAGAGGCGCCTAAGCAAGGAGTCCAAGGTAAATCTGAAACTCCTTCTAATCGCTCTAGAGATGTTAGATGTTTTAGGTGTCAAGGGATGGGTCATATTTCTAGTGATTGTCCTAATAAGAGGGTGATGATCTTGAATGATTATGGTGAGTATGAATCTCAAAGTGAGGGAGATGGCGAGGGTAGTGAGGATGATATGCCTGAGTTGGAGGATCCCGATGAGGGATATGGGGCGGTTGTAGGAGAAGCGCTAGTGACTAGGCGAATCATGAGTGCCCAAGTCAAGAGTGAGGAGGCTAGCCAAAGGGAGAATTTGTTCCACACTAGATGTTTTGTGAATGGTAGGGTTTGCAATGTCATCATAGATGGGGGTAGTTGCACCAATGTGGCTAGTGTTGAGATGGTTGAGAAATTGGGATTGCCTACAATAAAACATCCTCAACCATATAGGCTTCAATGGTTGAACGATTGTGCGGAAGTGAGGGTTAATAGGCAAGTTCTAGTGTCATTCTCAATTGGGAAGTACAAAGATGAGGTTTTGTGTGACATGGTGCCCATGCATGCTTGTCATATCTTGTTGGGTAGGCCATGGCAATTTGATAGGCGAGTGACTCACGATGGGTTCAAAAATAAGTACTCGTTTGTCTTGAAAAAAGAAACTGTTGTCCTACTTCCATTGTCCCCAAAGCAAGTATTGGAGGACCACTTGAAAAAGAAAAAGAGAGATGAGGCCGAAAAAAAGAGTGAACTAAAAAGTGAGATGGCCTTTGAAAACAAAAATGAAGTGGCTGAAAAAAAGAGTGATCAAAAGAGTGAGATAGCCACAAAAACAAAAAAAGAGCGGAAAGAAAATGAGGGAAAAGAAAAAGAGAGGAAAGAGGCCAAAAAGAATTCTTATATGGCCCAAAAAGGTGAGGTAAAACACTTGTTGCACACACATGAGCCACTTGTGTTAATTCTTTACAAGGAGATCCTCCTTAACACAAGTGATATAGCCGGATCCCTTCCGAGCATTGTTGTTTCACTATTGCAGGAATTTGACGATGTATTTCCGGAGGAGCTACCTCAAGGCTTACCACCATTGAGGGGAATTGAGCACCAAATTGATTTGGTGCCCGGGAGTGCCTTGCCAAACCGTCCAGCTTATAGGAGCAATCCGGAGGAGACTAAGGAGCTACAAAGGCAGGTAAGTGAGTTATTAGATAAAGGTTATGTGCGTGAGTCCATGTCACCTTGTGCGGTGCCTGTTTTGCTAGTCCCTAAGAAAGATGGCTCATGGCGTATGTGTGTCGACTGTAGGGCAATCAATAACATAACCATTAAGTATAGGCATCCCATACCTAGACTAGATGATATGTTAGATGAATTGCATGGTTCTTGCATTTTTAGCAAAATTGATTTGAGGAGTGGCTACCATCAAATTAGAATGAGGGAAGGTGATGAGTGGAAAACTGCTTTTAAAACTAAGTATGGGTTGTATGAGTGGATGGTTATGCCTTTTGGTTTAACTAATGCACCTAGCACCTTTATGAGGTTAATGAATCATGTCTTGCGTGCACATATAGGTAAATTTGTTGTGGTTTACTTTGATGATATCCTAGTGTATAGCAAGAATCTTGAAGAGCATGTTAAACACTTGAAACTTGTGCTAATCACATTAAGGGCTGAAAATTTGTATGCTAACTTAAAGAAGTGTGATTTTTGTACAAACAAACTTGTGTTTCTTGGTTTCGTTGTGAGTTCACAAGGGATACAAGTGGATGAAGACAAGGTAAGTGCTATTCGAGATTGGCCATCGCCTACTACTGTTGGTCAAGTCCGAAGCTTTCATGGTCTTGCAAGCTTCTATAGGAGGTTTGTCAAGGATTTTAGCACATTGGCGGCACCCATGACGGCGGTGATCAAGAAGAACGTTCCATTCTATTGGGGCGAGGAGCAAGAGAAGTCCTTTAATATCATTAAGCAAAAGTTGATTAATGCTCCTTTACTTGTCTTACCTGATTTTGCTAATACTTTTGAAATTGAATGTGATGCATCAGGTGTAGGTATTGGTGGAGTGTTGATGCAAGGAGGGCGGCCGGTGGCATACTTTAGTGAGAAGCTCAATGGAGCTGCATTGAACTATCCCACGTATGATAAGGAGTTCTACGCACTTGTGAGGACCCTAGAGACGTGGCAGCACTACTTGAGGCCTAAAGAGTTTGTGATTCACACGGATCATGAGTCTCTTAAGCACCTTAAGGGGCAACAAAAGCTGAACAAGAGGCATGCTAAGTGGGTGGCCTTCATAGAGACATTCCCCTACATGATCAAGTATAAGCAAGGTAAGGAAAATGTAGTGGCCGACGCACTATCCCGGAGGTATGTACTTTTCTCTACTTTGGAATCTAAAATATTGGGGTTTGAACTAGTTAAAGAGTTGTATGTGCTAGATGATGATTTTAAGGAAGTGTTTGAAACTTGTATGCATGGTCCACATGATAAATTCTACTTGCATAAAGGTTTCTTGTTTAGAGAGGATAGGTTGTGCATTCCCAAGTCATCAATTCGTGAATTACTTGTTAGGGAGGCACATGGGGGTGGCCTAATGGGACACTTTGGGGTGGCTAAAACTTTAAGTGCCTTGCATGAACATTTTTATTGGCCACACATGAAACGTGATGTTGAACGTATTTGTGAGAAGTGCATAACTTGTAGACAAGCTAAGTCTAGGACACTACCACACGGATTATATACACCACTTCCCGTCCCTAGTGAACCATGGGTTGATATCTCCATGGACTTTGTTTTGGGGTTACCTAGGACAAAGAAGGGGAGGGACTCTATATTTGTTGTTGTGGATAGGTTTTCAAAAATGGCACACTTTATTGCTTGTCACAAGACGGAAGATGCATCTAACATTGCGGACCTATTCTTTAGAGAAGTCGTTAGGCTGCATGGCATGCCTAGGACAATTGTGTCGGACCGTGATGTTAAATTCCTAAGTTATTTCTGGAAAACACTGTGGGCTAAACTTGGCACTAAATTACTGTTTTCTACGACCTGTCATCCTCAGACTGATGGTCAAACTGAGGTAGTTAATAGGACGTTAGGAACTTTATTACGTGCTATTCTCAAGAAGAACTTAAAGAATTGGGAGAATTGCTTGCCATTTGTTGAGTTTGCTTATAATCGTTGTGTGCATTCTACTACTAACTATTCACCATTTGAAATTGTATACGGTTTTAATCCTTTGACTCCGTTGGATTTGATGTCTTTACCTGTGAGTGAAAGGTTAAACATGGATGGCAAAAAGAAGGCTGAATTTGTTAGGGGGTTGCATGAAAAGGCTAAAGCCAACATTGAGAAGAAGAATGAGCAATATGCCAAGCAAGCTAACAAGGGGAAAAAGAAAGTGGTGTTCGAGAAGGGTGATTGGGTGTGGTTACACTTGAGGAAGGAGAGGTTTCCGGAGAAGCGACGCTCAAAGCTACTACCTAGGGGCGATGGACCGTTCCAAGTTCTTGAAAGGATCAATGACAATACCTACAAACTCGACTTGCCGGGTGAGTATAATGTTAGCTCTACTTTTAATGTTAGTGACTTGTCGTTGTTTGATGTAGGTGACGAGCAAGATTTGAGGACAAATCCTTCTCAAGAAGGGGAGGATGATGCGAACGTGGACGTTCCAAGGAAAGCATGGGATCCTTTGCAGTTGCCGGAGGGACCAATCACGAGGGGTCGACTAAAGAGGTTCAAGGAGGCGCTACAAGGAGTCATGAGCAAGCCGGAAGAGGTCGTGATGCATGGGAGTACGATTGGAGGCCAACGGAATGTCATTCACGCATTGTTGGAGAAACCCGAGGCCACACGGACGCATACACGGACCTGCACACGGGGTCCGTGTCCTTTCCAAGCTGGGATGAGCAAATCCAGTGCCTACACGGACCTGGAGACGGACCCAGGCACGGGGTCCGTGCCCTTTGAAGTTGGCGAATACAGTGCCTACACGGACCCGTACACGGAGGTGAGCACGGGGTCCGTGTCCTTTGATCCAGATTGAAGATTTTTACAGTATGTACACGGACCCAGACACGGAGGTCTGCACGGGGTCCGTGCCTAGCGTTTTCTGCGCGGATTTATTTCCTTTTCTAGAGTTTTATTATTTTGGGAGACTAGATTTTTGATATCTTTTGATATATTGACTATGTTGGACGAATTTTTACACACAATACATATTTTATTTTGAGTTTATCAAAACTTTGAGAATTTTCTCTCAACTTTTCAAAGCCAAGCTTTGTCAAAATCAAATCAAACTTATCAAAGTTTTCAACTTTGTGGCGTTTGTCGATCGTTGCTTGTGCGGATTGTCGTAGGCAAAGTTCTTCGAAGGTTCGTATAGTTTTCGATTGTTTATCCTCGTGTTTATTTGTTGCTAAACTCTTGCTAGTTTAGAGGTGAATATCACACCATACTTGATTCAAAAGATCGGGAAAAACACACGAATCTTAATATCGTAATTGAATAGAGGGTGCGATTTATTTTTAATCGTGTTTGCTATTTATTCGTGTCAAGATTCATATCAGTCAGCCTCTAAGATTATGTGCGATTCGAGCTGAACCAGAATTGATAGTGAAAATAAAAGAGGCACAAAAGGTTGATCCGAATGTACAGAATTCAATTGCAATGGTCAGAGCTGGTCATCAATCGGAATCAAGTGAGAAATGGCATTTTGTATGTGAATAATCGTCTGGTTGTGCCGAATGTTTCGGATTTGAGACAGCAAATACTGACAAAAGCGCACAACAGTCGTTTTAGCATTCATCCTGGTGGCAGAAAAATGTACAATGATTTAAAGACACAGTATTGGTGGAAACAAATGAAATCTGATGTGACTGAATTTGTAGCCAAGTGTCTGAATTGCCAACAGGTGAAAGCTGAAAGAAAGAAACCAGGAGGATTATTGCAGAGTTTGTCCATTCCTGAATGGAAATGAGATCACATTTCCATGGACTTTGTGACGCAGTTACCGAGATCCTCCCGAGGTTGTAATGCGATTTGGATCGTGATTGATCGATTGACCAAATCAGCATGCTTTATTCCATACAAGATGACTTGTAGATATGATCAGATGGCCGATATCTATGTCAAGTAAGTAGTGAGACTGCACGGAGTGCCAAAGTCGATTGTTTCAGACCGTGATCCTCGGTTTACTTCGCACTTTTGGCAGAGTTTGCAGCAAGCTCTAGGTACAAAGCTACATCTAAGTACCGCATATCATCCACAGACTGACGGACAGTCAGAACGAACGATTCAGACATTGGAAGATATGTTGAGAGCTGTAGTGCTGGATTTTAGCACTAATTGGCAAGATGCATTGTCTCTTTGCGAGTTTTCGTACAACAATAGCTATCAGACGAGTATTGAGATAGCCCCATTCGAAGCGTTGTACGGAAAGAAATGCCGATCCCCTCTGTATTGGGATGATATCTCTGAAGTTCCTGAGACTGGACCTGATATGATCAGAGATATGACTGAGAAAGTGAAATTGATTCAAAAGAAAATGAAGGCAGCTCAGGACCGACAAGCCAAATATGCCAACCTCAGAAGACGACCGTTGGTATTCGAGGTAGGAGACCGAGTATTCCTGAAGATTTCTCCTTTCAGAGGTGTTGTCATATTTGGCAAGAAAGGAAAATTGTCTCCAAGATATGTGGGTCCTTATAAGATTCTAGAAAAGATAGGAGATCGTGCCTATCGACTTGCATTGCCGCCTTCTTTATCTGGAATACATGATGTCTTTCATGTATCAATGCTGCGGAAATATCTCCCTGATGATTCACATGTTATTCAACCAGACGAGACTGAGCTGGATGAGACGTTGAGTTATGTCGAGAAGCCGATCCGGATTATCGATCGTAAAGAAAAACAGCTTAGAACGAAGATGATTTCGTTGGTGAAAGTACAATGGACTCGTCATGGCGTTGAAGAAGCTACTTGGGAGAATGAATCTGATATGAGACAAGAATTTCCAGCATTTTTCCACTGATGTAAATATGTACTCGATTGTAATTACGTTCCTTCTTAATGATATGATTTGATTATCGATGATTTCGAGGGCGAAATCGTATCTTAGAGGGGGAGAAATGTAATGCCCGGAAATTTAATCCTATTAATCCGTAATTATTGATTTATAATTTAATGTGATTATGAGAGGATTAATCAGGACACGAAATAATAATACGTGTGGAAATGTATGTGCGAGGACAGTAGCATCGGCGCACATGCGCGACAGAACGCGCGCACATGCGCCAAGCAGACAGTAGGCGCGACACAACCCGAGAGTTGTGAAGAAATCCTCGCGCATATGCGCGGAAGAGTGTCGCGCATATGCGCGAGTCCCCGTGAAGCTACGCGCCGAGACAGAATGTCTCGCGCATATGCGCGGAAGGTGGTCGCGCATATGCGCGAGACGTGCAGTAGGCACACCGAGCCACTTGGCCTCATGCATGTGGGAGATGTATATATATATATATATACACATGCATTCAATTCTCCGGGGAAGAAAACGGAAATCCGGGGAAAGCTTTGATCCTTGATTCCAAAATTCGATTTGCGATCAATCCGTCCGTCTGAATTGTAATCCGACTTCGGTACCGAGTTCCTAGCAACGTAGACTACAACTTGACGTAAGTTTTGCTACGTTTTGACATGCTTTGAAATTATGCTATGGTCAGAATTGAATAGGATTCATATATGATGTTCTTGATATGTTAGACATCGTAGAATCGAAGTCAGATTAAGAAACGGAATGATTTTGGAATTGTTATGAATTTTCTGGGGTATATTGATTTATACCAGACAAATTTGGATTATGGATTGATTATAGAATGTATTGGATATGAGTTATGGATTGTAACTATTATCTGAGAATATTGGATTGACGGGGATATTGAAATTGTACCGTTATGCCGTTGATTTTGAATTAAATCAAGATTGATCAGATTGTAATTGATTTAAAAGGTATATTGACATGAGATTATTGATATTGTCATTGCCAGACAGACTGTGAGTTCAGGATTTCGACTGAACCAGAAACCGACGAAAGAAAGGTATAAGTCAATGTGGTATTGGGAGATCGACTTGAGTCGGGTTAGACTTGAGTTTCCCTAAATCACATACTTTACTGTATTGCATTCATATTGCATTTATTTGATTGATATACTTGTTCTCTTGATTTATAGATAGCAGGTATTAGACGAGTAGTCTTATGACAGAAGTGCCTGATAGTGGTGGGATTACCACGGGCACATTGCACGATGTCATGAGATATTGTATTGGCGGAAGTGCCATAGTCTGTCACTGGATAATGGGCTATCGATGTGGATATAATTATAGCTCACTCTATTACTGGTGATCCGTATTGTATCGATGTGGATAGAATTATAACTTCTTCTATTACTGTTGATCGATGTTATATCGATGTGGATAGAATCGGAGTTTCTTCTATTACTGTTGATCGATACTATACTGATGTGGATAGAAACAGAGCTTCTCTATTACTGGTGATCGATACTATATCGACGTGGATAGAACTGGAGTCTTTTCTATTACTGTTGGTCGATATGGAATGCCAATGTCTGGAAACCGGGATCCCTAGACTAGGATTGAGTCTAGTGTGAGTCGTGGAGTCACGAGCATTGTCGTCAGTTTGATATTGATTATGTTTCAGATTTTGATACATATATTTGTTACCTGATTACATGCTTTATATTTGTTTATATGATTGCATGTTTTGTTGATTTATACTGGGATTATATTCTCACCGGAATTATCCGGCAGTTGTCTTGTCTGTATGTGTACATGACAACAGGTGGGACAGGATCAGGGTCCAGGAGATGAGGAGAGATCGTGATAGAGTGGAGACTTCGGACTTGGATGTATATAGGGTGTGACACTTGATATATAGATGTTGTACCTTAGTTTTACTGGTTTGTAGACGGTACAGGACATGTACTTTATTTTATACTGATATGTATATGAGTTTGATTTCACTACGTTCCGAATTTTAAAAAAAAATTTTAGACCCTGTTTTTAATTGATTAATTAGTCCCAATTATGATTAAGAACTTGATTAGCGTCCGGGTCCCCACAATATCTATCAATCCATAAAACATTTAAGCTCTTTCTCTTTGGCATTTAAACAACACTTTGCAATCACTTACTCTTTTGTATTCCCTTTTCAATACAATCGAGACATACAATGCCTCCAATAGATATACAAGTGAATCAATACATAATTATGAAACCAATGAAGGGAATAACACATTAAAACCTTTGAAATACAATACATATACATCATATGAGCACAAGGGATGAAATTCCACTTACAAACCACAAGAACACCTCAATCTAAGCTCTTGATACACCACCTACAACAAGAATCCATAAATAACACCATCATCAACTCAATAACCAAGAACCTAAACCAAATAATCCATTAAACCAACTCAAACAACAATCCCATATCATCTCTTCTCCAAAGCCAAGAAATAAAACAACCAAAAGCTTACCTTAGCTTCTTAGAGCAACAAGGAACCTCGATCTCAACTCGGAAATCCAACTAGAAGCTTGAATCAAAGATGGGAAGTGAAAGAAATAAGAGAAAACCCTTGTCTTCCAAGAGAAAATCGAGATGGAGAAGAAAGGAAAGGGAAAAAATGAAGTCAACTTATCCAAAAAGCACTTTAAATCTCGACCATACCTCTACTGTTCATCACCGCGGGTGCGCTACTCTTGTACCGCGGGTGCGGTAAGCTCACGGCACTCCACCAAAAATTCTGAAATCGATGACCGCGGGTGCGGTACTGCAATTACCGTGGGTGCGGTACTAACATCACCGCGGGTGCGGTGTCACTACGGGAAAAACACCAAAATCCAACAATTACGACCGCGGGTGCGGTCCTTACACTGAGCGCGGGTGCGGTCTGGTCACGGCCAAGACAAAATCTAAGGCAACTAAAATCGAACCAAAACACTGAAACAACGCAACAACCAACCACTAACAACATCAAAACCACCAAGCAACTATAACCAATCATACTATGGCCCATAATCACAACTCTTAACATCACAACTAAACTCAAACTTAATCAATAAATCTATAACATACAAAAACTTAAACCGTACCGTACACCGGGCTCGGCTATTACAATCTCTCCTCCTTAGAGGAATTTCGTCTTCGAAATTGACGTCACTGCACGAACAACACAGGATACTCTCTCTCATCTCATCCTCCGGTTCCCACGTAGCCTCTTCGATCAAATGGTTCCTCCAAAGAACTTTGACGATGCCGATCTCTTTGCTCCTCAAAACTTTAACTTTGCGGTCCAGAATCTGAACCGGAATCTCTTGGTACGTCAAATTCGGCGTCAAGTCCAATGGCTCGTGGCGAAGAACATGGGAAGGATTCGCAATATACTTCCTGAGCATCGATACGTGAAAAACATTGTGAACTCTGTCAAGATCTGGCGGTAGGGCTAACCTGTAGGCTCGATCTCCAACTCTGTCCAAGATCTCAAAGGGGCCAATAAACCTCGGACTCAACTTGCCCTTCTTGCCAAACCGCATCACACCCTTGAGAGGTGCTATCTTCAGGAACACGTGATCGACAACCTCAAACTGCAAAGGTCTACGACGAACATCTGCATAACTCTTCTGTCTCGACTGCGCAGTCTTCATCCTCTCTCGAATAACAGAAACAACATCGGCTGTCTGTTGGACCAACTCTGGTCCCAACATCTTCCTCTCACCAACCTCATCCTAATACAAGGGAGATCTGCACTTCCTGCCATAAAGTGCTACGTACGGTGCCATCCCAATCGTCGCTTGGTAACTGTTAATGTACGTGAATTCCACAAGAGGCAATTTAGAATCCCAGCTACCAGAATAATCAATAGTACAAGCTCTGAGCATATCCTCAAGAATCTGAATGACTCTCTCTGATTGACCGTCGCTCTGAGGCTGATAAACTGTACTGAACGCTAACCGTGAACCCAAAGCTCTGTGCAAACTCTTCCAAAACTCTGAAGTAAATCTAGGGTTCACGATCAGATACGATCGACACAGGGACACCGTGAAGTCTAACAATCTCTGCTATGTAATCCTCGACGTACTGATTCATGGAATATGTCGTCTTGACCGGAAGAAAGTGCGCTGACTTGGTCAATCGATGGACAATAACCCAAATGGAATTGAAACCCTTCTACGTCCTGGGAAGAGCAGTCACGAAATCCATCGTAATATGCTCCCACTTCCACTGAGGAATCGGCAAAGATAGCAATGTCCCAGCAGGTCTCTGGTGCTCAATCTTCACCTGCTGACAAGTTAGGCACTGAGAAATAAATACGGCAATGTCTTTCTTCATACCTGGCCACCAGTAAAGTCGACGAAGATCCTGATACATCTTGGTACTACCTGGGTGTATCGAATATGGCGCGGTATGAGCCTCTGACAAGACGTCTCGCCGAATATCATCACCAACGGGAACACAAATACGGCCTCTGGAAGTCACCAAACCATCACCATTCAACGCAAACTCTGAGTTACCCCTCTCCTCAGCTCTAGCTCTCAACTCTAACAACTGCAAATCAGTAGCTTGCTCTCTACGGATCCTGTCCGTCAATGTAACCCGAATGACCAACGCTGATAGACGAGCAATGGTCCCAGGAACTACCAAATCAATCTCCTCTCTCTGCAAGTCCATCAACAAAGGTCTCTGAATCAAAGAACTCAAAGAAGAACTCGACTTACGGCTCAAAGCGTCTGCTACAACATTAGCCTTCCCTGGGTGGTAACTAATCGTCACATCATAGTCTTTGACAAGCTCTAACCACCTCCTCTGCCGCATGTTGAGCTCTTTCTGGGAAAACAGATACTTCAAACTCTTGTGGTCTGTGAAGATCTCACACTTTTCGCCATACAAATAATGTCTCCAAATCTTCAAGGCGAAAACCACAGCTGCTAGCTCCAAATCGTGCGTCGGATAATTCTTCTCATAATCCTTCAACTGGCGAGAAGCATAGGCTATAACCTTACATCACTGCATTAGCACTGCACCAAGGCCTTTCTTCGACGCATCGGTATACACAACAAAATCCTCTGAACCACATGGCAATGAAAGAACAGGAGCTGTCGTCAACTTATCCTTCAACTCTTGAAATGAACTCTGGCAATCAATGGACCACTCGAACTTCACAGTCGTCCTCGTCAGTTTGGTCAATGGCAAGGCAATCTTGGAAAAATCTGAAATAAAGCGACGATAATAACCCGCCAAACCAAGGAAACTGCGTACCTCAAAAACAGTAGTAGGAATAGGCCACTTCTGAACTGCCTCAATCTTCACTGGATCAACAGCTATGCCATCTTTCGAAACAACATGGCCTAGAAAAGAAATCTGCTCCAACCAGAACTCACACTTCTTCAACTTGGCAAACAACCTCTTCTCCCTCAACAATCGGAGAACAACTCTAAGATGCTCTGCATGAAGCTCTCTGGTCTTGGAATAGATCAAGATGTCGTGGATGAAGACAATGACGAAACTATCCAAATAAGGCTTGGACACACGGTTCATCAAGTTCATAAAGACTGAAGGAGCATTGGTCAGACCAAAAGACATCACAAGAAACTCATAGTGACCATACCTGGTCCGGAACGCTGTCTTAGGGATATCAGACTCCCTAACCTTCAACTGATAGTAGCCAGACCGAAGATCAATCTTCGAAAATACAGTAGCACCATGAAGCTGATCAAACAAATCATCTATCCGTGGCGACGGATACTTATTTTTGACAGTCACTTTGTTAAGCTCCCTATAGTCGATGCACAGCCGCAAAGACCCATCTTTCTTCTTAACGAAAAGAACCGGAGCTCCCCAAGGAGAAGAACTGGATGAATAAAACCCTTGTCCAAAAGATCCTGCAACTGCGTCTTCAACTCCTTCATCTCGGTAGGGGCCATTCTATACGGAGCCTTAGAAATAGGAACCGTACCTGGAGCTAGATCAATCACAAACTCAACATCCCTGTCCGGCGGCAAACCCGGCACATCATCCTCAAACACATCAGCAAACTCTCTCACCCCATCAATATCATCAATATTCAACTTAATCATTCTATCCACATCCACAATCGAAGCCAGAAACACATCACAACCTCTACACAGCAACTTCTCAGCCTCAAGACAAGAAATAAAAGGAAGGACCAGCGAAGTACCTGCACTGGCGAGAACTCCTCCCTTAATGCTATCATCTGCAAAGGTCACCGTCTTAGCAACGTAATCAATAACAGCACGATAGGTCGACAGCCAATCCATGCCAAGAATAACATCAAAGGCAACCATCGGGATAACAATCAAATCAGCAAAAACAACTCGCTCCTCAATACAAACAGGGCATGCATAAACAATAGAATTCGGGCACAACACGTCCCCCGAAGGCAAAACAACATTGAACTGGAGGGGAAGAACAGAAGGAACTATACCCAACGATCTCAAAAACAATTCAGACATAAAAGAATGAGTAGCACCTGTATCAATCAAAGTCGTAGCTACTCTGCCTGAAATTAAAATAGCGCTAGAGATCACAGAAGAATCATGGTTTATACCTTCCTTGGTCATCGAAAAGATGCGACCTTGCACCTTATCCTTGCTCGCTCCCCTTGGACAATCTTTAGCAATGTGGCCTGCAGTGCCACAACGATAACAACTATGAGTGCCAAATCTGCACTCTCCTCGATGATGTCTGCTGCACTTAGGACACAGTGGCTTCTCGGGATCAACTGGAACTGACAGTGGTCTAGGACTCGATTCCACCTTGCCCTTCCCTTTTAAACGATCCTTGCCTCTCTGATTCAAGCCTTGGCCTCTCTGAGCAATAGCTTGATGCCTCTCCTGCCTCTCTCTGGCGATATCCTTCTCGTCTTGCTCGGCCAACAAAGCCTTCGACACGATCTCTTTGAAAGTCACAGCCTTGGACATGTTGATATCCCTCCGAATCTCTGCACGAAGGCCTCGAATGAAGTGAGCGCCTTTGTAGTATCCCGATGCCTAAATTGAGTAATTATTGGATTAATTATATTCTGCGAGTTCGGAAGGAACGAACCAGGATCGGACCGTCCGAAGAGGTTCGGATCGTCCGAAGTGGGTTCGGATGGACCGTTCGGTTCGGTGTCAGACCGAGTCTTGTCAACAGTAGACCGTGTCAGGGTTCGGATCGTCCGAAGAGGTTCGGATCGTCCGAAGACAGGTGGCTGGACACGTGGAAGACATGCAGAGTTCGGAACGTCCGAAGTGGATCGGATCGTCCGAAGTGCACAGGATCGGATCTTCCGAAGTGGATCGGATCGTCCGATCGTCGTCTATAAATAGAGGCGCGAGGCTTCACTTTTCAATTACCAATTCCGAGAGTTCCAGAGCGTTTTAGTCGTTTCTGATGGGTTTCTAGCTTTTCCCGAGGTTCGGGCACTAGCAGGGAGCTACTGGCTTTGTAGCGGAGCTGTGCTCTAGTTGGGAGCTAGCGGCATCAGTGGGCTGACTACGGACGCAGGTATGGTTCTAGGTTCCCTTGAGATTTGGAAGTATCTATTAGTCTAGTTAAGGCTTTTAGATGTGGTTTAGTGATATGGTATCACTTGGATTGTAGGCTTGATTCTAGGGCTGATTACTAGGATCTACTGGTTTGAGGTACGGAAGTACTATCCGAGATATCCTGGTTGAGTATGCTTTACTATGTGTTGCATGTTTATGTGTTGCATTATTATCTGACATATGATGCATGGTTTATTATGCGGCATTTGCATAATCATGTTGGGCCTGTTTATCTTTTGAGATAGCCTGTTCAGAGGGTGCTCAGCCCTCGGTTGTTGTGGATGGTTGGACCCCGTTGGCCGACGGTGGTCAGGATACCGGTATATCCACAGGTTTATGGTATGGGAGCCACCTCCTGGTGCGACGGCGCAGAGTGCTACATACCTTGACGTCATTTGCCTGAGCAGTTTTTCGTTATACCCAGACCCTGGTATCCAGTACATTTTGCATACATGCATGTCATAGTCTTGTATACTCATTCTTTCGGTACTGAGCGTTTTATGCTCACGTCCTCGGTTTATCTCTGTTTTGGACACCCTATTCGATGGGGCAGGTCTCAGGTTGGACGGTCCAGGAGGGAGAGGACAGGGAGCTAGCAGGGGTTGACCTGTAGTTGCTGGTATTTTATTCTTGGGATTTAGTTTGATTTGGTTGTTTTAGTATTCGTACTTACTGATTCGATCGGGCTGTATATGTTGTTTTTCCGCTGTTTATCTGATTCAGTTTTATTAAGTTAATTGCATGCTTAAGTTCTGATTAGTAGGTGATTCTGGAACGGGTCACTACATTTATGGTATCAGAGCATGCATTAAGATTTTGGGATTTAGAACTGTTCTTTTGGGTCTAATCTCTGGTGACTTTTTGTAGAGATGTCTGGTTTTGACGACGATGCTAGTAGTCATGGCAGCGTGGGACGCTGGGGAGACCGCGACGATCGGGAGCGTCGTCGAGAGCATCGGGAACGTCGTCCACACCGACGAGATGAGCCTCGGAGTTTCAGTATGCATAGGTTCTTGCAGATGGGGCCGAAACCTCTTTCTGGCGGCGAGACTCCGGATGTTGCGGAGAACTGGCTTGAGAGGATGGAGAGCTGTTTCAAGTCTTTCCAGTGCTCGGCGGAGCAGCAGATGGATACCCTTGATTTCTTGCTGGAGGGCGGTGCACGTAAGTGGTGGAGGTCTACCTCTGCACCGATAGTTCAGCGACAGGGCCGAGTTCTTTGGGCCGATTTCCGAGCTGCTTTCATGCTGCTTTACTTTCCGCCAGCTCTTCTGCAGACCAAGGCGATTGAGTTGATCAATCTGAAGCAGGGGAGTTTGTCTGTTGATGAGTATCAGCAGAAGTTCTTTGAGTTGCTCCCATATGTTCCGCACGTCAGTGACAATGCGGTGGCCAAGTATAATCATTTTCTTCAGGGCCTCAATCAGGAGATTTATGATCGGGTCGTGGTCTGTGATGATCCGACGTCGTATGAGGGCCTTGTGAACCGTTGTCGCCAGGCAGAGGGCAGTTTGCTGAGGGGTCGAGCCATGCAGTCTGCTCGTCCTACTAGTTCTTTGGGTCCCCGTGCCCAATCATTTAAGAAGGCTGGATCTACTTCTTCTTCCTCTGGATCTGGAGGAGTTCACCATTTTGGGAAGAAGAAGGGCCCGTGTCAGCATTGCGGGAAGGACCATCCGACAGAGCGTTGTCGCAGAGTTGCGGGTGTTTGTTTCAGGTGCGGTGAGATGGGCCACATGAAGAGAGATTGTCCACAGATGGGTGGAGGATCAGGATCTGGTTCTCAGGCTTCAGTTCATCAGAGGCCACAGCAGGGACAGTCTACTCAGGGCTCTAACCTCCGACCGCGTACTCAAGGGCAGGTCTTTGCTCTTAACCAGGATCAGGCTGCTGAGGAGAACGAGAGAGTTATTGCAGGTATTTGTAATTTATGTGGATTACCTGCTTACGTTCTCATTGATACTGGTGCATCGCATTCATTTATATCTGCGAGGTTTGCTAAGCGTCATGCTTTACCTTTCACTTCTTTGGACATTGTGGTATCTGTTTCCACATCGATGGGTCATTCGGTGTTAGCTAAACGTCTAGTGATGGGTTGTCCTCTAGAGTTTGAGGGTAATATCTTAACTGCTAATTTGATGATTCTTGCGATGGAGGATTTTGATTGCATTCTGGGAATAGATGTGCTGACTGTGTATAGAGCTACTGTGGACTGTTACCAGAAGTTCGTGCAGTTTCGTCCAGTGGAGGGCGACAGTTGGTTTTTCTATGGAGAGGGAGCGCGACCCCCGATGCCTGTGGTTTCTGCTCTGAAAGCCTGTCGTGCCTTAGAGTCGGGCGGAGAAGGCTACCTTATCTATGCTATTGATTCGTCCGCAGACAGTGTCGGGGTCAGTGACATTCCAGTGGTTTGCGATTTTCCGGATGTTTTTCCCGAGGAGATTCCTGGTTTTCCTCCAGTTCGGGAAGTGGATTTCAGCATTGATTTAGTGCCAGGCACGGCACCAATCTCCAGAGCTCCTTATCGTTTAGCTCCATCAGAGATGCAAGAATTGAAACAGCAGTTGCAGGATCTTCTTGACAAGGGGTATATTCGACCCAGTGTGTCCCCGTGGGGAGCACCAGTTCTTTTTGTCAAAAAGAAGGATGGTTCTATGCGGCTCTGCATAGATTATCGGCAGTTGAATCGTGCTACGATAAAGAATAAGTATCCGTTGCCACGGATTGATGATTTATTTGATCAACTGCAAGGTACCTCTGTGTATTCCAAGATCGATTTAAGGTCTGGTTATCATCAACTTCGAGTTCATCAGGGAGATATATCAAAGACTGCATTCAGGACCCGGTATGGGCATTATGAGTTTCTGGTTATGCCTTTTGGGGTGACGAATGCACCAGCAGTTTTTATGGATCTGATGAATCGGGTATTTCGAGACTTCTTGGATAAATTTGTTGTGGTGTTCATAGATGATATCTTAATCTATTCGCGTGATCAGCGAGAACACGTACAACACTTGAGAATTATTTTACAGATACTTCGCGAGAATCAGCTTTATGCGAAGTTGAGTAAATGCGAGTTTTGGATTGACAGGGTTGTATTCCTTGGTCATGTTATTTCTAGCGAGGGAGTTTCAGTTGACCCGAGCAAGGTGGAGGCGGTATTGAACTGGTCGCGTCCGACGACAGTAGCCGAGATCCGCAGTTTTCTGGGATTGGCTGGGTATTATCGCCGCTTCATTGTCAACTTCTCTCAGATTGCTAAGCCACTTACTCAGCTCACTCGGAAAGATGTTTCATTTGAGTGGACATCAGAGTGCGAAGAGAGTTTCTTGGAGCTTCGCAGACGGTTGACATCTGCGCCTGTTTTGGCCTTACCGGCTGGATCTGGTGGTTTTAGTGTTTACACCGACGCCTCTTTGCAGGGTCTAGGGTGTGTTTTGATGCAGAATGAGCATGTGATTGCTTATGCGTCGAGGCAGTTGAAGCCTCATGAGGAGAACTATCCTGTTCATGATCTGGAATTAGCAGCGATCGTTTTTGCTTTGAAAATCTGGCGCCATTATCTGTATGGTGAGCGATTTGAGATTTTCACCGATCATAAGAGTTTGAAGTATCTGTTCACTCAGGCAGAGTTGAACATGCGTCAGCGTCGCTGGATGGATCTACTCAAGGATTATGATTGTGAGATCAAGTATCATCCAGGATCTGCGAATCTCACGGCTGATGCTCTTAGTCGCAAGGTGAGATTGTCTGCTCTTCAGACTTGTGCTGTATCTGGGATTATTCAGGATTTCTGTTCGATGGGATTCAATTATAAGCATCGGAAGGGATCAGAGAGTATCCGTGTGGCTACTATTTTGTCTGAACCAGTGTTGTACTCTCGGATTAGAGATGCTCAGATGTCTGATTCTAAGGTTCAGAAATTAGCTCGGTTGGCTGATGGAGATAATACTTCTGGTTTCCACTATCAGTCTCAGGGTCTTTTGTGCTTATCTGGTCGTGTTGTTGTACCGGAGGATGACACTTTGAGGGAGGAGATTTTGTCCCAGGCTCATCGTAGCAAGTTGAGTGTTCATCCGGGGAGCAACAAGATGTATAAAGATTTAAGGACTCGATTTTGGTGGAAAGGTATGAAACGCAATGTTTATCAGTATGTCTCCAAGTGCCTGGTCTGTCAGCAGGTAAAGGCAGAGTATCGACGACCTGGAGGTTTGTTGCAGAATCTTCCTATTCCGGAGTGGAAGTGGGAGCATATCACGATGGACTTCGTGACTCACTTGCCTATGTCTGTGGGGAATAGAGATGCTATCTGGGTTGTAGTAGATCGGCTTACCAAGTCTGCCCATTTTCTTCCGTATAACAGAGATTTCACTTTCGATCGGATGGCACGGTTGTACATTCAGGAGATTGTACGGTTTCATGGTGTGCCTGTGAGTATCGTTAGTGACAGAGATCCTCGATTTACGTCTAAATTTTGGGGTAGCTTTCAGCAAGCTTTGGGCACTACTTTGAGTTTGAGTACTGCGTATCACCCAGAGACTGACGGACAGTCAGAGAGGACTATTCGTACGCTTGAGGATATGTTGAGGTCTTGTGTGATGGATTTCGGGCCAGCTTGGCAGGATCATTTGCCACTGATAGAGTTTGCATACAACAACAGCTTTCATAGGAGTATTGGTATGTCTCCGTTTGAAGCGTTGTATGGTCGACGTTGTCGTACTCCTCTGTTCTGGGAGGAAGTCGGAGAACGACAGGTCGAGGGTCCAGAATTGATTCAGCAGGCCAAGGATAAAGTTCTTGTGATCAAGCAGCGGATTAAGACTGCTCAGGATCGACAAGCGAGTTATGCGAACACCAAGCGCAGGCCTCTTCATTTTGATGCAGGCGAGAAAGTGTTTCTCAAGGTATCACCTTTTCGGAGGATTCTGAGATTTGGACTCAAGGGTAAGCTATCTCCGAGATTCATTGGTCCTTTTGAGATCTTGGAATGTGTGGGAGATTTGGCCTACAGATTAGCCTTGCCACCGTATCTGTCTAGTGTTCACAATGTGTTTCATGTGTCCTTGTTGAGACGATACGTAGCGGATGAGTCCCATGTTTTGCATCCGACAGAAGTTCAGTTGAATCCGGATTTGTCTTTTGTAGAAAGACCGGTTTCGATCTTAGACCGGAAGGATAAGGTACTGCGGAATAAGACTATTCCTCTTGTCTTAGTGCAGTGGCAGCGCCGAGGTACTGAAGAAGCTACTTGGGAACTAGAGAGTCGCATGCGGTCAGAGCATCCTGAGTTGTTCTAGTTGTAGCATTTTCAGTTATGATTGTAATTTCAGTTGGGCTTTCAATTTGTAATTCATTCTTGAGATGAATGTATTGATTGTTCAGAATTGTTATGCTTCAGACTCGATTTCGCGGACGAAATCCTTTTTAGAGGGGGAGAATGTAGTATCCCGATGCCTAAATTGAGTAATTATTGGATTAATTATATTCTGCGAGTTCGGAAGGAACGAACCAGGATCGGACCGTCCGAAGAGGTTCGGATCGTCCGAAGTGGGTTCGGATGGACCGTTCGGTTCGGTGTCAGACCGAGTCTTGTCAACAGTAGACCGTGTCAGGGTTCGGATCGTCCGAAGAGGTTCGGATCGTCCGAAGACAGGTGGCTGGACACGTGGAAGACATGCAGAGTTCGGAACGTCCGAAGTGGATCGGATCGTCCGAAGTGCACAGGATCGGATCTTCCGAAGTGGATCGGATCGTCCGATCGTCGTCTATAAATAGAGGCGCGAGGCTTCACTTTTCAATTACCAATTCCGAGAGTTCCAGAGCGTTTTAGTCGTTTCTGATGGGTTTCTAGCTTTTCCCGAGGTTCGGGCACTAGCAGGGAGCTACTGGCTTTGTAGCGGAGCTGTGCTCTAGTTGGGAGCTAGCGGCATCAGTGGGCTGACTACGGACGCAGGTATGGTTCTAGGTTCCCTTGAGATTTGGAAGTATCTATTAGTCTAGTTAAGGCTTTTAGATGTGGTTTAGTGATATGGTATCACTTGGATTGTAGGCTTGATTCTAGGGCTGATTACTAGGATCTACTGGTTTGAGGTACGGAAGTACTATCCGAGATATCCTGGTTGAGTATGCTTTACTATGTGTTGCATGTTTATGTGTTGCATTATTATCTGACATATGATGCATGGTTTATTATGCGGCATTTGCATAATCATGTTGGGCCTGTTTATCTTTTGAGATAGCCTGTTCAGAGGGTGCTCAGCCCTCGGTTGTTGTGGATGGTTGGACCCCGTTGGCCGACGGTGGTCAGGATACCGGTATATCCACAGGTTTATGGTATGGGAGCCACCTCCTGGTGCGACGGCGCAGAGTGCTACATACCTTGACGTCATTTGCCTGAGCAGTTTTTCGTTATACCCAGACCCTGGTATCCAGTACATTTTGCATACATGCATGTCATAGTCTTGTATACTCATTCTTTCGGTACTGAGCGTTTTATGCTCACGTCCTCGGTTTATCTCTGTTTTGGACACCCTATTCGATGGGGCAGGTCTCAGGTTGGACGGTCCAGGAGGGAGAGGACAGGGAGCTAGCAGGGGTTGACCTGTAGTTGCTGGTATTTTATTCTTGGGATTTAGTTTGATTTGGTTGTTTTAGTATTCGTACTTACTGATTCGATCGGGCTGTATATGTTGTTTTTCCGCTGTTTATCTGATTCAGTTTTATTAAGTTAATTGCATGCTTAAGTTCTGATTAGTAGGTGATTCTGGAACGGGTCACTACAGCCTTTGTCTTTGTCGTTTGAAGCAATGTACGGAGCAAATAGGCAACCCTCCTCAAACTTGAGAATTTACTCATTGACGTTCATGCCTCCCCGTCGAAGCTCCAAGAACGCAGTCACCTTCCTAGCTCGAAGTGCGTCGGGAAAGTACTTGTCATAGAACAAATCAGTGAACTCTGACCACTTCAGAGCTGAAACATCGACACCAACCCTAGTGGCATTCCACCAGATACGTGCAGCCTTTACCAACATGAATACTGCACAGCTGATCCTGTCTTTATCTTCATACTGGAGATGATCGAAGATTGCTTCAAGCGCTTTGACCCACTCGACAGCCACTAACGGATCAGTGCTACCTGCGAATTCTGGTGGATCCATTCTCTTGAAAGCAGAAAAGACGGCATCAGTGCCAAATGCTTGAGCTACTTGGCCTCTCACTTGGCATCTACCCTGTCCTGTTCCTTGCAATCGAAGCAGCTGCTGAATCTGCTCGCTATGGACTTTGGCCTGCTCCTTAAGCAACTTGCCGAACTCGTCGACAACTCTCGAGGAAGAACTATCCTCACCCTCTACAGCTTTCCTCTTAGGAGGCATACTCTACAATGTGCTCACAAAAGACATATCAATAAATAACAATAGATAGATGCAAAGAAAACATACCCGGACAGTAGAAAGTAGACGAAGTCATATGCATTGGTCCGAAGAACAGTGCTCTGATACCACTAAATGTGACACCTTGACCCGTTACAATTAAAAATACAGCGGAATTTAAAATTTTCAATTGAAGGATGGAAGGATTACAATTTCATAACATAAAATCATTTACAAAATATTTGCAACGAAAATAAATACATGATCATTCCAATGACATAACAAAAATACAAAATATCATTCCTATGATCATGTCCAAAAATGCCATCCTTCCAACTTCGTATGCAAATAACTTCGGGCCACAATCACTGTCCTGGTCCGTCGCTCTTAGCTGCATCACATGAAATAACTGAAATGAGTATAAAACTCAGCAAGTGGAACTCTTACATAGCAATAAACATAGCATACTCTGTAAAACATGGCTTTAAAACATTGAATACCATCAATCTATGAATCATAAATAACATAGCAATAACAATAACAATGAGATGGTATTTCTCTTTTCTCTGGTATGGATTGATATCAATAGTAACTCTGTCTGTGATGCTCGTATCCCATCGATATAAATCGACAACTCTGAGGGATATAAGCCTATGGTCGTTGATCAACTAATTGCATGCAATCTCTGACTATATATCTATCAATCCATAAAACATTTAAACTCTTTCTCTTTGGCATTTAAACAACACTTTGCAATCACTTACTCTTTTGTATTCCCTTTTCAATACAATCGAGACATACAATGCCTCCAATAGATATACAAGTGAATCAATACATAATTATGAAACCAATGAAGGGAATAACACATTAAAACCTTTGAAATACAATACATATACATCATGTGAGCACAAGGGATGAAATTCCACTTACAAACCACAAGAACACCTCAATCTAAGCTCTTGATACACCACCTACAACAATAATCCATAAATAACACCATTATCAACTCAATAACCAAGAACCTAAGCCAAATAATCCATTAAACCAACTCAAACAACAATCCCATATCATCTCTTCTCCAAAGCCAAGAAATAAAACAACCAAAAGCTTACCTTAGCTTCTTAGAGCAACAAGGAACCTCGATCTCAACTCGGAAATCCAACTAGAAGCTTGAATCAAAGATGGGAAGTGAAAGAAATAAGAGAAAACCCTTGTCTTTCAAGAGAAAATCGAGATGGAGAAGAAAGGAAAGGGAAAAAGTGAAGTCAACTTTTCCAAAAAGCACTTTAAATCTCGACCATACCTCTACTGTTCATCACCGCGGGTGCGCTACTCTTGTACCGCGGGTGCGGTAAGCTCACGGCACTCCACCAAAAATTCTGAAATCGATGACCGCGGGTGCGGTCCTGCAATTAACGCGGGTGCGGTACTAACATCACCGCGGGTGCGGTGTCACTACGGGAAAAACACCAAAATCTAACAATTACGACCGCGGGTGCGGTCCTTACACTGAGCGCGGGTGCGGTCTGGTCACGGCCAAGACAAAATCTAAGGCAACTAAAATCGAACCAAAACACTGAAACAACGCAACAACCAACAACTAACAACATCAAAACCACCAAGTAACTATAACCAATCATACTATGGCCCAGAATCACAACTCTTAACATCACAACTAAACTCAAACTTAATCAATAAATTTATAACATACGAAAACTTAAACCGTACCGTACACCGGGCTCGGCTATTACAAAGATTGGAAGATGGTGGGCCCGATGAACGAGATGAAGACATGTAAAATATTGGAAGCTCTTGTAATTGTTGCATTTGCATCCTTACATTTACCTAGGTTTTGGACCTGGATCCATGTCTGGCTCACATGGATCTAATAGTGTTGGCGATCGATCATCCTTATTTATTGTTGAATGTCATATTATGATATATGTGATATATAGTAGTATGCATGTATGATATTATTATATAATATAGTTGCATGAATCCGGCAAACATACAAACTCATGGCACGCGATTTTTAAATTAAAATGATGAGACAATTTTTAAAATTAAAATCCCTCATTTTGAATAAGATTCAAAATTTATATCAAACCGAAAAAGTAAAAATTAAAAGAGTTTAATTTTTCCTTGCCTTCCATCAACCGTGGTTGCATGTTGATCGCTACCCGCGGACAGTGTTTGGCTCATATTATTGGGGAGGCTTGTACGTCGGAAAGCTGTGACTTCCACCGGACATATGATGTGAATTGAGTGGAACTCCCATGACTTCGGCTCATATTATTGGGGGAACTCATGGCGACCGTCTACTACAATTCAATATTGATGGGTTCGTTTGACACGCGAAAATAAACGACGTCATATTATTGGGTCCTGATTAAACGTGAGGTAAAACACGCGGAGGTTGCATAGGGATGCAATTGGATTCTACCTTTTAGAAATTATAATTGGCTGATATTATTCGGGATTATAATTGGCCAATTGGACTCTACGTGCCTACTAAGGAAATACGATTTCCCTTTTTCATTAGAGGGTAGTGGAAATGTCAAAATAGTAGGAGGGTAATTTATAAAATAAAAATCCATATTTTATATCTTAAAATTATTTTAAAATAATCAGAAACAATTATTATGTTTCCATATCAGTATATTTTTCGATTTCGGCACATAATCCAATTTTGTTATTAACAAGCTAACCGAATATAAAAACTGGTTGGGAAAATTGTTCTAAATTCGGAGAAAATGGCATACACACTAATGTCAGTCCTGCTGAACTGACAAAACATGCAAGATGGTAGGACCATAGTATACAAGCTAAAGTGTAACATGCTCGCTTCTTTGTCAAATGAACTGTAGAGACAGTTTGAGGAAATGTAGAATGTTGCTGACATTCGAATAAACATGCAAGAGTTGCATGATACATGAAACTCGTACAGTGATGCACACCATTTTAAAAGCTCACGACTACATGCATACAAGATGGGGTTCTGGCCCATGAGCATGGTGTACATATGATTGGGCTTATTGAGAATGTGGTGGGCTTTGAATATGTGATTCTAACGAGTTAATTGATAACATCAATTTGTTGTCTTTCTCTTCCTCATTTGACGGGGTTATGGTGAATTTAAAATTTAATAAGATATTTGATAGCCTTGAAGAGCTAGTCAATATGCTTATGACTTATGAGATCACCATAAAATAAGAAAATTGTTGTTTTTATAATGGGCCTTTCGTCGGACGAAAATAGCCCACAAGGTAAGGGAAAGAAATGTTCCGCCCCTCACAAGAAAAACAATCCCAATAAGAGGCAAACTCTGAAAGACACTTAAAAGGCCAACAAAGCTCGATAAGTTAGAACATACTTATTTCACTGCAAGAAGTCCGGACATAAGAAATTATATGTGCCAGAAATGTTCTGGAAATGATAATTGAATGTCCAAGTAAACATGATTTCAAAAATAACCAAAAGAAAGATAGATGATCCAAATTCCACACAAAAATGGCACGCTAGACTAGGTCATATCTCCCAAAGAAGGATGCACAAGCTAGTGGGAGAAAGCATGTTTGACTTGTCAGACATAAATTCTCTACCTACTTGTAAGTCCTGTCTAAAAGGAAAATTGACCAAGACTCCATTCAATGGAAACGTGGAACGTGCACATGGTCTACTGGATTTGATCCACACAGGCGTTTGTGGCCCGCTAAGTGTTAGCACAAAATATGGGCAATCCTACTTCATTACCTTTACTGATGACCATTCGAGGTATTTAGCTCACACGGGCCATTAGTTTTGGGGCGATTGATCATCCTTGTTTGTTTACTGTTTATAATATATGCATGATATGTTATAAATAATGAGTATGTGCGTTATTATTATGATAATAACAAAGTTGCATGAATCCGGCAAACATACGATCAAACATGGCGAGCTTTTAAAATAAAATTAATGATGAGACCTTTCAAAATTAAAAAAAAAAACCCTCATTTTGAATAAGATTCAAAATTAATATCAAGTCCGAAAAGGGGAATTATAAATTTGTTTATAATTTCCTTGTCTTCTATCGACAATGGGTGCATGATGAACGCTACCCGTACTCGGGGCTCGGCTCATATTATTGAGCGGGCCCTGGGTGCCGGAAAGCTGTGACATCCATTAACATGGTGATGTGAACTACGTGGAACTCCCATGATTTCGGCTCATATTATTGAGGGAACTCATGGCGACCGTCCATTAAGGTTCAATATCGATGTGTTAGGCTTGACACGTAAAGATGAACGACGTCATATTATTGGGTCCTAATCAAACGTGAGACAAAAGTATACGTAGAGGGTTGCATGGCGATGGAATTGGAAACTACCTTTTAGGAATTGTGATTGGCTGATATTATTCGGGATCACAATTCGCTAATTGGACCTTACGTACCTTCTGAGGAAAGTGTTTCCCGTTTTCACTAGAGGGTAGTGAAAATGTCAAAACAGTGGGAGCGACAATTTATAAAGTAAAAGTCCAAACTTTATATCTTATTAAATATTTTAAAATAGTCATTAACGTTTATCTGTTTTACTTTTCAGTACAAATCTTTGACAATGTCATCAATTCGCAACCCGTTTTCCGTTATTCTCGAAAAACACGTTCTAACCGGACCTAACTATATCACTTGGCTAAGAAATCTAAAGATTGGCTTGAACTCGGAGAAAATTGCATACACACTGACTGAGTCGCCCCCTGCTGAGGCTCTGACTAGTTGCACTCCTGAGGAATTGCAGACCTACAAGGATTGGTGCGACCATGACTTGAAGGCTAGGTGTTATATGCAGGCTTCGATGAACGATGAGCTGCAGAGGCGATTAGAGGATGCAAAGAATGCTGCTGACATTCATATGCACCTCAAGGAGCTCTTTGGTGAGCAGACTCGGCCTCTAAGGCATGCCACAGTCAAGGAGCTCATCACTTTACGCATGCGAGATGGGGCTTCGGTCCATGAGCATGGCCTAAAGTTGATTGGGCTCGTGGACAAGCTCGTTGGCATGGATTTGGTATTGCCTTCGGAGTTGACCACGGATGTTGTAATGCCCGTGTGGGGACCCGGACGCTAATCATATTCTTAATCATCTTTGGGATTTAATTACCAATTCTGATAAATAGGGTCTAAAAATTTTTTTTTTTTAACATGTAAATGCGGAAGATAATGGAATCTAAATAATATACATGTCTGTATATACACTACAATTCAGTAGAAAAGTACAATACTGTACAACCTAAGTCTAAGGTTCAGTTACTAATTTCAAGTGATAAACCAAGTCTGCAACAAGTCCGGAATCACCACGCTAACTCGTCTTCTCTCATCGTCATCTCGACCCTGATCCAGCCCCACCTGTTGTCATGCACACATACAAAACAAGACAACAGCCGGATACTCCGGTGAGAATAAATCCCAGTATAAAACATGGTAAACATGCATATACACATAATAATTCATGAAACATGCTGTCATGAATAAAAACAAAGGCGATAGTAATAGATTTCATCATCTCTGAAATCTAGTCTAACTAAACATGCAACTCAAATCAGATAAACATGTATATAAACAATCTAAATCTTGAAACATGCTGTCCTGACTGAAAGCAATAACAATATGTTTCATAGTCTATGAAACCAATCCATAAACGCATGCTGTTCTAATCAAATCATGTCTAGACTTGACTCAACTATAACTCTAGGGATCCCGGGGTGAATAAGACGTCACTGGCTGTCACCTACCCAACCACTCGGGGCGACTGTACGTCTTATTCCTAGACTTCGGTCTGAGCTGTATCGACGGCTGGCAATAGGAGTAATGGCTACTCCTAAGTTGAGATACACCGAACGTCTAGAAGTCTGACAATGGCTGTCAAGACTTTCCTATCTTAAATGAAATGAATAACAATCTATAAACAAAGCATAATCATATTCATAACGGAATATCACAATTATCTTACATGCTTGAATACAATTCTATAATCAAAGCATAATCAGGTAACAATATAAACAATAATCTAGTATGTGATTTTATTGGGAAAATCATTAATCTAATTTGAGTTATGCTTCCCGAATATCACATGAATTATACCTTTGTCTTCCTGATCTGACGAAGACGATGTCTCGAATCTGTCCCTATCAAATCTGAAACGACAATATCGAATACTCTGTATCAGTGAATAACTCAATATACAGTCTGTTCTGATCAATACTTAACTCTGAATCTACTCTGATCAATATCTGAACAAGATACAATCTGATTCATAACAATGACATCACGACATAATCGAATTCATTTCTGAATCTAAACAATCTGAATCAACTGATGTTTCGACGGCAAAACAATACAGTCTTGATAAACCCGTCAGTTTAAACATCACATATATAATACAAGAATTCATACTCAATATCGATACAACTCAAACTCTGAACGATAATACAATTCTGATATGAAATCCTAGTCCAATCGACTCTGAAAATCATAACAATTGTATAAACAGTCTGTTTCTCAATCTGACTTCGATTCTATGATGTCTAACATGACAAGAACATCATATATGAATCCTATTCAATTCTGACCATAGCATAATTTCAAAACATGTCTAAACGTAACAAAACTTACGTCCAGTTGTAGCCTGTGTTGATAGGAACACAGTACTGAAGTCGGATTCAAAATCAGACGGGCGGCTTTCTCACAAAAGGCGTAAGGATTTTCAACTCTTATTCAGAACCTTCTTTCGATCTTTCCCTTTCTTCGTTTCTTCCTTATCATTTCTGAAGAAGGAAACTTATATATATATCATATGTTGCATGCAATTTGAAACGTGGCTGATTTTCGTGTTATGCAAGCGGCGCTCGGGCGGTTAAAAATTACCGCCCGGGCGCCGAACCTTCTGCCCGGGTACTCATCTCACCATCGCCTGGCGCTCGAGCAGTCAAAAACTACCGCTCGGGCGCCAGACATTCTGTCCAAATCCCTTCTTATGGTGCATTGGCACTCTAGCGGTAACTTTCTGCCGCTCGGGCGCCACAAGTTCTGTAAAAAATCTTGTTTTCCTTGCACCGACGCCCGACCTCATCATTTGAGTTCGTATGACTTCAATCATGTCAATTAATCAACGTCTGATTATAATAATTCAATCTCGGGCATTACATTTCTCCCTCTCTTAGATCTGAGTTCGTCCTCGAACTCAAAAGTAATCAATTCAGATGTATTAGAAGAAATATATACAAAGTTTAAATCAGAAAACTCATTTTAATGGATCAAGTCTGAAATCTTAGTCTGCTATCAGATTCTGTCTTCAGATGATCTTGTAGACATACTGATACTCTTTCTGTGGTCCCACAATAGAACAATCTTCATTCTAAAATCTCTTTCTTTTGTGAACTTTTGATTTCAATCTATACTAAGGCTTTATGAAGTATGCTATCATAATACTTCTTAACTAGCTCTGACAGAGTCCATCTAGCCATGCTGGTTATACAACATCCGTATAAACCAATTACCATTTATAACAAACAATACCAGTAATTGTCATTCAATCTGTTTATCCCAATCAAGGATCTATACAGTCTTTAGCTTCAAAGACCAATCGTCATCATCTGACGTTGGTTTCTTGAATTTGTTCATTCTGAACTATCTTCATCTTCCTTCGAATTTTCTTCAAAAGAGATAAAAATCTATAGTATCCACTGTATACTGTCTTGACTATAACTATCCCATTACCAATCTGATAAGCTTATAGGTATGGTCACATAGTGATACTAAGTCATGTCCATTAGTGCTAACATCCAGCACTCTATAATTCTACCAAAATCTTCCAATATCTTGATAAGATACACTCTGACGGTCTGTCAATCTGCGACAAATCTAATGATAAACTCATGATATATTCTGTCACAAGTACCAACTCAATCAGAAAATCACATTCTGATATACTCTATCTCAACATTCTGATGATTCTGATCATTCCTCTGACATCAATCTGTGTCATCTGGTTCTGTTTGTACATCATCTTGTACAAACTAATAGATATAGATTGAACAATCTGTTAATCATAATCATATTATATCACAATCTGGAACATATTGGGTTAATCTTATTACGAAATTCATCGAAATATACTCCCCATGTCGAATCAGAAATATACTAAGTCTGTAATAACTCTTCCGATTTCTCTCTTTCTGTCTTCTCTGCTAGCGATTCAGACATATCAGTACAATTTCTGCCAACATTTCTGTACAAATTCTGTTATAACTGATTTAATCTATCTATATCATACCTGTCTGTTCGAATCTCATACATTATCAGTCAGCAAAATGAACACTGAATCCACTACAATGCATTTCTGACACTGTCTGTAATTTCAAATTCAAACTATTCGGTATAAACAAATCAGTTAATAATAAAATTTAAAGAAAAATACCTACCTGGTATTCGGCTCTGATTATACATATCAATTCTGTTATACAACTCTGAAACATTCTGATATTATGACACAACCAGTCTAATACAAATCACAAAATCACATATCTATTTCTCTGACCGATACTCTGCTCTGATTATCGAAATACTGTGCTGACCACTCTAATCACGTTTCTGAACTGCTGAAATTCTCGAATTCATTTCTGATACAAGCTAACCTGTATATACTCTCAACGGTTCATAAAATCTGTATCAATACTGATTCAGAATAACAATAATCTATACTAATCTAGTACCTATATAAGATTGTAAGTTCTAGCAATACTATCGATTCTGACAAATCAATCAGATCTTCATGCCATTCTGATCAACTGCTATATATCATCTGCAATTACAAGATGTTCCCAACAATATAAAATATCTCAAATACTGATTTAGAACAATAATAATACGCAAGCAGATATAAGGCAACAGTCGAATAAGATAACCTGCCCAATCAGACAATAAAAAATTCTGATATTTCTGACTTTTCTGAAATTTCTGATCATTCTGACATCGATATCATGCTCTGTCACTGATCCTAATCTCAACTGTATCAAATCAATCTGTATACTACTTCCAGATATCGCATATTCTGAATACAATCTGTTTCAAGCGGAATTCTTATCTGAATAATTTCTGTATACAATACTCACCGTTCTCTGAATATTCAACAAAATCTTTAAATATTCAATATCGTTCTGTACTGACTCTAACAGACAAACAATACGGGATCGTAATTCGCTTCTGAAATCTATCTACAAATCTGAAATCTTATCTAGGCAGATATCAGCCAACTCATACATCATTGACATATCTGTCAATGTTAGGCTCGATTTCAGTAGGTCTACTGAATACATAGGGATGCAATCTGCTCCTTTCTGTATTAATCAAGTCATATACAATACAGATATCAAAGGAATTCTAAATCTAGAATCCTTATCGTGGTATCTCCACTGATCAGTCATCTCTGATCTGACTCTTACCATTTCTGGAAAAATTCACCAATATGTCTATACTTGTTCAGCATATACATATCAATAATGCATTCAAATCAGGAACACAAGTACATCATAAGCTATTTCTATTTCATTCTCATCTTACTGTAGTATACAATATATACAGAAATCTCTGATATCAACACTTCCTCAACAAGAAAGGACATTAATACTACAGTACATACAAACTCAACAGATACAACATATCTCCATGCAACTTAGTCAAAGATATTCTTAACAAATGCATTAGTATATATCAATACATATGCAATAGAATCATAAAGAATAGTACCTGTTGTGAATTCTAGATCTGTGTTTTCAACTGAACTCTGTTCCCTACAATCTTCGGGAACGCTTCTGGGGACAGACTTTAGCAAAGTGTCCCGGCTGTCCACAAATATTGCATCTACCAGTCACTCCCTGACATTGCTCGGTGGGATGTCTCCCTCCGCAAGTCCTGCAATATACTCCAGTATAACTCGGGCTAGAACCACTGGAGCTAGAGGAACCACTTCCCAACCTCTTGAATGCCTTCTTTCGAGCTTTCAGCAAATCTTGCTTCCCATTCGTACTGCCGTGATCATATCGAAGAGGGGATTGCTGTGTCTGAAGTGGCTTCACACACAACCTTGTCAATTGTCTAATCAGACTCATCTCCGCTCTACTCAGGATGTCAGCAAAATGGTAAGGTCGCTGCAAATTCATGAATGCAACTACCTCTGAGTTCAACCCTCTGATGAACTGATTTACTATAGCTTCATCATTTCCAGCTAAATGAGGAGCAAAATACAGTAGAGTAGAGAATTTAGCAATATATTGGTCAATATTCAGCGGCCCTTGGCTCAAATTCTCAAACTCTAATTTCTTGTCCTCTCGGTACGAAGCTGAGAAAAATATTCGATAGAATTCAGTTCGGAATATTTCCCACGACATCACTGTACCTCTCTGTGCCCACATTCTTCTACTGGTAATCCACCAACTCCTGGCGGCTTCTCGTAACTGATAAGGCACCATTTGAACCCTCTGTTCATCTGTACAGTCAAGTAAATCGAACAAGATTTCTATATCATCAAACCAGTTCTGACAATCTTCAGATGTCTCGGTACCATTCAGAACCGGCGGCTGTAATAACTCAAATTCTTTCATCTTTTCTTCTAACTGAGTTTCTGATACATCTCTCTGTTCAGACGAAGTACTGCCCTTTTCTGAAATTCTTCGAGGCGGTATATCTGAATATCAAACAGATTAGTACACCATCTATACAATCTGTCTCAGCCCTCCTCTGATCATATACCTCTGATTCAGACTCGGTTCTGATCCAGGCTTAGTAATTACTTGCTGCAAACAACTCAGATAACAAGCAACATGTAATAGGGAAAGCAATAAATCATGCTAGCACACACAATGTAGTCAACATTGAAATAAATCTCATGCTAGCAATCACATGCAAGGACAAAAAATTCAATCTACCCCGCTCATTCTCTGCTAACTCAGTCTGAAGAATCTATCAACTCTATTTATCTCAATCTAAAGGATCTATCGCTCTGATAATCTAAGTCTAAAGGAACTATAAGCTCTGATACCACCTGTTGTGGGGACCCGGACGCTAATCATCTTCTTAATCATCTTTGGGATTTAATTACCAATTCTGATAAATAGGGTCTAAAAATTTTTCTTTTTAAAATGTAAATGCGGAAGATAATGGAATCTAAATAATATACATGTCTGTATATACACTACAATTCAGTAGAAAAGTACAATACTGTACAACCTAAGTCTAAGGTTCAGTTACTAATTTCAAGTGATAAACCAAGTCTGCTACAAGTCCGGAATCACCACGCTAACTCGTCTTCTCTCATCGTCATCTCGACCCTGATCCAGCCCCACATGTTGTCATGCACACATACAAAACAAGACAACAGCCGGATACTCCGGTGAGAATAAATCCCAGTATAAAACATGGTAAACATGCATATACATAATAATTCATGAAACATGCTGTCATGAATAAAAACAAAGGCGATAGTAATAGATTTCATCATCTCTGAAATCTAGTCTAACTAAACATGCAACTCAAATCAGATAAACATGTATATAAACAATCTAAATCTTGAAACATGCTGTCCTGACTGAAAGCAATAACAATAGGTTCCATAGTCTATGAAACCAATCCATAAACGCATGTTGTTCTAATCAAATCATGTCTAGACTTGACTCAACTATAACTCTAGGGATCCCGGGGTGAATAAGACGTCACTGGCTGTCACCTACCCAACCACTCGGGGCGACTGTACGTCTTATTCCTAGACTTCGGTCCGAGCTGTATCGACGGCTGGCAATAGGAGTAATGGCTACTCCTAAGTTGAGATACACCGAACGTCTAGAAGTCTGACAATGGCTGTCAAGACTTTCCTATCTTAAATGAAATGAATAACAATCTATAAACAAAGCATAATCATATTCATAACGGAATATCACAATTATCTTACATGCTTGAATACAATTCTATAATCAAAGCATAATCAGGTAACAATATAAACAATAATCTAGTATGTGATTTTATTGGGAAACTCAAATTAATCTAATTTGAGTTATGTTTCCCGAATATCACATGAATTATACCTTTGTCTTCCTGATCTGACGAAGACAATGTCTCGAATCTGTCCATATCAAATCTGAAACGACAATATCGAATACTCTGTATCAGTGAATAACTCAATATACAGTCTGTTCTGATCAATACTTAACTCTGAATCTACTCTGATCAATATCTGAACAAGATACAATCTGATTCATAACAATGACATCACGACATAATCGAATTCATTTCTGAATCTAAACAATCTGAATCAACTGATGTTTCGACGGCATAACAATACAGTCTTGATAATCCCGTCAGTTTAAACATCACAGATATAATACAAGAATTCATACTCAATATCGATACAACTCAAACTCTGAACGATAATACAATTCTGATATGAAATCCTAGTCCAATCGACTCTGAAAATCATAACAATTGTATAAACAGTCTGTTTCTCAATCTGACTTCGATTCTATGATGTCTAACATGACAAGAACATCATATATGAATCCTATTCAATTCTGACCATAGCATAATTTCAAAACATGTCTAAACGTAACAAAACTTACGTCCAGTTGTAGCCTGTGTTGATAGGAACACAGTACTGAAGTCAATTTCAAAATCAAACGGGCGGCTTTCTCACAAAAGGCGTAAGGATTTTCAACTCTTATTCAGAACCTTCTTTCGATCTTTCCCTTTCTTCGTTTCTTCCTTATCATTTCTGAAGAAGGAAACTTATATATATATCTTATGTTGCATGCAATTTGAAACGTGGCTGATTTTCGTGTTATGCAAGCGGCGCTCGGGCGGTTAAAAATTACCGCCCGGGCTCCGAACCTTCTGCCCGGGTACTCATCTCACCATCGCCTGGAGCTCGAGCGGTCATAAAACTACCGCTAGGGCGCCAGACATTCTGTCCAAATCCCTTCTTATGGTGCATTGGCGCTCGAGCGGTAACTTTCTGCCGCTCGGGCGCCACAAGTTCTGTACAAAAATCTTGTTTTCCTAGCACCGACGCCCGACCTCATCATTTGAGTTCGTATGACTTCAATCATGTCAATTAATCAACGTCTGATTATAATAATTCAATCTCGGGCATTACAGCCTGGTTACTCGTACAAATGATTAGTAATACGTTTATGTCATTATTAGTTAGCTAATTAGCTCATTATGTTTTACATATTGACTGAGGTATCAATATTGAGATTGAACATGACTTTTATATTGTTTATGGTGCATTGAGAATGATTATGTGTCAAAATAGTGATGGTAAGATGTGTACATAGAAATAGTGTAATAGAAGTTGTGGGAAATGAGATGTAGATATGGTAGTTCGTACGGGTTTTAGCATAATAAGTTGAATATTGATCCAAATTGAGTGAGGCCATAACCATTAGAAAGCTAAGATATAATTCTACAACTTTCAAGTTTTGAGTTTTGTCCAAATCATTGTGGAAGACAAGCCAAAAGCGCCCCGAAGTGTATCGTGTATACCGTCATTTCTTCACTGACACATGTTAGGAGAATGGGCATAACCTTTTACTCAGACCTCCAAATGACCTGCAATTTGGGGAGCTTAAAGCCAAGACATAGGGCTACAACTTTGTAGTTTACGACCTTTCCAGATTATGAAGGGAAGAGCCGTTTCTGGAGCGATTTTTGATGAAACAGTGTGCAGAGCCGAGATTGACTCGCCCTAGCGGTCAAAACCGTTCGCCCTAGCGAGCATGTGCAGAAATAAAATGTGTAGGGCCGAAACTTGCTCGCCCTAGCGGTCAAAAGAGTCCGCCCTAGCGAGCCTATACAGAAAATAAAATTTTAGGGCCGAGATTTACTCGCCCTAGCGGTCAAAAACGTCCGCCCTAGCGAAGCCTACTGTATAAAAAGATAAGGATCGACTTTTCCAAGCATTCCAACCATCCCCCACTTCATTCACAGCAAGAACACGAAGCAAAACAAGATTTCTTCCTCCCAAAAGCTTCCTTCTTCATTCCTTTCATAGAATTGAAGTTAGAACTTTGTTCTTCATCCCAAGAGCTTCCTAAAGGTGTAAGTTTTCATCTCTTTTGATTATTATAAAGGTAGAGGAGCAAACTTCACCTAGTATAGATATAGTGATTGAATTATTGTTATGTTTGACAGTATAGGAGCGAGAGCATCGTCTCAAACCAGTATTCGTACACTTGGACTGTAAGTTGGCATGTTCTTGAAGTAATACATGAGTAATATTATGAATTTCAAATGCATCTCATTGTCTATTGATATATGTACATTGTTAGTATGTTTATTGATGAAAACATAGCACCATATTCCATTGTTATGTATTAAATATGTAAGGAACTCATGAATATTGACGATGGGTGCTATGTCATGAACAAGAACATGAACATGAAAAGAAAAGGATTGATTTACAATGATATAGAGCTTGTTGACATCATGGGTGGTTTTAAGTCCACCAAAGCTATTGGCCAATATATGTTCATGGGGCGTGGGGATGCCAAAGGTTGCTCCCTGACGTCCAACACAGTAGTAGCTATATAATAAAGCAAGCACGGTAGTACAGGTCAACTAATGAGGCTCAAGTACAAAAATGAACATTGAATATATGCTACGGTATGACATGTTTTTAAGATTCATTATTGATCACGACTTGATATGTATGTTCCTTCGATGCATATAGATACGTATAAGTGCCAACTTATTGAGTTTTATAAACTCACGTAGCTCATGTATTACAGGATCAGGTAGTGAAGATGCCTAGTATGCCGGTTCGCCAATGGATGCTAGTGACGTGCCCTACCTCGACAAGAACCGGGACTTCTTATTGTATAGCTTCCGCATATGTATTGTAGTAAATTTTATATGAGGGTTTGAAACAAGTTACATGTTATGAATGATGATAAAAAGTATGTTTTTATATGAGAATAGGCTTGAGGTTGTTGCTTGAGTTGGGTTTTTGGCTTATACAAAATATAGGGACATCATGCCAAAAATTATACAAACCGTCAAAGTGATGCCCGTTGTTTGATTTGATTCATAATATAGTTATATCATTCAAACCTTATTTTGATTATGGTAATTATGCTAAGTATAGAGTAAGGGTGTGACATTTATATGGTATCAGAGCCCACGGTTCTTTGACAGGGAAGACACTGCACTTCATCCACATGGAGAACTCGGCAAGTAAGTATCTTTGTATCCCATAGTTTATGCTAAGTTATGTGTTTCTACGTGACCTACATGTAGGTTAAGATAAGCAACGATGCCACCGAAACGTAAAGTACATGAAGGAGAGTCATCTAAGGGCAAGGCCCCAGCAGTCGAAGGTGAGGGCAGTGCACCACGACCGATAGATGACTTCGCGCAATTACTCCAACAACAAGCAAAAGTCCATGGTGAACAAATCCAGCAGCTACTGGAGATGCAACAGACTACTCATGAACAGGCACAAGCTCAAGCCATAGTACACAGACATGTGCCTGTTCAGACCGACGTATATGATCGTTTTAGACGTTTGAATCCTCCGGAATTCATGGGAAGCACTGATCCAGCAGTAGCAGAAGAATGGATTAAGTCGTTGGAGTCCATCTTCTCCTACCTTCATATGGAAGATGTTGACAAAGTAACTTGTGCCGTCTTTTTATTAAAAAACATGCAATAATATGGTGGGAGAGTGCAAGGGTCGCATTACCGGTTGGACCATTGACATGGGAAACTTTCAAAACTGTGTTTTACAACAAGTATTTCAGTAAAGATGTACGAGCCAAGAAAGCCAGTGACTTCCTGAATTTGAAGCAAGGGACCATGTCAATGACGGAATACATACAACAATTCGAAGCTGGAGTCCAATACGTACCATATATTGCACAGGATGACACAAGTAAGGGCGAACACTTCATGCGGGGACTTCGTCTGAAATTAAAAGAGATGTGCGGATGTCGAAAGTTGCTACATACGGGGAGATAGTAGAAAGAGCACTTATGGCAGAACAAGATGAACATGACATTGACAGGGACAGACAACAACGAAGGCAGCAGTACTTTCAGAAGAGCCAAGGAACAGGACAAGGCAAAAAGACTGATAGCAGGGGTACTAGACCAGAGGAACCCCGTGGCAAGGGTCCCCCTCCACGTAAAGAATAGGACGGACCACCTTGTCCTAAATGTGGAAAACTCCATGGCGGGGAATGTATGCAAGGTCCTAATGTCTGTTATCGTTGCAAAAAGCCAGGGAATCTCGCCAAGAATTGTCCAGGAAGTTCTGAGAAAGTATAGGGACGCCTTTTCTCCATGACCAAGGAAGAAGTGGATGCGGATACGTCGATGATCACTGGTATGTTCTTGATTTCTGGTATTACTGCTATTGTTTTACTCGATTCAGGAGCCACGCATTCCTTTATTTCGGAATCATTTGTAAAGAGACTGGGCATTACAGCAATTACACTAGAGACACAACTCGCCATAGCCTTACCTTCCGGGCAAGAATTATAGACAGATCAGATTGTGCGAGGATGTCCAATATATGTCCAAGGTCATCAGATGTACGCTGAATTGATTGTTTTGAAAATGACCGATTTTGATGTGATATTGGGAATGGATTGGCTCTCGAAGTACAGAGTTAATATTGACTGTGGCCTGAAGATGATCAAGTTTGCACCAGTAGGAGCTGAACCATTCACAGTAGCAAGTGCAGGTATATCCTTACCTCTTCGGATAATCTCTTGTATGAAGGCTTGTAAATTACTACAGAAGGGGTGTCAAGGATATTTAGCATCTGTGTTAACTAGTGATCCACCTGTTCTTGAATTAAAAGATACAGATGTTGTTTGTGAATTTCCAGAAGTATTTCCTGATGATGTAACAGGCTTACCCCCAGATAGAGAGATCGAATTTGTAATTGATGTTGTGGCAGGAACTCATCCGATCTCAAAAGCTCCTTATCGATTAGCTCCTACAGAAATGAAAGAACTGAAAGAACAGTTACAGGAGTTGCTTGATAAAGGGTTTATTAGACCGAGCTTTTCACCGTGGGGTGCACCTGTTTTGTTTGTGAAGAAGAAAGACGGTACCCTTCGTCTATGCATTGATTATCGGGTTGAACAAAGTGACAATAAAAAATAAGTATCCACTCCCTAGAATTGATGACTTGTTTGATCAACTACAAGGAGCTGCTATCTTTTCGAAGATTGATTTACGATCAGGCTATCATCAATTAAAAGTGAAGTCAGATGATATTTCTAAGACTGCCTTCCGAACCAGGTACGGGCATTATGAATTTCTTGTAATGCCATTAGGACTAACGAATGCACCAGCTGCTTTCATGGATTTAATGAATAGAATTTTTAAGCCATTCCTAGACAGGTTCGTGATTGTGTTTATAGATGATATTCTCATCTACACACGAACTGTAGAGGAGCATAGAGAACATTTGCAATTAATTTTGCAGACTTTGAAGGATAAACATTTATATGCCAAATGGAAGAAATGTGAATTTTGGCTTGAACAAGTATCATTCTTGGGTCATATTATCTCAAAAGAAGGCATATCAGTGGATCCAAGTAAGATTGAAGCTGTTAATAACTGGCTACGACCTACCACTGTTACCGAGGTACGTAGTTTCCTTGGGCTAGCTGGTTATTACCGGCGGTTTATAGCGGGATTTTCTAAGATAGCATTGCCTTTGACTGCTTTAACCCGAAAGAATGTGAAATTTGTATGGGACGAAGCATGTGATCGTAGTTTCCAAGAGTTAAAGGCAAAATTGACATCAGCACAAGTCCTTGCTATACCAGAAGGACCAGGAGATTTTGTGGTGTACAGTGATGCTTCGAAACAAGGTTTAGGAGCAGTCTTGATGCAACACGGGAAGGTGAATGCTTATGCCTCAAGACAGTTAAAGGAATATGAAAAGAACTATCCCACACATGACTTAGAACTGGCAGCAGTGGTATTTGCGTTGAAAATATGGCGCCATTATCTGTATGGCGAACGGTGTGAAATATATACGGACCACAAGAGTCTGAAATATTTATTCACGCAAAAAGAACTAAATATGAGACAACGACGTTGGTTGGAATTGGTGAAGGATTATGATTGTGTTATTAATTATCATCCAGGCAAAGCCAATGTTGTTGCAGATGCGTTAAGTCGAAAGTCCAGTTCTGTTGCTGCAATGCAAGTACAAGAACAAATTTTATGGGATTTGCAGAACTTGAAGCTTGATGTTATTCCAAAGGGATCTACATTAAAATTATCATCTCTCATAGTTCGACCAACACTTGCAGATAGGATCAAGGTCGAACAAGATACAGATATTGAATTACAGCAATTGAGACAACGAGATGAAGATAAAGGACATTCAAACTTTGAATTGAATGGGGAAGGAATATGGACATATCGAGGGAGACTGTGTACCAAAACAAGGAACGACCAGAACCGACATTCTTATTGATGCTCATGCTACTCCCTATTCGATCCATCCAGGAGGCACGAAAATGTACAAGGATTTGAAACCATTATTTTGGTGGCCAGGTATGAAAAAGGACATTGCTCAATTTGTTGCACAATGTCTAACTTGTCAACAGGTCAAGATTGAACATCAAAGACCAGCAAGGCTCCTGAAACCACTACCCATTCCTGAATGGAAATGGGAACACATCACGATGGATTTCATTCTTGGTTGCCAAGAACTCAAAGAGGGTTCAATGCTATATGGGTTATTGTGGATAGACTTACAAAATCAGCTCACTTTCTTCCCGTGAAGACCACATACACGATGAATCAATATGCTGAAGAATACATCAAGGAGATAATGAGGCTTCATGGCATCCCAATGTCCATTGTATCTGATAGAGATCCCAAATTTACATCTGCATTTTGGAAAAGCTTGCATCATGCTATGGGAACTCGATTGTCATTCAGCACTGCATTCCACCCTCAAACTGATGGACAATCAGAACGAGTGAATCAGATATTAGAAGATATGTTGAGGGCATGTACTATTGACTTTCCAGGTAGTTGGGACAGTAAACTACCATTGGCTGAGTTTACATATAACAATAGCTATCAGTCAAGCATTGGAATGGCACCATATACTGCATTATATGGTAGAAAATGTCGATCTCCAGTACATTGGGATGAAATAGGAGAAAGGAAGTTATTAGGCCCTGAATTGGTACAACAGACAGCTGAATTGATAACTAAGATCAGAGAAAGAATGCAGACTGCCCAGAGTCGACAGAAAAGTTATGCTGATGTGCGACGTCGTCAATTGGAATTTCAGGTTGGTGACCATGTATTTGTAAAGATATCACCATTGAAGGACATTTCGCGTTTTGGCAAGAAGGGAAAATTGAGTCCAAGATTTATCGGTCCATTTGAAATCTTGGAAAGAATAGTAGACAGAGCCTACCGAGTTGCATTACCACCGAGTTTATCAAACGTTCATGACGTTTTTCATGTTTCCTTGCTACGGAAGTATTTGGCCAATCCTTCTCACGTTCTTCATTACGAACCATTGGAGCTTGCATCGAATCTCTCATATGAAGAACGACCGGTCCAAATCCTCGACAGGAAATCAAAAGTGTTACAAGGCAAGGAAATACCCTTAGTGAAACTATTATGGCGAAATCATGCAATTGAAGAAGCAACTTGGGAACGAGAAGACGAGATTCAACAGAGATATCCTGAACTATATGGTACGTCAAATTTCGAGGACAAAATTCTTTGAAGGAGAGGAGAATTGTAATGCTCGGTTACTCGTACAAATGATTAGTAATACGTTTATGTCATTATTAGTTAGCTAATTAGCTCATTATGTTTTACATATTGATTGAGGTATCAATATTGAGATTGAACATGACTTTTATATTGTTTATGGTGCATTGAGATTGATTATGTGTCAAAATAGTGATGGTAAGATGTGTACATAGAAATAGTGTAATATAAGTTGTGGGAAATGAGATGTAGATATGGTAGTTCGTACGGGTTTTAGCATAATGAGTTAAATATTGATCCAAATTGAGTGAGGCCATAACCATTAGAAAGCTAAGATATAATTCTACAACTTTCAAGTTTTGAGTTTTGTCCAAATCATTGTAGAAGACAAGCCAAAAGCGCCCCGAAGTGTATCGTGTATACCGTCATTTCTTCACTGACACATGTTAGGAGAATGGGCATAACTCTTTACTCAGACCTCCAAATGACCTGAAATTTGGGGAGCTTAAAGCCAAGACATAGGGCTACAACTTTGTAGTTTACGACCTTTCCAGATTATGAAGGGAAGAGCCGTTTCTGGAGCGATTTTTGATGAAACAGTGTGCAGAGCCGAGATTGACTCGCCCTAGCGGTCAAAACCGTTCGCCCTAGCGAGCCTATGCAGAAATAAAATGTGTAGGGCCGAAACTTGCTCGCCCTAGCGGTCAAAAGAGTCCGCCCTAGCGAGCCTGTACAGAAAATAAAATTGTAGGGCCGAGATTTACTCGCCCTAGCGGTAAAAAACGTCCGCCCTAGCGAAGCCTACTGTATAAAAAGATAAGGATCGACTTTTCCAAGCATTCCAACCATCCCCCACTTCATTCACAGCAAGAACACGAAGCAAAACAAGATTTCTTCCTCCCAAAAGCTTCCTTCTTCATTCCTTTCATAGAATTGAAGTTAGAACTTTGTTCTTTATCCCAAGAGCTTCCTAAAGGTGTAAGTTTTCATCTCTTTTGATTATTATAAAGGTAGAGGAGCAAACTTCACCTAGTATAGAGATAGTGATTGAATTATTGTTATGTTTGATAGTATAGGAGCGAGAGCATCGTCTCAAACCAGTATTCGTACACTTGGACTGTAAGTTGGCATGTTCTTGAAGTAATACATGAGTAATATTATGAATTTCAAATGCATCTCATTGTCTATTGATATATGTACATTGTTAGTATGTTTATTGATGAAAACATAGCACCATATTCCATTGTTATGTATTAAATATGTAAGGAACTCATGAATATTGATGATAGGTGCTATGTCATGAACAAGAACATGAACATGAAAAGAAAAGGATTGATTTACATGATATAGAGCTTGTTGACATCATGGGTGGTTTTATGTGGGGACCCGGGCTCTAACTCAATTCTTTTGGGATTTAATTGGATCTTTGTTCGAAAATGTGGGTCAAAATTTTGCTTTTAACATTAATTTAAATGTATAACTAAAGCATATCATGTCTTGATATTAAATAAACAACATAATATACATACATGTCTGTTTGGTAAAATCATACGCTAGTGTTCAAATCCCAACTACAACATAAGTAGTACAAGTCAAAAGGAAAACACTAGAAATCTGCAACGCCCGTGATCTCCACGCTATCGTCAATCTCTCATCTAGCTCGAGACCCAGATCCTGCCCCACCTGTTGCCATGCACACATACAGACACGACAACAGCCGGATAACTCCGGTGAAAACATATCCCAGTATAAAACATGAATGCATGCAATGTCATAAATCATGTACACAAGCATAGCATCTATCAAATAACATGAATGTAAATCTAAACATGTAGAAGAATACAAATCTGTATTCACATTTAAATCTTGACTCGACTCATTTCTAATCTAGGGATCCCGTATGAATAAGACGGTCTGTCACCTACCCAACCACTCGGGGCAACGGTACGTCTTATTCCTAGACTTCGGTCAACTCTGTATCGAGGGTCTGCACATATAGCAAATCTGCTCCTATGCGTTGATACACCGAAACGTCTAGTTTTGGCAAGTCTGCCAATATCTCCTATGTAATGCTCAGAACACTGAGTGACCATTCTAAATTGATAGATATGCTATGAGCAAGGTGCATAGAGATAAGAAATAAGAGATGAAGAAGTTTGGCTTAAAATGTAGAATTATGCCATTGTAATTCGAAGTCACAGTGCACCCGCGGTGCTTGTAGACACCGCACCCGCGGTGCATGGACAGTAGGTTGGCCAAAAATTCCGTAGCTTCACCGCACCTGCTGTAGAACTAGACCGCACCCGCGGTGCTGAGACCGCACCCGCGGTAGTTACATGACCGCACCCGCGGTCTATGCATTATGGAAAATCATAGTTCTGCCGAAGCCATAGCGCACCCGCGCTCCTAAGGGCACCGCACCCGCGGTCATGCGTGGCTTATGAAGAATGAACCATGTGTTACATAACATGCGAGATATATATAAAGCTGGTGTTATTTCCTCCTTGTTCAGATGACACAGCCGAGGGAGAGAGAAAAGGAAACTTAAGGAGGAAGGAGAGTTCTTGCTCTATCTCACGATTTATTCATCCAAATTCAAATCCGACTTCGGTTTTGAGCTCCTCTCGTTATTAGCTACAACGTGATGTAAGTTGTATGTAATTTCAACAAGTTTCGAAATTCAGATGTTTGGGAAATGAGAATATGATAGTTATATTGTGTTCTTGGCATATTGAGCATGATATATTTGTAAACGGATCAAAGAAAGGATAACATATGCATTTCCTATGAATTTCAGTATGGTTTATGAATTGTTGGGATAGAATTATTGTGTTTTGGATGAATATTGTATTGGATTATGATTGAGAATAAGATAGTGTTGATATCTGTTGAGAATTGGATTGACCGGTATCGAGAATTACGTCGTTATGCCGTCAGATTTTATTGAGATCATGTAGTGACTTGGTTACGTGTTGATTTAGATTAGAAATTGATAGAGTGCGTATCCACATTTCCATTTTAGATACATATTGGCGACCGTGACAGCGATTCTACGACGAAAGGTATAGTACATGTTTTGTCTGGGGAATCACGACTCAAATGAGATCACATTTGAGTTTCCCAACCAAAATCACATACTTGTTTTATTGTTCATACCTTGATATGATTATGATTGTTATAGATTTGTTTATAGAACTTGTATTCAAATCTTGCTATGCTTTGTTTACAGAACGTGTAGCATTGCATTATGCTTGTTTACAGATTTTGTATTCATGCATTAAGATAGGGCAGTCTGGAGATCAGGCAGACTACTAGATGTTCGGCGATATCTCAGCTTAGGGGAAGATCACCGCCCCTTTGTAGACGTGGATACAGAGCAGGCCGAAGTCTAGGAATAAGACGTACAGCACCTCGATTGGTAGGGTAGGTGACAGCCAGTGACGTCTTATTCACAATGGGATCCCTAGAGTTCTAGTCGAGTCGAGTCTAGACATGATTAGATTCGCATTGCATGATTTGATATGAATGACATTCATATCAGCATGTTTCATGTTTAGATTGTTTATATGCATGTTACATGTTTATACTGGGATTTATTCTCACCGGTTTTCCGGCTGTTGTTATGTCTGTATGTGTGCAGAGGACTAGTGGTTCTTTTGTTAGACTTGTACTACCGTTTGTTTATAGATGGTATTGAACACTAGTTGTAAGAACAAGACTTGTACTTCATGCTTATATTGTAAGTTAAACTAAGAATTATGTTTGTTTAGTTACATTTGATTTATTGTCAAAAGCAAAAATTTGACCCACGTTTTTAATAACAATCCATTTAATCCCAAAAAAAAGAATTAGAGCCCGGGTCCCCATATCCTATCTCAGGACTCGAATATAAATCAATAAACAAGGCATTACATAATCAAATGTAATTACAATCTAGTATGTGATTTAGGGAAACTCGTATCAAGTCTGAATCGAGTTGTGCAATCCCGTGACCACATGAATTATACCTTTCTTGTCGCACTGTCTGTGTCGTAGTCGAAGGCTTGAGTTCACAATAGCCAATACAATCTGAAATAGCATAATCGATGTGTACTCTATCAATATATATCTCAAGCAACTCAATATACAAGGCTACAATCGGTTTCAATACAATTTGACGGCATAACGACGTGATTCCTTTATACCGGTAACTCAAGAACATCATACTCAATCACAATCAACTCATCATCTCATCTAACATCTATATACATGCTGTAATCTGTATATTCTCAATCCAACACATGCTGGAAAATCGAACGTATAGCATACGGCGTCTGAAATTCGATCCGTTTACGTTTCTACGATGCTTAGTATATCAAAAACACATAATTTATGTCAAATCTGAATTCTTCCAACACATAATTTTTGAAACATGCTGGAAATGAACAATACTTACATCCTCTTGTAGCCTTCAAAGAGAGGAACACAAATCCTAACTCGGAATATAAATCGGATGCATAAATCTTGCCAAACCAAGGTTCTAATCCACCTTGAAGCTTGAGGATTCTTTGGAGAAGGAGCTCGGTTCTTATTCTGAATGCCAAAGAAAATAAAGACACCTATTACATATTGCATGCAAAGGGACGAGTGTTCATGTTGTTCAAATGACAAGCACTACCGCGGGTGCGGTAGTTTTAAGAGCGCGGGTGCGCTAAGCTCTCGGCAGCAATAATATTTTCTGAATCTCGATCACCGCGGGTGCGGCGCTTGCATTACCGCGGGTGCGGTCTCACCACCGCGGGTGCGGTCTTGCACGCACCGCGGGTGCGGTGTTGCTTCGCACATTTCCCTCAACTTTCTGTCACTTACACCGCGGGTGCGGTAGTCCTAGCACCGCAGGGGCGGTGTGGCTTCGGCCATGCTTGCTCAAACTCTCATTTTTCATGTCATGCATTCTCCTCTTCAAGTCTCACATCGATGACACGGACAATTCTCGAGCCTTACATTTCTCCCCCTCTTAGACAGGAGTTCGCCCTCGAACTCGCAAGCAATTAATCATGTAAATGTATACAAAACAGTACAATCAAACTGAAAGGAAAACTCACATCATATGAATAGCTCGGGATGCCTCCGTCTCATCTCAGACTCCGTCTCCCAAGTTGCTTCCTCGATGCCATGACGACTCCACTGAACCTTCACAAGCGGAATGGTCTTGGTTCTAAGTTGTTTCTCTTTCCGATCAAGAATCTGTATCGGTCTTTCAATATAGCTCAGAGTCTGATCTAGCTCGGCTTCGTCAGGATGAATGACATGAGAATCATCTGGCATATATTTGCGCAACATTGATACGTGAAAAACATCGTGAATGCCAGATAATGAAGGAGGAAGAGCAAGTCTGTAAGCTCGATCGCCAATCTTCTCAAGGATCTCATACGGACCGACGTATCTAGGAGACAACTTTCCACGCTTGCCAAATCTGACAACGCCTCTGAAAGGTGAAATCTTTAAAAACACTCTGTCTCCTTGCTCGAATACTAACGGTCTGCGTCTGATATTGGCGTACTTCGCCTGTCTATCCTGTGCTGTCTTCATTCTCCTCTGAATGATCTTCACTTTCTCGGTCATCTCACGAATCATATCAGGCCCTAACTCCGGTACCTCAGAGATATCATCCCAGTACAACGGAGATCGGCACTTCTTTCCGTATAAAGCTTCGAACGGTGCCATCTCAATGCTAGTCTGATAGCTGTTGTTGTATGAAAACTCACACAACGGCAATGAATCTTGCCAACTAGTACCAAAGTCTAGTACTACAGCTCTCAGCATATCCTCTAAAGTCTGGATAGTCCGCTCTGACTGTCCGTCCGTCTGAGGATGATAAGCAGTGCTCAGGTGTAAAGTCGTACCCAAATCCTGCTGCAAGCTGTGCCAGAAGTGAGAAGTGAATCGTGGATCCCAATCTGATACGATCGACTTCGGCACACCGTGCAATCTGACGACCTCTCTGACATACAACTCTGCCATCTGATCGTGTCGATAGGTCATTCTGTATGGAATAAAGCAAGCTGATTTGGTCAGTCTTATAATGATGACCCAAATCGAATCACAGCCCCGCGAAGATCGAGGTAACTTCGTCACGAAATCCATGGAAATGTGGTCCCATTTCCATTCAGGAATAGACAAACTCTGAAGTAAACCTCCGGGCTTCTTTCTTTCTGCCTTCACCTGCTGGCAATTCAAGCACTTAGACACAAATTCTGCAATGTCTGTCTTCATCTGCTTCCACCAGAATTGTGTCTTCAAGTCATTGTACATCTTCCTGCCACCAGGGTGAATGCTGAACCGACTACAGTGTGCCTCTGACATGATTTGTCGTCTCAAATCTGGAACATCTGGCACCACTAGACGGTTATTCACATACAGAACAGAATCTCTAACCTGATATTCTGATATATGACCAGTTCTGACCATATCAATCGATCTCTGAATGCTCGGATCAGTTCTTTGCGCTTCTTTGATCCTCAAAATCAGATCTGGCTCAATCTGAATCGCAGCAAGTCGCAACGGTCTACTCTCTGCATCAAATGTCAACCCAGACAAGCAACAATCTTCTACTAAACTCGATACACCTATAGTCGACAAGGACAAAGAACATACCTTTCGACTTAAGGCGTCTGCTGCTGCATTCGACTTCCCTGGATGGTACTTGATCTCGCAATCAAAATCTTTCAGCAGATCAAGCCATCGTCGCTGTCTCATGTTCAACTCTGACTGAGAAAAGAGGTACTTCAAGCTCTTATGATCAGAGTAGATCTCGAATTTCTCGCCATACAGATAATGGCGCCAGATCTTGAGTGCAAAAACGATCGCTGCCAACTCAAGGTCATGAATCGGATAGCGGGTCTCGTGTGGCTTCAGCTGTCTAGAGGCGTACGCTATCACGTGCCCTCGCTGCATAAGAACAAATCCTAGCCCTCTGTGAGATGCGTCACAATATACAACGAACTCACCTGTACCTGAAGGAATCGTTAAGACAGGTGCACTAGTCAGCCTCTTCTTCAGCTCTACAAAACTGGTCCAAGTAAGATTGAAGCTGTTAATAACTGGCTACGACCTACCACTGTTACCGAGGTACGTAGTTTCCTTGGGCTAGCTGGTTATTACCGGCGGTTTATAGCGGGATTTTTCTAAGATAGCATTGCCTTTGAGCTTTAACCCGAAAGATGTGAAATTGTATGGGACGAAGCATGTGATCGTAGTTTCCAAGAGTTAAAGCAAAATTGACATCAGCACAAGTCCTTGCTATACCAGAAGGACCAGGAGATTTTGTGGTGTACAGTGATGCTTCGAAACAAGGTTTAGGAGCAGTCTTGATGCAACACGGGAAGGTGAATGCTATGCCTCAAGACAGTTAAAGGAATATGAAAAGAACATCCCACACATGATTAGAACTGGCAGCAGTGGTATTTGCTTGAAAATATGGGCCATTATCTGTATGGCGAACGGTGTGAAATATATACGGACCACAAGAGTCTGAAATTTTATTCACGCAAAAAGAACTAAATATGAGACAACGACGTTGGTTGGAATTGGTGAAGGATAGATTGTTGTGTATTAATTATATCCAGGCAAAGCCAATGTTGTTGCAGATGCGTTAAGTCGAAAGTCCAGTTCTGTTGCGCAATGCAAGTACAAGAACAAATTTTATGGGATTTGCAGAACTTGAAGCTGATGTTATTCCAAAGGGATCTACATTAAATTATCATCTCTCATAGTTCGACCAACACTTGCAGATAGGATCAAGGTCGAACAAGATACAGATATTGAATTACCAATTGAGACAACGAGATGAAGATAAAGGACATTCAAACTTTGAATTGAATGGGGAAGGAATATGGACATATCGAGGGAGACTGGGTACCAAAACAAGGAACGACCAGAACCGACATTCTATTGATGCTCATGCTACTCCCTATTCGATCCATCCAGGAGGCACGAAAATGTACAAGGATTTGAAACCATTATTTTGGTGGCAGGTATGAAAAAGGACATTGCTCAATTTGTTGCACAATGTTAACTTGTCAACAGGTCAAGATTGAACATCAAAGACCAGCAAGGCTCCTGAAACCACTACCCATTCCTAATGGAAATGGAACACATCACGATGGATTTCATTCTTGGTTTGCCAAGAACTCAAAGAGGGTTCAATGCTATATGGGTTATTGTGGATAGACTTACAAAATCAGCTCACTTTCTTCCCGTGAAGACCACATACACGATGAATCAATATGCTGAAGAATACATCAAGGAGAAATGAGGCTTCATGGCATCCCAATGTCCATTGTATCTGATAGAGATCCACCAATTTACATCTGCATTTGGAAAAGCTTGCATCATGCTATGGGAACTCGATTGTCATTCAGCATGCATTCCACCCTCAAACTGATGGACAATCAGACAGAGTGAATCAGATATTAGAAGATATGTTGAGGCATGTACTATTGACTTTCCAGGTAGTTGGGACAGTAAACTACCATTGGCTGAGTTTACATATAAACAATAGCTATCAGTAAGCATTGGAATGGCACCATATACTGCATTATATGGTAGAAAATGTCGATCTCCAGTACATTGGGATGAAATAGGAGAAAGGAAGTTATTAGGCCCTGAATTGGTACAACAGACAGCTGAATTGATAACTAAGATCAGAGAAAGAATGCAGACTGCCCAGAGCGACAGAAAAGTTATGCTGATGTGCGACGTCGTCAATTGGAATTTCAGGTTGGTGACCATGTATTTGTAAAGATATCACCATTGAAGGACATTTCGCGTTTTGGCAAGAAGGGAAAAAATGAGTCCAAGATTATCGGTCCATTTGAAATCTTGGAAAGAATAGTAGACAGAGCCTACGAGTTGCATTACCACCGAGTTATAAAACGGTCATGACGTTTTTCATGTTTCTTGTACGGAAGTATTTGGCCAATCCTTCTCACGTTCTTCATTAAGAACCATGGGGCTTGCATCGAATCTCTCATATGAAGAACGACCGGTCCAAATCCTCGACAGGAAATCAAAAGTGTTACAGGCAAGGAAATACCCTTAGTGAAACTATTATGGCGAATCATGCAATTGAAGAAGCAACTTGGGAACGAGAAGACGAGATTCAACAGAGATATCCTGAACTATATGGTACGTCAAATTTCGAGGACAAAATTCTTTGAAGGAGGAGAATTGTAATGTCGGTTACTCGTACAAATGATAGTAATACGTTTATGTCATTATAGTTAGCTAATTAGCTCATTATGTTTCATTTGATGGGTATCAATATGAGATTGAACATGACTTTATATTGTTTATGGTGCATTGAGATTGATTATGTGTCAAAATAGTGATGGTAAGATGTGTACATAGAAAAGTGTAATATAAGTTGTGGGAAATGAGATGTAGATATGGTAGTTGTACGGGTTTTAGCATAATGAGTAAATATTGATCCAAATTGAGTGAGGCCATAACCATTGAAAAGCTAAGATTAATTCTACAACTTTCAAGTTTTGAGTTTTGTCCAAATCATTGTAGAAGACAAGCCAAAAGGCCGCCGAAGTGTATCGTGTATACCGTCATTTCTTCACTGACACATGTTAGGAGAATGGGCATAACTCTTACTCAGACCTCCAATGACCTGAAATTTGGGGAGCTTAAAGCCAACATAGGGTACAACTTTGTAGTTTACGACCTTTCCAGATTATGAAGGGAAGAGCCGTTTCTGGAGCGATTTTTGATGAAACAGTGTGCAGAGCCGAGATTGACTCGCCTAGCGGTCAAAACCGTTCGCCCTAGCGAGCCTATGCAGAAATAAAAGTGTAGGGCCGAAACTTGCTCGCCCTAGCGGTCAAAAGAGTCCGCCCTAGCGGCCTGTACAGAAAATAAAATTGTAGGGCCGAGATTTACTCGCCCATGCGGTAAAAAACGTCCGCCCTAGCGAAGCTACTGTTATAAAAGATAAGGATCGACTTTCCAAGCATTCCAACCATCCCCCACTTCATTCACAGCACAGAACACGAAGCAAAACAAGATTTCTTCCTCCCAAAGCTTCCTTCTTCATTCCTTTCATAGAATTGAAGTTAGAACTTGTTCTTTATCCCAAGAGCTTCCTAAAGGTGTAAGTTTTCATCTCTTTTGATTATTATAAAGGGAGGAGCAAACTTCACCTAGTATAGAGATAGTGATTGAATTATTGTTATGTTTGACAGTATAGGAGCAGGAGCATCGTCTCAAACCAGTATTCGTACACTTGGACTGTAAGTTGGCATGTTCTTGAAGTAATACAGAGTAATATATGAATTTCAAATGCATCTCATGTCTATTGATATATGTACATTGTTAGTATGTTTATTGATGAAAACATAGCACCATATTCCATTGTTATGTATTAAATATTTAAGGAACTCATGAATATTGATGATAGGTGCTATGTTCATGAACAAGAACATGAACATGAAAAGAAAAGGATTGATTTACATGATATAGAGCTTGTTGACATCATGGGTGGTTTTATGTGGGGACCCGGGCTCTAACTCAATTCTTTTGGGATTAATTGGATCTTTGTTCGAAAATGTGGGTCAAAATTTTGCTTTTAACATTAATTTAAATGTATAACTAAAGCATATCATGTCTTGATATTAAATAAACAACATAATATACAAAATGTCTGTTTGGTAAAAATCATACGCTAGTGTTCAAATCCCAACTACAACATAAGTAGTACAAGTCAAAAGAAAACACTAGAATCTGCAACGCCCGTGATCTCACGCTATCGTCAATCTCTCATCTAGCTCGAGACCCAGATCCTGCCCCCACTGTTGCCATGCACACATCAGACACGACAACAGCCGGATAACTCCGGTGAAAACATTCCCAGTATAAACATGAATGCATGCAATGTCATAAATCATGTACACAAGCATAGCATCTATCAAATAACATGAATGTAAATCTAAACATGTAGAAGAATACAAATCTGTATTCAATTTAAATCTTGACTCGATCATTTCTAATCTAGGGATCCGTATGAATAAGACGGTCTGTCACCTACCCAACCACTCGGGGCAACGGTACGTCTTATTCCTAGACTTCGGTCAACTCTGTATCGAGGTCTGCACATATAGCAAATCTGCTCGATGCGTTGATACACCGAAGTCTAGTTTTGGCAAGTCTGCCAATATCTCCTATGTAATGCTCAGAACACTGAGTGACCATTCAAATTGATAGATATGCTATGAGCAAGGTGCATAGAGATAAGAAAATAAGAGATGAAGAAGTTTGGCTTAAAATGTAGAATTATGCCATTGTAATTCGAAGTCACAGTGCACCGCGTGTCTTGTAGACACCGCACCCGCGGTGCATGGACAGTAGGTTGGCCAAAAATTCCGTAGCTTCACCGCACCTGTGTAGAACTAGACCGCACCCGCGGTGCTGAGACCGCACCCGCGGTAGTTACATGACCGCACCCGCGGTCTATGCATTATGGAAAATCATAGTTCTGCCGAAGCCATAGCGCACCCGCGCTCCTAAGGGCACCGCACCCGCGGTCATGCGTGGCTTATGAAGAATGAACCATGTGGTACATAACATGCGAGATATATATAAAGCTGGTGTTATTCCTCCTTGTTCAGATGACACAGCCGAGGGAGAGAGAAAGGAAACTTAAGGAGGAAGGAGAGTCTTGCTCTATCTCACGATTTATTCATCCAAATTCAAATCCGATTCGGTTTTGAGCTCCTCTCGTTATTAGCTACAACGTGATGTAAGTTGTATGTAATTTCAACAAGTTTCGAAATTCAGATGTTTGGGAAATGAGAATATGATAGTTATATTGTGTTCTTGGCATATTGAGCATGATATATTTGTAAACGGACAAAGAAAGGATAACATATGCATTTCCTATGAATTTCAGTATGGTTATGAATGTTGGGATAGAATTATGTGTTTTGGATGAATATTGTATTGGATTATGATTGAGAATAAGATAGTGTTGATATCTGTTGAGAATTGGATGACCGGTATCGAGAATTACGTCGTTATGCCGTCAGATTTTATTGAGATCATGTAGTGACTTGGTTACGTGTTGATTTAGATTAGAATTGATAGAGTGCGTATCCACATTTCCATTTTAGATACATATTGGCGACCGTGACAGCGATTCTACGACGAAAGTATAGTACATGTTTTGTCTGGGGAATCACGACTCAAATGAGATCACATTGAGTTTCCCAACCAAAACACATACTTGTTTATTGTTCATACCTTGATATGATTATGATTGTTTAGATTGTGTTATGAGAACTTGTATTCAAATCTTGCTATGCTTTGTTTACAGAACGTGTAGCAGCATTATGCTTGTTTACAGATTTTGTATTCATGCATTAAGATAGGGCAGTCTGGAGATCAGGCAGACTACTAGATGTTGGCGATATCTCAGCTTAGGGGAAGATCACCGCCCTTTGTAGACGTGGATACAGAGCAGCGAAGTCTAGGAATAAGACGTACAGCACCTCGATTGGTAGGGTAGGTGACAGCCAGGACGTCTTATTCACAATGGGATCCCTAGAGTTCTAGTCGAGTCGAGTCTAGACATGATTAGATTGCATTGCATGATTGATAGAATGACATTCAATCAGCATGTCATGTTTAGATTGTTTATATGCATGTTAAATGTTTATACTGGGATTTATTCTCACCGGTTTTCCGGCTGTTGTTATGTCTGTATGTGTGCAGAGGACTAGTGGTTCTTTTGTTAGACTTGTATACCGTTGTTATAGATGGTATTGAACACTAGTTGTAAGAACAAGACTTGTACTCATGCTTATATTGTAAGTTAAACTAAGATTATGTTTGTTTAGTTACATTTGATTTATTGTCAAAAGCAAAAATTTGACCCACGTTTTTAATAACAATCCATTAATCCCAAAAAAAAGAATTAGAGCCCGGGTCCCCATATCCTATCTCAGGACTCGAATATAAATCAATAAACAAGGCATTACATAATCAAATGTAATTACAATCTAGTATGTGATTTAGGGAAACTCGTATCAAGTCTGAATCGAGTTGTGCAATCCCGTGACCACATGAATTATACCTTTCTTGTCGCACTGTCTGTGTCGTAGTCGAAGGCTTGAGTTCACAATAGCCAATACAATCTGAAATAGCATAATCGATGTGTACTCTATCAATATATATCTCAAGCAACTCATATACAAGGACAATCGGTTTCAATACAATTTGACGGCATAACGACGTGATTCCTTTATACCGGTAACTCAAGAACATCAACTCAATCACAATCAACTCATCATCTCATTAACATCTATATACATGCTGTAATCTGTAATTCTCAATCCAAAACACATGCTGGAAAATCGAACGTATAGCATACGGCGTCTGAATTCGATCCGTTTACGTTTCTACGATGCTTAGTATATCAAAAAACATAATTTATGTCAAATCTGAATTCTTCCAAACAATAATTTTTGAAACATGCTGGAAATGAACAATACTTACATCCTCTGTAGCCTTCAAAGAGAGGAACACAAATCCTAACTCGGAATATAAATCGGATGCATAAATCTTGCCAAACCAAGGTTCTAATCCACCTTGAAGCTGAGGATTCTTTGGAGAAGGAGCTTCAAACCTTATTTTGATTATGGTAATTATGCTAAGTATAGAGTAAGGGTGTGACATTTATATGGTATCAGAGCCCACGGTTCTTTGACAGGGAAGACACTGCACTTCATCCACATGGAGAACTCGGCAAGTAAGTATCTTTGTATCCCATAGTTTATGCTAAGTTATGTGTTTCTACGTGACCTACATGTAGGTTAAGATAAGCAACGATGCCACCGAAACGTAAAGTACATGAAGGAGAGTCATCTAAGGGCAAGGCCCCAGCAGTCGAAGGTGAGGGCAGTGCACCACGACCGATAGATGACTTCGCGCAATTACTCCAACAACAAGCAAAAGTCCATGGTGAACAAATCCAGCAGCTACTGGAGATGCAACAGACTACTCATGAACAGGCACAAGCTCAAGCCATAGTACACAGACATGTGCCTGTTCAGACCGACGTATATGATCGTTTTAGACGTTTGAATCCTCCGGAATTCATGGGAAGCACTGATCCAGCAGTAGCAGAAGAATGGATTAAGTCGTTGGAGTCCATCTTCTCCTACCTTCATATGGAAGATGTTGACAAAGTAACTTGTGCCGTCTTTTTATTAAAAAACATGCAATAATATGGTGGGAGAGTGCAAGGGTCGCATTACCGGTTGGACCATTGACATGGGAAACTTTCAAAACTGTGTTTTACAACAAGTATTTCAGTAAAGATGTACGAGCCAAGAAAGCCAGTGACTTCCTGAATTTGAAGCAAGGGACCATGTCAATGACGGAATACATACAACAATTCGAAGCTGGAGTCCAATACGTACCATATATTGCACAGGATGACACAAGTAAGGGCGAACACTTCATGCGGGGACTTCGTCTGAAATTAAAAGAGATGTGCGGATGTCGAAAGTTGCTACATACGGGGAGATAGTAGAAAGAGCACTTATGGCAGAACAAGATGAACATGACATTGACAGGGACAGACAACAACGAAGGCAGCAGTACTTTCAGAAGAGCCAAGGAACAGGACAAGGCAAAAGACTGATAGCAGGGGTACTAGACCAGAGGAACCCCGTGGCAAGGGTCCCCCTCCACGTAAAGAATAGGACGGACCACCTTGTCCTAAATGTGGAAAACTCCATGGCGGGGAATGTATGCAAGGTCCTAATGTCTGTTATCGTTGCAAAAAGCCAGGGAATCTCGCCAAGAATTGTCCAGGAAGTTCTGAGAAAGTATAGGGACGCCTTTTCTCCATGACCAAGGAAGAAGTGGATGCGGATACGTCGATGATCACTGGTATGTTCTTGATTTCTGGTATTACTGCTATTGTTTTACTCGATTCAGGAGCCACGCATTCCTTTATTTCGGAATCATTTGTAAAGAGACTGGGCATTACAGCAATTACACTAGAGACACAACTCGCCATAGCCTTACCTTCCGGGCAAGAATTATAGACAGATCAGATTGTGCGAGGATGTCCAATATATGTCCAAGGTCATCAGATGTACGCTGAATTGATTGTTTTGAAAATGACCGATTTTGATGTGATATTGGGAATGGATTGGCTCTCGAAGTACAGAGTTAATATTGACTGTGGCCTGAAGATGATCAAGTTTGCACCAGTAGGAGCTGAACCATTCACAGTAGCAAGTGCAGGTATATCCTTACCTCTTCGGATAATCTCTTGTATGAAGGCTTGTAAATTACTACAGAAGGGGTGTCAAGGATATTTAGCATCTGTGTTAACTAGTGATCCACCTGTTCTTGAATTAAAAGATACAAATGTTGTTTGTGAATTTCCAGAAGTATTTCCTGATGATGTAACAGGCTTACCCCCAGATAGAGAGATCGAATTTGTAATTGATGTTGTGGCAGGAACTCATCCGATCTCAAAAGCTCCTTATCGATTAGCTCCTACAGAACTGAAAGAACTGAAAGAACAGTTACATGAGTTGCTTGATAAAGGGTTTATTAGACCGAGCTTTTCACCGTGGGGTGCACCTGTTTTGTTTGTGAAGAAGAAAGACGGTACCCTTCGTCTATGCATTGATTATCGGGTTGAACAAAGTGACAATAAAAAATAAGTATCCACTCCCTAGAATTGATGACTTGTTTGATCAACTACAAGGAGCTGCTATCTTTTCGAAGATTGATTTACGATCAGGCTATCATCAATTAAAAGTGAAGTGAGATGATATTTCTAAGACTGCCTTCCGAACCAGGTACGGGCATTATGAATTTCTTGTAATGCCATTAGGACTAACGAATGCACCAGCTGCTTTCATGGATTTAATGAATAGAATTTTTAAGCCATTCCTAGACAGGTTCGTGATTGTGTTTATAGATGATATTCTCATCTACACACGAACTGTAGAGGAGCATAGAGAACATTTGCAATTAATTTTGCAGACTTTGAAGGATAAACATTTATATGCCAAATGGAAGAAATGTGAATTTTGGCTTGAACAAGTATCATTCTTGGGTCATATTATCTCAAAAGAAGGCATATCAGTGGATTCAAGTAAGATTGAAGCTGTTAATAACTGGCTACGACCTACCACTGTTACCGAGGTACGTAGTTTCCTTGGGCTAGCTGGTTATTACCGGCGGTTTATAGCGGGATTTTCTAAGATAGCATTGCCTTTGACTGCTTTAACCCGAAAGAATGTGAAATTTGTATGGGACAAAGCATGTGATCGTAGTTTCCAAGAGTTAAAGGCAAAATTGACATCAGCACAAGTCCTTGCTATACCAGAAGGACCAGGAGATTTTGTGGTGTACAGTGATGCTTCGAAACAAGGTTTAGGAGCAGTCTTGATGCAACACGGGAAGGTGAATGCTTATTGAAGAACCTAAAGGGGGGGTGAATAGGTTCTTTTAGGCCCTTTAGCGTTTTTAAAACGAGTTTGCAAAAATTGCAAGCGGAAGACTTGAGGGACAATCACAAATAAAAAATGAATGCGTAAAGTAAGTGCGTAAAATAAATGCGTAGTAAAGTAAATGCGTAAAGTAAAGAGGGATAGAGATGTTTATGGAAGTTCGACGAAGAATCGTCTACGTCTCCCCTTCTCGATGAGGATCGAGGTATCACTATATCGACTTGGCTTTAGGAGCTCCAAGCTAGCTTTTACAACCACGCCTCGATGCGTCTACTTGGCCTTGAGGGCTCCAAGGATAGCCACGAACTTTACAACCCACTCGAGAGTATTACTCTTTTTCTACAAATCTTTTGATATTACAACTCTTTTAATCAACGCACACAAGAGATAGTAGAAAGCTTTGTAAGAGACAAGAGAGAGTGGAGTGGGATGATTGAAAATGCATCCTCAAAGGCCTATTTATACTAGTCTTGGACGCCAAGGTTCGGATCTTCTGTTTATGATTCGGAACGTCCGATGTGATTGAAATCAATTTGCGTAATTCTGGGATGACTTCGGATCGTCCGTTCTTGACTTCGTAGGGTCCGAACATATGCTTCGGAGGGACCGATCCAGCTTCGTTTCTTCCGAACGGTTCTTTCAGACAGTGTATGACCAGCTTCGGAAGGTCCGAACTCAATTTCGTACCGTCCGAACATTCCCGCGTTTCCGGAGATTTGAAATCTTCAACACTTCGTAGCGTCCGATCATGTCCTTCGTAGCGTCCGAAATCTTACTCAATCAACAGTCAGATCAATTTGTCTCCGCATTCAAGTGATTTGATTGCTTGTGTTCGGAACGTCCGATCACGTCTTCGGACCGTCCGAACTGGCTCCTCGCAGCTTCCGAACAGCTTCCACTTTGCTTCTGATCGGCACCTTTTCGGAACGTCCGAACCAACTTCGGAACTTCCGAACTTAACTTTGTTCTTAGTTTCCTGCATGCCTCAATATAAAACATTAGTACATTTTTAAGCCAAGTTTTGGTATCATCAAAATGTTACAGCATTAAAAACATTAATCTCATCCTCGAGATTTGTATGCGTTTAAGGCGTAACAATCTCCCCCTTTTTGATGATCACAAAACTTGGTTAAAAATTGAGAAACATAATCTAAATTATTATTAAATAACTCCCCCTTAATCAAATAACAAGTCTAAGAGGTTGAATTAAGGCGAATTTATTTAATAACCATTTAATAGCAATTTTAACCAAATAAATTCTCCCCCTTTTTGTGATAAGCAAAAAGACATAAGCATAAAGAGAGACAAATAAACAGGTAAAATATCCACTAATAAATGCAAGTCTTTTATACAATGATGCATAAAGATAAAATAAACAAAAATAACAAAAACATAATCTAAGAATCCGCATCCCGCGACTCTCTATGTCTCCTCATCTCAGCCTCGATGGAATCAAGACGCGAGGAAGTCTCAGTATGATGACGCTCTAAGGTAGACTCCAAAAGGGAGAAACGAGTGTCGAAACGAGTCTCCAATCGCTCGAGATACTCGAAAATCCGATCGTAGGGTCCAGAGGGAGCAGGCGGAGTGAAGCCATGAGGAAGGTCATCCATGGTCATCAAAGGAGTGCTAATAGGGTCGGGAACACGCTGATGGGATGTAGAGGGAATATCAACCGAAGGGGTAGGAGTGGTACCCGTAGTAGGGGGACCAGCGGGAAATCCTCTCGTCTGAACGTGAGGAGGAAGGAGACCGAAGGGAACATGAAAGTGTTCGGTCGGACGATAGGACGCAAAGATGCGATCCTTGTCGATGACCCAAGAGGATAAGACGGGATTCCAAGAGAGTCCCATCTTAACAACAGTATCATGGTCGATAGTCTCGCGGGGAGAAATAGATAAGGATTCTTCATCTGTAAAGTCAATGCCCAGATGGGCTAGAATCCGGTTAATGAACCGGCCAAATGGAAAAGAGACGCGAGTAGAAGAAGCCGCGTACTCCATGGCGTACATAAGAAAACGGGGAAGGTTAAAAGGACGCTGGGAGACTAAATAATAGAGAATGTACAGATCGAGATATTTGCAAGTGGAGAGGTCTCCACTGCGAGGAACAATAGAAGAAGTGATGAGCTTCAGAACAAGCTGAAGCTGAGGAGGAAGGTCCTTCGCATGAGGACGGTCATCGGCAGGAGTAGGCGGACGACCGAAGATGGTGGTCAAGGCAGTGACTCGATCAAAAGTAGGGTCATTCTCAGTCCAAGACTGAGAAAAGAACTCACTCGGTCCGTCTCGAGGAAGATCGAACCAAGTGGAGAGGTCGGCGGTAGAAAAAGAAATGAACCGACCCTGAACAATGGTAACAACACGAGTGTCATCACCACCAAGAACTAGGGAAAAGTTCGCATAGAACTGATGTATGAGAGAGGGGTAGATGAGATCGGGTACGGAAGGTAGAAAGAAGTTTCCCCAACGTTGAGACTCAATAAGAGTAATCAACATAAAGGAATTCGCACGGAGGTATTCGGTGTGAAGGGTACGACCAGGCAGAATGTTACGGGTTGCGAATTCAGGTGGGATAGGACGAGGGTTGGGTGGTTGGGTAAGATCATGATGAAAGGCACCGTGACGAGGGCGAACATTTCGGCCAGCTGCGTTACGGCGCGGAGGCATAGTGAGTAGTGAGTGTTTTGTGTGGGGAAAGAAAGAGGGGAGTGAATGAGCAAGTAAATCAGAGGATCCGAACGCCTATTTATAGGCCATGTTCGGACGGTCCGAACATGAGTTCGGAAGGTCCGGAATTTGAACGGAACGGTTATCTGGCAGTCAGTTCGGACGATCCGATTCGTAATCGGACAATCCGATCATAGAACGGAGGCTACGAAGCGTAAACGGAGGGTCCGAAGTCTGACAATCAGGCATGGGAAGGCGCGAACATTAAATGACATCGGAAGAAGGTTCGGACGATCCGATGTGTATTCGGATGGTCCGAAGAGGGAATCGGAGGTTCTGGAACCTATGGTCAGGTTCGGACGATCCGAACACGTTCGGTGGATCCGAGGTGAAACGGAGCATCCGAATAGGAGCGGTGATTCCGAAGTAGCCAAGATGAGGAACACCTAAAATTTAAAATATTTAGCACATAAATGAATGTTGAGCCATAATTATGGATAAATACAATTAATTTGTATTATCCGACATTATAATGCTCACATTAATAATACTCCCCCTCAATTTAACAAATATGTACGAGAGTATTCGACTAGTGTTTACAACTCAATCATGCCAAGTTCACCACGCAAACGAGTAAAAGTAGATTCATCTAGTGGTTTTGTAAAAATATCAGCAATTTGATTCTTGGTGTCAACATAGTGAAGTTCAACATCATTTTGCTCAATGTGATCACGAATGAAATGATGTCGAATGTCAATATGTTTAGTACGAGAATGTTGAACTGGATTCTTTGTTAGACATATGGTGCTTGTATTATCACAAAAGATTGGAATTTTTGAAAAAGTAACACCATAATCGAGTAATTGATACTTCATCCAAAGAATTTGTGCACAACAACTACCGGCAGCCATATACTCGGCCTCGGTCGTTGAAAGTGCAACACAGTTTTGCTTTTTAGAAAACCATGACACCAAGCAATTTCCCAAAAAGAAACAAGTTCCACTAGTGCTCTTTCTATCCACCTTATATCCTCCAAAGTCGGCATCACAGTAAGCTTTTAAATCGAAAAATGAGTTCTTAGAATACCATAATCCGAGATTTGGAGTATTTGAAAGATATTTGAAAATGCGTTTTAAGGCGAATAAGTGTGATTCCTTTGGACATGATTGAAATCGTGCACACAAGCAAACACTAAACATAATGTCAGGTCTACTAGCAGTCGCATAGATTAAGGAGCCAATCATGCTACGAAATAACTTTTGGTCAACAGGTTTACCTCCCTCATCTTTGTCGAGTCTGACTGTCGTGCTCATAGGTGTGGATGAGGCTTTGGAAGACTCCATCCCAAACTTTTTTAGCATATCCTTGATGTACTTCCCTTGGTTGACAAAGAAACCATCCTTGCATTGCTTGATTTGGAGACCAAGGAAGTAGTTGAGTTCGCCCATCATGCTCATCTCAAAGTGATCCTGCATAAGCTTAGAAAAATCTCTACACAAGTGTTCATTAGTAGCACCAAAAATAATATCATCTACATATATTTGTACTATCAGCAAATCATTATTTTTAGTCAAGGTAAATAAGGTAATATCAACTTTACCCCTACAAAAACCACTAGACAACAAAAAGGTAGATAATTTCTCATACCAAGCTCTAGGAGCTTGTTTCAAACCATACAAAGCCTTATCAAGTTTATACACATAATCAGATAAGTGCACATCTTCAAAACCAACAGGTTGCTCAACATACACTTCTTCTTTCAAATCACCATTAAGAAAAGCACTTTTAACATCCATTTGAAACAATTTAAAGTCTCTAGAGCAAGCAAAAGCAAGTAGCATGCGAATGGATTCTAGTCTAGCAACAGGGGCATAAGTCTCATCATAATCAATTCCCTCTTCTTGACTATATCCTTTAGCTACTAGCCTAGCTTTATTTCTAGTGATTGTACCATGCTCATCTAACTTGTTCCTAAATACCCATTTAGTTCCTATGACAGGTCTATCAGTGGGTCTAGGTACAAGATTCCAAACTTTATTCCTTCTAAATTCATTTAGTTCATCTTGCATAGCAATAATCCAAGAATCATCAAGTAAAGCTTCTTCTATGTTCTTAGGCTCTATGTGAGAAAGAAAAGCAAGATAATTGCACATATTAGAAGAGCGAGTAGATACTCCCTTCGATGGGCTACCAATGATGAGGTCCATGGGATGATCCTTGTGTGTAGTCCACTCCTTCGGAAGAGGTGCGTCCTCTTGATCTTTAGGAACATCATCTAGGCTTGTGGACTCCAACTTTTCGCCAAGGATATCTATATCATCATCATCAGAAACAACAGTTCTAGGCAAGCAAGGGTTAGTTTCATCAAATATGACATGAATAGATTCTTCAACTAGTAAAGTAAGTTTATTAAAGACTCTATATGCTTTGCTAGAAGTAGAGTAACCAAGAAAGATACCTTTGTCCGATTTAGCATCGAACTTACCCAGGTTGTCCTTACCATTGTTGTGGATGAAGCATTTTGATCCAAAAGCGCGGAAGTAAGAAATGTTAGGCTTTCTCCCTCTCCATAGTTCGTATGGAGTTTTCTTGAGAATTGGCCTTATTGATACGCGATTGATGATGTAACAAGCAGAACTCATTGCTTCAGCCCAAAAATATTTTGGTAGAGAATGCTCACATAGCATGGTCCTTGCAATCTCTACTAGGGTCCTATTCTTCCTCTCAACGACACCGTTTTGTTGAGGAGTTCTAGGACAAGAAAAGTTGTGACCAATGCCTTTGCTTTGACAAAAAATTGAAAAATTTTCATTTTGAAATTCCGTTCCGTGGTCACTACGGATTTGTTTGATCAAAAGATTTTTCTCATTTTCAACCTTTTTGACAAAAATTTTGAAATGATCAAAGGCATCATTTTTGTGGGCTAAAAACAATGTCCAAGTAAAACGTGAAAAATCATCTACAATGACAAAAGCATAAGATTTTCCTCCTAGACTAGTTGTCCTCGAGGGACCACATAAATCTAGGTGAAGTAATTCAAGGGGCATAGAAGTGGATACAAAATTTTTATTTTT